>NW_027362115.1:0-326006 GCF_039654945.1 Dendrobates tinctorius
GATAGTTTGGGCCCTATTGAATAATGAATGTTTTGAATTTTCTCCAAAAGTAAAGTAGTTGCAAACTCATCCTTTTAGAAACTTGTTTGGGCTGTTGAGAGGAGTAAAAAACCATCAAAATTTCAATCCTGCATGATTCTACCAAGAAATGTGATTCTTCATTCAAAACGCTGGTTTTTGCTATTGGGCTCTATTGAATAATGAATGTTTTGAATTTTCTCCAAAAGTAAAGTAGTTGCAAACTCATGCTTTTAGAGACTTGTTTGGGCTCATGAGAGGAGTAGAAAAACATCAAAAATTTCAGTCCTGCATGATTCTACCAAGAAATGTGTGTTCATTGAAACCGCTGGTTTTTGATAGTTTGGGCCCTATTGAATAATGAATGTTTTGAATTTTCTCCAAAAGTAAAGAAGTTGCAAACTCATCCTTTTAGAAACTTGTTTGGGCTGTTGAGAGGAGTAAAAAACCATCAAAAATTTCAATCCTGCATGATTCTACCAAGAAATGTGATTCTTCATTCAAAACGCTGGTTTTTGCTATTGGGCTCTATTGAATAATGAATGTTTTGAATTTTCTCCAAAAGTAAAGTAGTTGCAAACTCATGCTTTTAGAGACTTGTTTGGGCTCATGAGAGGAGTAGAAAAACATCAAAAATTTCAGTCCTGCATGATTCTACCAAGAAATGTGTGTTGATTCAAACCGCTGGTTTTTGATAGTTTGGGCCCTATTGAATAATGAATGTTTTGAATTTTCTCCAAAAGTAAAGTAGTTGCAAACTCATGCTTTTAGAGACTTGTTTGGGCTCATGAGAGGAGTAGAAAAACATCAAAAATTTCAGTCCTGCATGATTCTACCAAGAAATGTGTGTTCATTGAAACCGCTGGTTTTTGATAGTTTGGGCCCTATTGAATAATGAATGTTTTGAATTTTCTCCAAAAGTAAAGTAGTTGCAAACTCATCCTTTTAGAAACTTGTTTGGGCTGTTGAGAGGAGTAAAAAACCATCAAAAATTTCAATCCTGCATGATTCTACCAAGAAATGTGATTCTTCATTCACAACGCTGGTTTTTGCTATTGGGCTCTATTGAATAATGAATGTTTTGAATTTTCTCCAAAAGTAAAGTAGTTGCAAACTCATGCTTTTAGAGACTTGTTTGGGCTCATGAGAGGAGTAGAAAAACATCAAAAATTTCAGTCCTGCATGATTCTACCAAGAAATGTGTGTTCATTGAAACCGCTGGTTTTTGATATTTTGGGCCCCATTGAATAATGAATGTTTTGAATTTTCTCCAAAAGTAAAGTAGTTGCAAACTCATCATTTTAGAAACTTGTTTGGGCTGTTGAGAGGAGTAAAAAAACCATCAAAAATTTCAATCCTGCATGATTTTACCAAGAAATGTGATTCTTCATTCAAAACCTGATTTTTGCTATTGGGCTCTATTGAATAGTGAATGTTTTGAATTTTCTCCAAAAGTAAAGTAGTTGCAAACTCATGCTTTTAGAGACTTGTTTGGGCTCAAGAGAGGAGTAGAAAAACATCAAAAATTTCAGTCCTGAATGATTCTACCAAGAAATGTGTTCATTCAAACCGCTGGTTTTTGATAGTTTGGGCCCTATTGAATAATGAATGTTTTGAATTTTCTCCAAAAGTAAAGTAGTTGCAAACTCATCCTTTTAGAAACTTGTTTGGGCTGTTGAGAGGAGTAAAAAACCATCAAAAATTTCAATCCTGCATGATTCTACCAAGAAATGTGATTCTTCATTCAAAACGCTGGTTTTTGCTATTGGGCTCTATTGAATAATGAATGTTTTGAATTTTCTCCAAAAGTAAAGTAGTTGCAAACTCATGCTTTTAGAGACTTGTTTGGGCTCATGAGAGGAGTAGAAAAACATCAAAAATTTCAGTCCTGCATGATTCTACCAAGAAATGTGTGTTCATTGAAACCGCTGGTTTTTGATAGTTTGGGCCCTATTGAATAATGAATGTTTTGAATTTTCTCCAAAAGTAAAGTAGTTGCAAACTCATCCTTTTAGAAACTTGTTTGGGCTGTTGAGAGGAGTAAAAAACCATCAAAAATTTCAATCCTGCATGATTCTACCAAGAAATGTGATTCTTCATTCAAAACGCTGGTTTTTGCTATTGGGCTCTATTGAATAATGAATGTTTTGAATTTTCTCCAAAAGTAAAGTAGTTGCAAACTCATGCTTTTAGAGACTTGTTTGGGCTCATGAGAGGAGTAGAAAAACATCAAAAATTTCTGTCCTGCATGATTCTACCAAGAAATGTGTGTTCATTGAAACCGCTGGTTTTTGATAGTTTGGGCCCTATTGAATAATGAATGTTTTGAATTTTCTCCAAAAGTAAAGTAGTTGCAAACTCATCCTTTAGAAACTTGTTTGGGCTGTTGAGAGGAGTAAAAAACCATCAAAAATTTCAATCCTGCATGATTCTACCAAGAAATGTGATTCTTCATTCAAAACGCTGGTTTTTGCTATTGGGCTCTATTGAATAATGAATGTTTTGAATTTTCTCCAAAAGTAAAGTAGTTGCAAACTCATGCTTTTAGAGACTTGTTTGGGCTCATGAGAGGAGTAGAAAAACATCAAAAATTTCAGTCCTGCATGATTCTACCAAGAAATGTGTGTTGATTCAAACCGCTGGTTTTTGATAGTTTGGGCCCTATTGAATAATGAATGTTTTGAATTTTCTCCAAAAGTAAAGTAGTTGCAAACTCATGCTTTTAGATACTTGTTTGGGCTCATGAGAGGAGTAGAAAAACATCAAAAATTTCAGTCCTGCATGATTCTACCAAGAAATGTGTGTTCATTGAAACCGCTGGTTTTTGATAGTTTGGGCCCTATTGAATAATGAATGTTTTGAATTTTCTCCAAAAGTAAAGTAGTTGCAAACTCATCCTTTTAGAAACTTGTTTGGGCTGTTGAGAGGAGTAAAAAACCATCAAAAATTTCAATCCTGCATGATTCTACCAAGAAATGTGATTCTTCATTCAAAACGCTGGTTTTTGCTATTGGGCTCTATTGAATAATGAATGTTTTGAATTTTCTCCAAAAGTAAAGTAGTTGCAAACTCATGCTTTTAGAGACTTGTTTGGGCTCATGAGAGGAGTAGAAAAACATCAAAAATTTCAGTCCTGCATGATTCTACCAAGAAATGTGTGTTCATTGAAACCGCTGGTTTTTGATAGTTTGGGCCCCTATTGAATAATGAATGTTTTGAATTTTCACCAAAAGTAAAGTAGTTGCAAACTCATCCTTTTAGAAACTTGTTTGGGCTGTTGAGAGGAGTAAAAAACCATCAAAAATTTCAATCCTGCATGATTCTACCAAGAAATGTGATTCTTCATTCAAAACGCTGGTTTTTGCTATTGGGCTCTATTGAATAATGAATGTTTTGAATTTTCTCCAAAAGTAAAGTAGTTGCAAACTCATGCTTTTAGAGACTTGTTTGGGCTCATGAGAGGAGTAGAAAAACATCAAAAATTTCAGTCCTGCATGATTCTACCAAGAAATGTGTGTTCATTGAAACCGCTGGTTTTTGATAGTTTGGGCCCTATTGAATAATGAATGTTTTGAATTTTCTCCAAAAGTAAAGTAGTTGCAAACTCATCCTTTTAGAAACTTGTTTGGGCTGTTGAGAGGAGTAAAAAACCATCAAAAATTTCAATCCTGCATGATTCTACCAAGAAATGTGATTCTTCATTCAAAACGCTGGTTTTTGCTATTGGGCTCTATTGAATAATGAATGTTTTGAATTTTCTCCAAAAGTAAAGTAGTTGCAAACTCATGCTTTTAGAGACTTGTTTGGGCTCATGAGATGAGTAGAAAAACATCAATAATTTCAGTCCTGCATGATTCTACCAAGACATGTGTGTTCATTGAAACGGCTGGTTTTTGATAGTTTGGGCCCTATTGAATAATGAATGTTTTTAATTTTCTCCAAAAGTAAAGTAGTTGCAAACTCATCCTTTTAGAAACTTGTTTGGGCTGTTGAGAGGAGTAAAAAACCATCAAAAATTTCAATCCTGCATGATTCTACCAAGAAATGTGATTCTTCATTCAAAACGCTGGTTTTTGCTATTGGGCTCTATTGAATAATGAATGTTTTGAATTTTCTCCAAAAGTAAAGTAGTTGCAAACTCATGCTTTTAGAGACTTGTTTGGGCTCATGAGAGGAGTAGAAAAACATCAAAAATTTCAGTCCTGCATGATTCTACCAAGAAATGTGTGTTCATTGAAACCGCTGGTTTTTGATAGTTTGGGCCCTATTGAATAATGAATGTTTTGAATTTTCTCCAAAAGTAAAGTAGTTGCAAACTCATCCTTTTAGAAACTTGTTTGGGCTGTTGAGAGGAGTAAAAAACCATCAAAAATTTCAATCCTGCATGATTCTACCAAGAAATGTGATTCTTCATTCAAAACGCTGGTTTTTGCTATTGGGCTCTATTGAATAATGAATGTTTTGAATTTTCTCCAAAAGTAAAGTAGTTGCAAACTCATGCTTTTAGAGACTTGTTTGGGCTCATGAGAGGAGTAGAAAAACATCAAAAATTTCAGTCCTGCATGATTCTACCAAGAAATGTGTGTTCATTGAAACCGCTGGTTTTTGATAGTTTGGGCCCTATTGAATAATGAATGTTTTGAATTTTCTCCAAAAGTAAAGTAGTTGCAAACTCATCCTTTTAGAAACTTGTTTGGGCTGTTGAGAGGAGTAAAAAACCATCAAAAATTTCAATCCTGCATGATTCTACCAAGAAATGTGATTCTTCATTCAAAACGCTGGTTTTTGCTATTGGGCTCTATTGAATAATGAATGTTTTGAATTTTCTCAAAAAGTAAAGTAGTTGCAAACTCATGCTTTTAGAGACTTGTTTGGGCTCATGAGATGAGTAGAAAAACATCAATAATTTCAGTCCTGCATGATTCTACCAAGACATGTGTGTTCATTGAAACGGCTGGTTTTTGATAGTTTGGGCCCTATTGAATAATGAATGTTTTTAATTTTCTCCAAAAGTAAAGTAGTTGCAAACTCATCCTTTTAGAAACTTGTTTGGGCTGTTGAGAGGAGTAAAAAACCATCAAAAATTTCAATCCTGCATGATTCTACCAAGAAATGTGATTCTTCATTCAAAACGCTGGTTTTGCTATTGGGCTCTATTGAATAATGAATGTTTTGAATTTTCTCCAAAAGTAAAGTAGTTGCAAACTCATGCTTTTAGAGACTTGTTTGGGCTCATGAGAGGAGTAGAAAAACATCAAAAATTTCAGTCCTGCATGATTCTACCAAGAAATGTGTGTTCATTGAAACCGCTGGTTTTTGATAGTTTGGGCCCTATTGAATAATGAATGTTTTGAATTTTCTCCAAAAGTAAAGTAGTTGCAAACTCATCCTTTTAGAAACTTGTTTGGGCTGTTGAGAGGAGTAAAAAACCATCAAAAATTTCAATCCTGCATGATTCTACCAAGAAATGTGATTCTTCATTCAAAACGCTGGTTTTTGCTATTGGGCTCTATTGAATAATGAATGTTTTGAATTTTCTCCAAAAGTAAAGTAGTTGCAAACTCATGCTTTTAGAGACTTGTTTGGGCTCATGAGAGGAGTAGAAAAACATCAAAAATTTCAGTCCTGCATGATTCTACCAAGAAATGTGTGTTCATTGAAACCGCTGGTTTTTGATAGTTTGGGCCCTATTGAATAATGAATGTTTTGAATTTTCTCCAAAAGTAAAGTAGTTGCAAACTCATCCTTTTAGAAACTTGTTTGGGCTGTTGAGAGGAGTAAAAAACCATCAAAAATTTCAATCCTGCATGATTTTACCAAGAAATGTGATTCTTCATTCAAAACCTGATTTTTGCTATTGGGCTCTATTGAATAGTGAATGTTTTGAATTTTCTCCAAAAGTAAAGTAGTTGCAAACTCATGCTTTTAGAGACTTGTTTGGGCTCATGAGAGGAGTAGAAAAACATCAAAAATTTCAGTCCTGCATGATTCTACCAAGAAATGTGTTCATTCAAACCGCTGGTTTTTGATAGTTTGGGCCCTATTGAATAATGAATGTTTTGAATTTTCTCCAAAAGTAAAGTAGTTGCAAACTCATCCTTTTAGAAACTTGTTTGGGCTGTTGAGAGGAGTAAAAAACCATCAAAAATTTCAATCCTGCATGATTCTACCAAGAAATGTGATTCTTCATTCAAAACGCTGGTTTTTGCTATTGGGCTCTATTGAATAATGAATGTTTTGAATTTTCTCCAAAAGTAAAGTAGTTGCAAACTCATGCTTTTAGAGACTTGTTTGGGCTCATGAGAGGAGTAGAAAAACATCAAAAATTTCAGTCCTGCATGATTCTACCAAGAAATGTGTGTTCATTGAAACCGCTGGTTTTTGATAGTTTGGGCCCTATTGAATAATGAATGTTTTGAATTTTCTCCAAAAGTAAAGTAGTTGCAAACTCATCCTTTTAGAAACTTGTTTGGGCTGTTGAGAGGAGTAAAAAACCATCAAAAATTTCAATCCTGCATGATTCTACCAAGAAATGTGATTCTTCATTCAAAACGCTGGTTTTTGCTATTGGGCTCTATTGAATAATGAATGTTTTGAATTTTCTCCAAAAGTAAAGTAGTTGCAAACTCATGCTTTTAGAGACTTGTTTGGGCTCATGAGAGGAGTAGAAAAACATCAAAAATTTCAGTCCTGCATGATTCTACCAAGAAATGTGTGTTCATTGAAACCGCTGGTTTTTGATAGTTTGGGCCCTATTGAATAATGAATGTTTTGAATTTTCTCCAAAAGTAAAGTAGTTGCAAACTCATCCTTTTAGAAACTTGTTTGGGCTGTTGAGAGGAGTAAAAAACCATCAAAAATTTCAATCCTGCATGATTCTACCAAGAAATGTGATTCTTCATTCAAAACGCTGGTTTTTGCTATTGGGCTCTATTGAATAATGAATGTTTTGAATTTTCTCCAAAAGTAAAGTAGTTGCAAACTCATGCTTTTAGAGACTTGTTTGGGCTCATGAGAGGAGTAGAAAAACATCAAAAATTTCAGTCCTGCATGATTCTACCAAGAAATGTGTGTTCATTGAAACCGCTGGTTTTTGATAGTTTGGGCCCTATTGAATAATGAATGTTTTGAATTTTCTCCAAAAGTAAAGTAGTTGCAAACTCATCCTTTTAGAAACTTGTTTGGGCTGTTGAGAGGAGTAAAAAACCATCAAAAATTTCAATCCTGCATGATTCTACCAAGAAATGTGATTCTTCATTCAAAACGCTGGTTTTTGCTATTGGGCTCTATTGAATAATGAATGTTTTGAATTTTCTCCAAAAGTAAAGTAGTTGCAAACTCATGCTTTTAGAGACTTGTTTGGGCTCATGAGAGGAGTAGAAAAACATCAAAAATTTCAGTCCTGCATGATTCTACCAAGAAATGTGTGTTCATTGAAACCGCTGGTTTTTGATAGTTTGGGCCCTATTGAATAATGAATGTTTTGAATTTTCTCCAAAAGTAAAGTAGTTGCAAACTCATGCATTTAGAGACTTGTTTGGGCTCATGAGAGGAGTAGAAAAACATCAAAAATTTCAGTCCTGCATGATTCTACCAAGAAATGTGTGTTCATTGAAACCGCTGGTTTTTGATAGTTTGGGCCCTATTGAATAATGAATGTTTTGAATTTTCTCCAAAAGTAAAGTAGTTGCAAACTCATCCTTTTAGAAACTTGTTTGGGCTGTTGAGAGGAGTAAAAAACCATCAAAAATTTCAATCCTGCATGATTCTACCAAGAAATGTGATTCTTCATTCAAAACGCTGGTTTTTGCTATTGGGCTCTATTGAATAATGAATGTTTTGAATTTTCTCCAAAAGTAAAGTAGTTGCAAACTCATGCTTTTAGAGACTTGTTTGGGCTCATGAGAGGAGTAGAAAAACATCAAAAATTTCAGTCCTGCATGATTCTACCAAGAAATGTGTGTTCATTGAAACCGCTGGTTTTTGATAGTTTGGGCCCTATTGAATAATGAATGTTTTGAATTTTCTCCAAAAGTAAAGTAGTTGCAAACTCATCCTTTTAGAAACTTGTTTGGGCTGTTGAGGGGAGTAAAAAACCATCAAAAATTTCAATCCTGCATGATTCTACCAAGAAATGTGATTCTTCATTCAAAACGCTGGTTTTTGCTATTGGGCTCTATTGAATAATGAATGTTTTGAATTTTCTCCAAAAGTAAAGTAGTTTCAAACTCATGCTTTTAGAGACTTGTTTGGGCTCATGAGAGGAGTAGAAAAACATCAAAAATTTCAGTCCTGCATGATTCTACCAAGAAATGTGTGTTCATTGAAACCGCTGGTTTTTGATAGTTTGGGCCCTATTGAATAATGAATGTTTTGAATTTTCTCCAAAAGTAAAGTAGTTGCAAACTCATCCTTTTAGAAACTTGTTTGGGCTGTTGAGAGGAGTAAAAAACCATCAAAAATTTCAATCCTGCATGATTCTACCAAGAAATGTGATTCTTCATTCAAAACGCTGGTTTTTGCTATTGGGCTCTATTGAATAATGAATGTTTTGAATTTTCTCCAAAAGTAAAGTAGTTGCAAACTCATGCTTTTAGAGACTTGTTTGGGCTCATGAGAGGAGTAGAAAAACATCAAAAATTTCAGTCCTGCATGATTCTACCAAGAAATGTGTGTTCATTGAAACCGCTGGTTTTTGATAGTTTGGGCCCTATTGAATAATGAATGTTTTGAATTTTCTCCAAAAGTAAAGTAGTTGCAAACTCATCCTTTTAGAAACTTGTTTGGGCTGTTGAGAGGAGTAAAAAACTATCAAAAATTTCAATCCTGCATGATTTTACCAAGAAATGTGATTCTTCATTCAAAACCTGATTTTTGCTATTGGGCTCTATTGAATAGTGAATGTTTTGAATTTTCTCCAAAAGTAAAGTAGTTGCAAACTCATGCTTTTAGAGACTTGTTTGGGCTCATGAGAGGAGTAGAAAAACATCAAAAATTTCAGTCCTGCATGATTCTACCAAGAAATGTGTTCATTCAAACCGCTGGTTTTTGATAGTTTGGGCCCTATTGAATAATGAATGTTTTGAATTTTCTCCAAAAGTAAAGTAGTTGCAAACTCATCCTTTTAGAAACTTGTTTGGGCTGTTGAGAGGAGTAAAAAACCATCAAAAATTTCAATCCTGCATGATTCTACCAAGAAATGTGATTCTTCATTCAAAACGCTGGTTTTTGCTATTGGGCTCTATTGAATAATGAATGTTTTGAATTTTCTCCAAAAGTAAAGTAGTTGCAAACTCATGCTTTTAGAGACTTGTTTGGGCTCATGAGATGAGTAGAAAAACATCAAAAATTTCAGTCCTGCATGATTCTACCAAGACATGTGTGTTCATTGAAACGGCTGGTTTTTGATAGTTTGGGCCCTATTGAATAATGAATGTTTTTAATTTTCTCCAAAAGTAAAGTAGTTGCAAACTCATCCTTTTAGAAACTTGTTTGGGCTGTTGAGAGGAGTAAAAAACCATCAAAAAATTTCAATCCTGCATGATTCTACCAAGAAATGTGATTCTTCATTCAAAACGCTGGTTTTTGCTATTGGGCTCTATTGAATAATGAATGTTTTGAATTTTCTCCAAAAGTAAAGTAGTTGCAAACTCATGCTTTTAGAGACTTGTTTGGGCTCATGAGAGGAGTAGAAAAACATCAAAAATTTTAGTCCTGCATGATTCTACCAAGAAATGTGTGTTCATTGAAACCGCTGGTTTTTGATAGTTTGGGCCCTATTGAATAATGAATGTTTTGAATTTTCTCCAAAAGTAAAGTAGTTGCAAACTCATCCTTTTAGAAACTTGTTTGGGCTGTTGAGAGGAGTAAAAAACCATCAAAAATTTCAATCCTGCATGATTCTACCAAGAAATGTGATTCTTCATTCAAAACGCTGGTTTTTGCTATTGGGCTCTATTGAATAATGAATGTTTTGAATTTTCTCCAAAAGTAAAGTAGTTGCAAACTCATGCTTTTAGAGACTTGTTTGGGCTCATGAGAGGAGTAGAAAAACATCAAAAATTTCAGTCCTGCATGATTCTACCAAGAAATGTGTGTTCATTGAAACCGCTGGTTTTTGATAGTTTGGGCCCTATTGAATAATGAATGTTTTGAATTTTCTCCAAAAGTAAAGTAGTTGCAAACTCATCCTTTTAGAAACTTGTTTGGGCTGTTGAGAGGAGTAAAAAACCATCAAAAATTTCAATCCTGCATGATTCTACCAAGAAATGTGATTCTTCATTCAAAACGCTGGTTTTTGCTATTGGGCTCTATTGAATAATGAATGTTTTGAATTTTCTCCAAAAGTAAAGTAGTTGCAAACTCATGCTTTTAGAGACTTGTTTGGGCTCATGAGAGGAGTAGAAAAACATCAAAAATTTCAGTCCTGCATGATTCTACCAAGAAATGTGTTCATTCAAACCGCTGCTTTTTGATAGTTTGGGCCCTATTGAATAATGAATGTTTTGAATTTTCTCCAAAAGTAAAGTAGTTGCAAACTCATCCTTTTAGAAACTTGTTTGGGCTGTTGAGAGGAGTAAAAAACCATCAAAAATTTCAATCCTGCATGATTCTACCAAGAAATGTGATTCTTCATTCAAAACGCTGGTTTTTGCTATTGGGCTCTATTGAATAATGAATGTTTTGAATTTTCTCCAAAAGTAAAGTAGTTGCAAACTCATGCTTTTAGAGACTTGTTTGGGCTCATGAGAGGAGTAGAAAAACATCAAAAATTTCAGTCCTGCATGATTCTACCAAGAAATGTGTGTTCATTGAAACCGCTGGTTTTTGATAGTTTGGGCCCTATTGAATAATGAATGTTTTGAATTTTCTCCAAAAGTAAAGTAGTTGCAAACTCATCCTTTTAGAAACTTGTTTGGGCTGTTGAGAGGAGTAAAAAACCATCAAAAATTTCAATCCTGCATGATTCTACCAAGAAATGTGATTCTTCATTCAAAACGCTGGTTTTTGCTATTGGGCTCTATTGAATAATGAATGTTTTGAATTTTCTCCAAAAGTAAAGTAGTTGCAAACTCATGCTTTTAGAGACTTGTTTGGGCTCATGAGAGGAGTAGAAAAACATCAAAAATTTCAGTCCTGCATGATTCTACCAAGAAATGTGTGTTCATTGAAACCGCTGGTTTTTGATAGTTTGGGCCCTATTGAATAATGAATGTTTTGAATTTTCTCCAAAAGTAAAGTAGTTGCAAACTCATCCTTTTAGAAACTTGTTTGGGCTGTTGAGAGGAGTAAAAAACCATCAAAAATTTCAATCCTGCATGATTCTACCAAGAAATGTGATTCTTCATTCAAAACGCTGGTTTTTGCTATTGGGCTCTATTGAATAATGAATGTTTTGAATTTTCTCCAAAAGTAAAGTAGTTGCAAACTCATGCTTTTAGAGACTTGTTTGGGCTCATGAGATGAGTAGAAAAACATCAAAAATTTCAGTCCTGCATGATTCTACCAAGACATGTGTGTTCATTGAAACGGCTGGTTTTTGATAGTTTGGGCCCTATTGAATAATGAATGTTTTGAATTTTCTCCAAAAGTAAAGTAGTTGCAAACTCATCCTTTTAGAAACTTGTTTGGGCTGTTGAGAGGAGTAAAAAACCATCAAAAATTTCAATCCTGCATGATTCTACCAAGAAATGTGATTCTTCATTCAAAACGCTGGTTTTTGCTATTGGGCTCTATTGAATAATGAATGTTTTGAATTTTCTCCAAAAGTAAAGTAGTTGCAAACTCATGCTTTTAGAGACTTGTTTGGGCTCATGAGAGGAGTAGAAAAACATCAAAAATTTCAGTCCTGCATGATTCTACCAAGAAATGTGTGTTCATTGAAACCGCTGGTTTTTGATAGTTTGGGCCCTATTGAATAATGAATGTTTTGAATTTTCTCCAAAAGTAAAGTAGTTGCAAACTCATCCTTTTAGAAACTTGTTTGGGCTGTTGAGAGGAGTAAAAAACCATCAAAAATTTCAATCCTGCATGATTTTACCAAGAAATGTGATTCTTCATTCAAAACCTGATTTTTGCTATTGGGCTCTATTGAATAGTGAATGTTTTGAATTTTCTCCAAAAGTAAAGTAGTTGCAAACTCATGCTTTTAGAGACTTGTTTGGGCTCATGAGAGGAGTAGAAAAACATCAAAAATTTCAGTCCTGCATGATTCTACCAAGAAATGTGTTCATTCAAACCGCTGGTTTTTGATAGTTTGGGCCCTATTGAATAATGAATGTTTTGAATTTTCTCCAAAAGTAAAGTAGTTGCAAACTCATCCTTTTAGAAACTTGTTTGGGCTGTTGAGAGGAGTAAAAAACCATCAAAAATTTCAATCCTGCATGATTCTACCAAGAAATGTGATTCTTCATTCAAAACGCTGGTTTTTGCTATTGGGCTCTATTGAATAATGAATGTTTTGAATTTTCTCCAAAAGTAAAGTAGTTGCAAACTCATGCTTTTAGAGACTTGTTTGGGCTCATGAGATGAGTAGAAAAACATCAAAAATTTCAGTCCTGCATGATTCTACCAAGACATGTGTGTTCATTGAAACGGCTGGTTTTTGATAGTTTGGGCCCTATTGAATAATGAATGTTTTGAATTTTCTCAAAAAGTAAAGTAGTTGCAAACTCATCCTTTTAGAAACTTGTTTGGGCTGTTGAGAGGAGTAAAAAACCATCAAAAATTTCAATCCTGCATGATTCTACCAAGAAATGTGATTCTTCATTCAAAACGCTGGTTTTTGCTATTGGGCTCTATTGAATAATGAATGTTTTGAATTTTCTCCAAAAGTAAAGTAGTTGCAAACTCATGCTTTTAGAGACTTGTTTGGGCTCATGAGAGGAGTAGAAAAACATCAAAAATTTCAGTCCTGCATGATTCTACCAAGAAATGTGTGTTCATTGAAACCGCTGGTTTTTGATAGTTTGGGCCCTATTGAATAATGAATGTTTTGAATTTTCTCCAAAAGTAAAGTAGTTGCAAACTCATCCTTTTAGAAACTTGTTTGGGCTGTTGAGAGGAGTAAAAAACCATCAAAAATTTCAATCCTGCATGATTCTACCAAGAAATGTGATTCTTCATTCAAAACGCTGTTTTTTGCTGTTGGGCTCTATTGAATAATGAATGTTTTGAATTTTCTCCAAAAGTAAAGTAGTTGCAAACTCATGCTTTTAGAGACTTGTTTGGGCTCATGAGAGGAGTAGAAAAACATCAAAAATTTCAGTCCTGCATGATTCTACCAAGAAATGTGTGTTCATTGAAACCGCTGGTTTTTGATAGTTTGGGCCCTATTGAATAATGAATGTTTTGAATTTTCTCCAAAAGTAAAGTAGTTGCAAACTCATCCTTTTAGAAACTTGTTTGGGCTGTTGAGAGGAGTAAAAAAACATCAAAAATTTCAATCCTGCATGATTCTACCAAGAAATGTGATTCTTCATTCAAAACGCTGGTTTTTGCTATTGGGCTCTATTGAATAATGAATGTTTTGAATTTTCTCCAAAAGTAAAGTAGTTGCAAACTCATGCTTTTAGAGACTTGTTTGGGCTCATGAGAGGAGTAGAAAAACATCAAAAATTTCAGTCCTGCATGATTCTACCAAGAAATGTGTGTTCATTGAAACCGCTGGTTTTTGATAGTTTGGGCCCTATTGAATAATGAATGTTTTGAATTTTCTCCAAAAGTAAAGTAGTTGCAAACTCATCCTTTTAGAAACTTGTTTGGGCTGTTGAGAGGAGTAAAAAACCATCAAAAATTTCAATCCTGCATGATTTTAACAAGAAATGTGATTCTTCATTCAAAACCTGATTTTTGCTATTGGGCTCTATTGAATAGTGAATGTTTTGAATTTTCTCCAAAAGTAAAGTAGTTGCAAACTCATGCTTTTAGAGACTCGTTTGGGCTCATGAGAGGAGTAGAAAAACATCAAAAATTTCAGTCCTGCATGATTCTACCAAGAAATGTGTTCATTCAAACCGCTGGTTTTTGATAGTTTGGGCCCTATTGAATAATGAATGTTTTGAATTTTCTCCAAAAGTAAAGTAGTTGCAAACTCATCCTTTTAGAAACTTGTTTGGGCTGTTGAGAGGAGTAAAAAACCATCAAAAATTTCAATCCTGCATGATTCTACCAAGAAATGTGATTCTTCATTCAAAACGCTGGTTTTTGCTATTGGGCTCTATTGAATAATGAATGTTTTGAATTTTCTCCAAAAGTAAAGTAGTTGCAAACTCATGCTTTTAGAGACTTGTTTGGGCTCATGAGAGGAGTAGAAAAACATCAAAAATTTCAGTCCTGCATGATTCTACCAAGAAATGTGTGTTCATTGAAACCGCTGGTTTTTGATAGTTTGGGCCCTATTGAATAATGAATGTTTTGAATTTTCTCCAAAAGTAAAGTAGTTGCAAACTCATCCTTTTAGAAACTTGTTTGGGCTGTTGAGAGGAGTAAAAAACCATCAAAAATTTCAATCCTGCATGATTCTACCAAGAAATGTGATTCTTCATTCAAAACGCTGGTTTTTGCTATTGGGCTCTATTGAATAATGAATGTTTTGAATTTTCTCCAAAAGTAAAGTAGTTGCAAACTCATGCTTTTAGAGACTTGTTTGGGCTCATGAGAGGAGTAGAAAAACATCAAAAATTTCAGTCCTGCATGATTCTACCAAGAAATGTGTGTTCATTGAAACCGCTGGTTTTTGATAGTTTGGGCCCTATTGAATAATGAATGTTTTGAATTTTCTCCAAAAGTAAAGTAGTTGCAAACTCATCCTTTTAGAAACTTGTTTGGGCTGTTGAGAGGAGTAAAAAACCATCAAAAATTTCAATCCTGCATGATTCTACCAAGAAATGTGATTCTTCATTCAAAACGCTGGTTTTTGCTATTGGGCTCTATTGAATAATGAATGTTTTGAATTTTCTCCAAAAGTAAAGTAGTTGCAAACTCATGCTTTTAGAGACTTGTTTGGGCTCATGAGAGGAGTAGAAAAACATCAAAAATTTCAGTCCTGCATGATTCTACCAAGAAATGTGTGTTCATTGAAACCGCTGGTTTTTGATAGTTTGGGCCCTATTGAATAATGAATGTTTTGAATTTTCTCCAAAAGTAAAGTAGTTGCAAACTCATCCTTTTAGAAACTTGTTTGGGCTGTTGAGAGGAGTAAAAAACCATCAAAAATTTCAATCCTGCATGATTCTACCAAGAAATGTGATTCTTCATTCAAAACGCTGGTTTTTGCTATTGGGCTCTATTGAATAATGAATGTTTTGAATTTTCTCCAAAAGTAAAGTAGTTGCAAACTCATGCTTTTAGAGACTTGTTTGGGCTCATGAGATGAGTAGAAAAACATCAAAAATTTCAGTCCTGCATGATTCTACCAAGACATGTGTGTTCATTGAAACGGCTGGTTTTTGATAGTTTGGGCCCTATTGAATAATGAATGTTTTGAATTTTCTCCAAAAGTAAAGTAGTTGCAAACTCATCCTTTTAGAAACTTGTTTGGGCTGTTGAGAGGAGTAAAAAACCATCAAAAATTTCAATCCTGCATGATTCTACCAAGAAATGTGATTCTTCATTCAAAACGCTGGTTTTTGCAATTGGGCTCTATTGAATAATGAATGTTTTGAATTTTCTCCAAAAGTAAAGTAGTTGCAAACTCATGCTTTTAGAGACTTGTTTGGGCTCATGAGAGGAGTAGAAAAACATCAAAAATTTCAGTCCTGCATGATTCTACCAAGAAATGTGTGTTCATTGAAACCGCTGGTTTTTGATAGTTTGGGCCCTATTGAATAATGAATGTTTTGAATTTTCTCCAAAAGTAAAGTAGTTGCAAACTCATCCTTTTAGAAACTTGTTTGGGCTGTTGAGAGGAGTAAAAAACCATCAAAAATTTCAATCCTGCATGATTCTACCAAGAAATGTGATTCTTCATTCAAAACGCTGGTTTTTGCTATTGGGCTCTATTGAATAATGAATGTTTTGAATTTTCTCCAAAAGTAAAGTAGTTGCAAACTCATGCTTTTAGAGACTTGTTTGGGCTCATGAGAGGAGTAGAAAAACATCAAAAATTTCAGTCCTGCATGATTCTACCAAGAAATGTGTGTTCATTGAAACCGCTGGTTTTTGATAGTTTGGGCCCTATTGAATAATGAATGTTTTGAATTTTCTCCAAAAGTAAAGTAGTTGCAAACTCATCCTTTTAGAAACTTGTTTGGGCTGTTGAGAGGAGTAAAAAACCATCAAAAATTTCAATCCTGCATGATTCTACCAAGAAATGTGATTCTTCATTCAAAACGCTGGTTTTTGCTATTGGGCTCTATTGAATAATGAATGTTTTGAATTTTCTCCAAAAGTAAAGTAGTTGCAAACTCATGCTTTTAGAGACTTGTTTGGGCTCATGAGAGGAGTAGAAAAACATCAAAAATTTCAGTCCTGCATGATTCTACCAAGAAATGTGTGTTCATTGAAACCGCTGGTTTTTGATAGTTTGGGCCCTATTGAATAATGAATGTTTTGAATTTTCTCCAAAAGTAAAGTAGTTGCAAACTCATCCTTTTAGAAACTTGTTTGGGCTGTTGAGAGGAGTAAAAAACCATCAAAAATTTCAATCCTGCATGATTCTACCAAGAAATGTGATTCTTCATTCAAAACGCTGGTTTTTGCTATTGGGCTCTATTGAATAATGAATGTTTTGAATTTTCTCCAAAAGTAAAGTAGTTGCAAACTCATGCTTTTAGAGACTTGTTTGGGCTCATGAGAGGAGTAGAAAAACATCAAAAATTTCAGTCCTGCATGATTCTACCAAGAAATGTGTGTTCATTGAAACCGCTGGTTTTTGATAGTTTGGGCCCTATTGAATAATGAATGTTTTGAATTTTCTCCAAAAGTAAAGTAGTTGCAAACTCATCCTTTTAGAAACTTGTTTGGGCTGTTGAGAGGAGTAAAAAACCATCAAAAATTTCAATCCTGCATGATTCTACCAAGAAATGTGATTCTTCATTCAAAACGCTGGTTTTTGCTATTGGGCTCTATTGAATAATGAATGTTTTGAATTTTCTCCAAAAGTAAAGTAGTTGCAAACTCATGCTTTTAGAGACTTGTTTGGGCTCATGAGAGGAGTAGAAAAACATCAAAAATTTCAGTCCTGCATGATTCTACCAAGAAATGTGTGTTCATTGAAACCGCTGGTTTTTGATAGTTTGGGCCCTATTGAATAATGAATGTTTTGAATTTTCTCCAAAAGTAAAGTAGTTGCATACTCATCCTTTTAGAAACTTGTTTGGGCTGTTGAGAGGAGTAAAAAACCATCAAAAATTTCAATCCTGCATGATTCTACCAAGAAATGTGATTCTTCATTCACAACGCTGGTTTTTGCTATTGGGCTCTATTGAATAATGAATGTTTTGAATTTTCTCCAAAAGTAAAGTAGTTGCAAACTCATGCTTTTAGAGACTTGTTTGGGCTCATGAGAGGAGTAGAAAAACATCAAAAATTTCAGTCCTGCATGATTCTACCAAGAAATGTGTGTTCATTGAAACCGCTGGTTTTTGATATTTTGGGCCCCATTGAATAATGAATGTTTTGAATTTTCTCCAAAAGTAAAGTAGTTGCAAACTCATCATTTTAGAAACTTGTTTGGGCTGTTGAGAGGAGTAAAAAACCATCAAAAATTTCAATCCTGCATGATTCTACCAAGAAATGTGATTCTTCATTCAAAACGCTGGTTTTTGCTATTGGGCTCTATTGAATAATGAATGTTTTGAATTTTCTCCAAAAGTAAAGTAGTTGCAAACTCATGCTTTTAGAGACTTGTTTGGGCTCATGAGAGGAGTAGAAAAACATCAAAAATTTCAGTCCTGCATGATTCTACCAAGAAATGTGTGTTCATTGAAACCGCTGGTTTTTGATAGTTTGGGCCCTATTGAATAATGAATGTTTTGAATTTTCTCCAAAAGTAAAGTAGTTGCAAACTCATCCTTTTAGAAACTTGTTTGGGCTGTTGAGAGGAGTAAAAAACCATCAAAAATTTCAATCCTGCATGATTCTACCAAGAAATGTGATTCTTCATTCAAAACGCTGGTTTTTGCTATTGGGCTCTATTGAATAATGAATGTTTTGAATTTTCTCCAAAAGTAAAGTAGTTGCAAACTCATGCTTTTAGAGACTTGTTTGGGCTCATGAGAGGAGTAGAAAAACATCAAAAATTTCAGTCCTGCATGATTCTACCAAGAAATGTGTGTTCATTGAAACCGCTGGTTTTTGATAGTTTGGGCCCTATTGAATAATGAATGTTTTGAATTTTCTCCAAAAGTAAAGTAGTTGCATACTCATCCTTTTAGAAACTTGTTTGGGCTGTTGAGAGGAGTAAAAAACCATCAAAAATTTCAATCCTGCATGATTCTACCAAGAAATGTGATTCTTCATTCACAACGCTGGTTTTTGCTATTGGGCTCTATTGAATAATGAATGTTTTGAATTTTCTCCAAAAGTAAAGTAGTTGCAAACTCATGCTTTTAGAGACTTGTTTGGGCTCATGAGAGGAGTAGAAAAACATCAAAAATTTCAGTCCTGCATGATTCTACCAAGAAATGTGTGTTCATTGAAACCGCTGGTTTTTGATATTTTGGGCCCCATTGAATAATGAATGTTTTGAATTTTCTCCAAAAGTAAAGTAGTTGCAAACTCATCATTTTAGAAACTTGTTTGGGCTGTTGAGAGGAGTAAAAAACCATCAAAAATTTCAATCCTGCGTGATTTTACCAAGAAATGTGATTCTTCATTCAAAACCTGATTTTTGCTATTGGGCTCTATTGAATAGTGAATGTTTTGAATTTTCTCCAAAAGTAAAGTAGTTGCAAACTCATGCTTTTAGAGACTTGTTTGGGCTCAAGAGAGGAGTAGAAAAACATCAAAAATTTCAGTCCTGAATGATTCTACCAAGAAATGTGTTCATTCAAACCGCTGGTTTTTGATAGTTTGGGCCCTATTGAATAATGAATGGTTTGAATTTTCTCCAAAAGTAAAGTAGTTGCAAACTCATCCTTTTAGAAACTTGTTTGGGCTGTTGAGAGGAGTAAAAAACCATCAAAAATTTCAATCCTGCATGATTCTACCAAGAAATGTGATTCTTCATTCAAAACGCTGGTTTTTGCTATTGGGCTCTATTGAATAATGAATGTTTTGAATTTTCTCCAAAAGTAAAGTAGTTGCAAACTCATGCTTTTAGAGACTTGTTTGGGCTCATGAGAGGAGTAGAAAAACATCAAAAATTTCAGTCCTGCATGATTCTACCAAGAAATGTGTGTTCATTGAAACCGCTGGTTTTTGATAGTTTGGGCCCTATTGAATAATGAATGTTTTGAATTTTCTCCAAAAGTAAAGTAGTTGCAAACTCATCCTTTTAGAAACTTGTTTGGGCTGTTGAGAGGAGTAAAAAACCATCAAAAATTTCAATCCTGCATGATTCTACCAAGAAATGTGATTCTTCATTCAAAACGCTGGTTTTTGCTATTGGGCTCTATTGAATAATGAATGTTTTGAATTTTCTCCAAAAGTAAAGTAGTTGCAAACTCATGCTTTTAGAGACTTGTTTGGGCTCATGAGAGGAGTAGAAAAACATCAAAAATTTCAGTCCTGCATGATTCTACCAAGAAATGTGTGTTCATTGAAACCGCTGGTTTTTGATAGTTTGGGCCCTATTGAATAATGAATGTTTTGAATTTTCTCCAAAAGTAAAGTAGTTGCAAACTCATCCTTTTAGAAACTTGTTTGGGCTGTTGAGAGGAGTAAAAAACCATCAAAAATTTCAATCCTGCATGATTCTACCAAGAAATGTGATTCTTCATTCAAAACGCTGGTTTTTGCTATTGGGCTCTATTGAATAATGAATGTTTTGAATTTTCTCCAAAAGTAAAGTAGTTGCAAACTCATGCTTTTAGAGACTTGTTTGGGCTCATGAGAGGAGTAGAAAAACATCAAAAATTTCAGTCCTGCATGATTCTACCAAGAAATGTGTGTTGATTCAAACCGCTGGTTTTTGATAGTTTGGGCCCTATTGAATAATGAATGTTTTGAATTTTCTCCAAAAGTAAAGTAGTTGCAAACTCATGCTTTTAGAGACTTGTTTGGGCTCATGAGAGGAGTAGAAAAACATCAAAAATTTCAGTCCTGCATGATTCTACCAAGAAATGTGTGTTCATTGAAACCGCTGGTTTTTGATAGTTTGGGCCCTATTGAATAATGAATGTTTTGAATTTTCTCCAAAAGTAAAGTAGTTGCAAACTCATCCTTTTAGAAACTTGTTTGGGCTGTTGAGAGGAGTAAAAAACCATCAAAAATTTCAATCCTGCATGATTCTACCAAGAAATGTGATTCTTCATTCACAACGCTGGTTTTTGCTATTGGGCTCTATTGAATAATGAATGTTTTGAATTTTCTCCAAAAGTAAAGTAGTTGCAAACTCATGCTTTTAGAGACTTGTTTGGGCTCATGAGAGGAGTAGAAAAACATCAAAAATTTCAGTCCTGCATGATTCTACCAAGAAATGTGTGTTCATTGAAACCGCTGGTTTTTGATATTTTGGGCCCCATTGAATAATGAATGTTTTGAATTTTCTCCAAAAGTAAAGTAGTTGCAAACTCATCATTTTAGAAACTTGTTTGGGCTGTTGAGAGGAGTAAAAAACCATCAAAAATTTCAATCCTGCATGATTTTACCAAGAAATGTGATTCTTCATTCAAAACCTGATTTTTGCTATTGGGCTCTATTGAATAGTGAATGTTTTGAATTTTCTCCAAAAGTAAAGTAGTTGCAAACTCATGCTTTTAGAGACTTGTTTGGGCTCAAGAGAGGAGTAGAAAAACATCAAAAATTTCAGTCCTGAATGATTCTACCAAGAAATGTGTTCATTCAAACCGCTGGTTTTTGATAGTTTGGGCCCTATTGAATAATGAATGTTTTGAATTTTCTCCAAAAGTAAAGTAGTTGCAAACTCATCCTTTTAGAAACTTGTTTGGGCTGTTGAGAGGAGTAAAAAACCATCAAAAATTTCAATCCTGCATGATTCTACCAAGAAATGTGATTCTTCATTCAAAACGCTGGTTTTTGCTATTGGGCTCTATTGAATAATGAATGTTTTGAATTTTCTCCAAAAGTAAAGTAGTTGCAAACTCATGCTTTTAGAGACTTGTTTGGGCTCATGAGAGGAGTAGAAAAACATCAAAAATTTCAGTCCTGCATGATTCTACCAAGAAATGTGTGTTCATTGAAACCGCTGGTTTTTGATAGTTTGGGCCCTATTGAATAATGAATGTTTTGAATTTTCTCCAAAAGTAAAGTAGTTGCAAACTCATCCTTTTAGAAACTTGTTTGGGCTGTTGAGAGGAGTAAAAAACCATCAAAAATTTCAATCCTGCATGATTTTAACAAGAAATGTGATTCTTCATTCAAAACCTGATTTTTGCTATTGGGCTCTATTGAATAGTGAATGTTTTGAATTTTCTCCAAAAGTAAAGTAGTTGCAAACTCATGCTTTTAGAGACTTGTTTGGGCTCATGAGAGGAGTAGAAAAACATCAAAAATTTCAGTCCTGCATGATTCTACCAAGAAATGTGTTCATTCAAACCGCTGGTTTTTGATAGTTTGGGCCCTATTGAATAATGAATGTTTTGAATTTTCTCCAAAAGTAAAGTAGTTGCAAACTCATCCTTTTAGAAACTTGTTTGGGCTGTTGAGAGGAGTAAAAAACCATCAAAAATTTCAATCCTGCATGATTCTACCAAGAAATGTGATTCTTCATTCAAAACGCTGGTTTTTGCTATTGGGCTCTATTGAATAATGAATGTTTTGAATTTTCTCCAAAAGTAAAGTAGTTGCAAACTCATGCTTTTAGAGACTTGTTTGGGCTCATGAGAGGAGTAGAAAAACATCAAAAATTTCAGTCCTGCATGATTCTACCAAGAAATGTGTGTTCATTGAAACCGCTGGTTTTTGATAGTTTGGGCCCTATTGAATAATGAATGTTTTGAATTTTCTCCAAAAGTAAAGTAGTTGCAAACTCATCCTTTTAGAAACTTGTTTGGGCTGTTGAGAGGAGTAAAAAACCATCAAAAATTTCAATCCTGCATGATTCTACCAAGAAATGTGATTCTTCATTCAAAACGCTGGTTTTTGCTATTGGGCTCTATTGAATAATGAATGTTTTGAATTTTCTCCAAAAGTAAAGTAGTTGCAAACTCATGCTTTTAGAGACTTGTTTGGGCTCATGAGAGGAGTAGAAAAACATCAAAAATTTCAGTCCTGCATGATTCTACCAAGAAATGTGTGTTCATTGAAACCGCTGGTTTTTGATAGTTTGGGCCCTATTGAATAATGAATGTTTTGAATTTTCTCCAAAAGTAAAGTAGTTGCAAACTCATCCTTTTAGAAACTTGTTTGGGCTGTTGAGAGGAGTAAAAAACCATCAAAAATTTCAATCCTGCATGATTCTACCAAGAAATGTGATTCTTCATTCAAAACGCTGGTTTTTGCTATTGGGCTCTATTGAATAATGAATGTTTTGAATTTTCTCCAAAAGTAAAGTAGTTGCAAACTCATGCTTTTAGAGACTTGTTTGGGCTCATGAGAGGAGTAGAAAAACATCAAAAATTTCAGTCCTGCATGATTCTACCAAGAAATGTGTGTTCATTGAAACCGCTGGTTTTTGATAGTTTGGGCCCTATTGAATAATGAATGTTTTGAATTTTCTCCAAAAGTAAAGTAGTTGCAAACTCATCCTTTTAGAAACTTGTTTGGGCTGTTGAGAGGAGTAAAAAACCATCAAAAATTTCAATCCTGCATGATTCTACCAAGAAATGTGATTCTTCATTCAAAACGCTGGTTTTTGCTATTGGGCTCTATTGAATAATGAATGTTTTGAATTTTCTCCAAAAGTAAAGTAGTTGCAAACTCATGCTTTTAGAGACTTGTTTGGGCTCATGAGATGAGTAGAAAAACATCAAAAATTTCAGTCCTGCATGATTCTACCAAGACATGTGTGTTCATTGAAACGGCTGGTTTTTGATAGTTTGGGCCCTATTGAATAATGAATGTTTTGAATTTTCTCCAAAAGTAAAGTAGTTGCAAACTCATCCTTTTAGAAACTTGTTTGGGCTGTTGAGAGGAGTAAAAAACCATCAAAAATTTCAATCCTGCATGATTCTACCAAGAAATGTGATTCTTCATTCAAAACGCTGGTTTTTGCAATTGGGCTCTATTGAATAATGAATGTTTTGAATTTTCTCCAAAAGTAAAGTAGTTGCAAACTCATGCTTTTAGAGACTTGTTTGGGCTCATGAGAGGAGTAGAAAAACATCAAAAATTTCAGTCCTGCATGATTCTACCAAGAAATGTGTGTTCATTGAAACCGCTGGTTTTTGATAGTTTGGGCCCTATTGAATAATGAATGTTTTGAATTTTCTCCAAAAGTAAAGTAGTTGCAAACTCATCCTTTTAGAAACTTGTTTGGGCTGTTGAGAGGAGTAAAAAACCATCAAAAATTTCAATCCTGCATGATTCTACCAAGAAATGTGATTCTTCATTCAAAACGCTGGTTTTTGCTATTGGGCTCTATTGAATAATGAATGTTTTGAATTTTCTCCAAAAGTAAAGTAGTTGCAAACTCATGCTTTTAGAGACTTGTTTGGGCTCATGAGAGGAGTAGAAAAACATCAAAAATTTCAGTCCTGCATGATTCTACCAAGAAATGTGTGTTCATTGAAACCGCTGGTTTTTGATAGTTTGGGCCCTATTGAATAATGAATGTTTTGAATTTTCTCCAAAAGTAAAGTAGTTGCAAACTCATCCTTTTAGAAACTTGTTTGGGCTGTTGAGAGGAGTAAAAAACCATCAAAAATTTCAATCCTGCATGATTCTACCAAGAAATGTGATTCTTCATTCAAAACGCTGGTTTTTGCTATTGGGCTCTATTGAATAATGAATGTTTTGAATTTTCTCCAAAAGTAAAGTAGTTGCAAACTCATGCTTTTAGAGACTTGTTTGGGCTCATGAGAGGAGTAGAAAAACATCAAAAATTTCAGTCCTGCATGATTCTACCAAGAAATGTGTGTTCATTGAAACCGCTGGTTTTTGATAGTTTGGGCCCTATTGAATAATGAATGTTTTGAATTTTCTCCAAAAGTAAAGTAGTTGCATACTCATCCTTTTAGAAACTTGTTTGGGCTGTTGAGAGGAGTAAAAAACCATCAAAAATTTCAATCCTGCATGATTCTACCAAGAAATGTGATTCTTCATTCACAACGCTGGTTTTTGCTATTGGGCTCTATTGAATAATGAATGTTTTGAATTTTCTCCAAAAGTAAAGTAGTTGCAAACTCATGCTTTTAGAGACTTGTTTGGGCTCATGAGAGGAGTAGAAAAACATCAAAAATTTCAGTCCTGCATGATTCTACCAAGAAATGTGTGTTCATTGAAACCGCTGGTTTTTGATATTTTGGGCCCCATTGAATAATGAATGTTTTGAATTTTCTCCAAAAGTAAAGTAGTTGCAAACTCATCATTTTAGAAACTTGTTTGGGCTGTTGAGAGGAGTAAAAAACCATCAAAAATTTCAATCCTGCATGATTCTACCAAGAAATGTGATTCTTCATTCAAAACGCTGGTTTTTGCTATTGGGCTCTATTGAATAATGAATGTTTTGAATTTTCTCCAAAAGTAAAGTAGTTGCAAACTCATGCTTTTAGAGACTTGTTTGGGCTCATGAGAGGAGTAGAAAAACATCAAAAATTTCAGTCCTGCATGATTCTACCAAGAAATGTGTGTTCATTGAAACCGCTGGTTTTTGATAGTTTGGGCCCTATTGAATAATGAATGTTTTGAATTTTCTCCAAAAGTAAAGTAGTTGCAAACTCATCCTTTTAGAAACTTGTTTGGGCTGTTGAGAGGAGTAAAAAACCATCAAAAATTTCAATCCTGCATGATTCTACCAAGAAATGTGATTCTTCATTCAAAACGCTGGTTTTTGCTATTGGGCTCTATTGAATAATGAATGTTTTGAATTTTCTCCAAAAGTAAAGTAGTTGCAAACTCATGCTTTTAGAGACTTGTTTGGGCTCATGAGAGGAGTAGAAAAACATCAAAAATTTCAGTCCTGCATGATTCTACCAAGAAATGTGTGTTCATTGAAACCGCTGGTTTTTGATAGTTTGGGCCCTATTGAATAATGAATGTTTTGAATTTTCTCCAAAAGTAAAGTAGTTGCATACTCATCCTTTTAGAAACTTGTTTGGGCTGTTGAGAGGAGTAAAAAACCATCAAAAATTTCAATCCTGCATGATTCTACCAAGAAATGTGATTCTTCATTCACAACGCTGGTTTTTGCTATTGGGCTCTATTGAATAATGAATGTTTTGAATTTTCTCCAAAAGTAAAGTAGTTGCAAACTCATGCTTTTAGAGACTTGTTTGGGCTCATGAGAGGAGTAGAAAAACATCAAAAATTTCAGTCCTGCATGATTCTACCAAGAAATGTGTGTTCATTGAAACCGCTGGTTTTTGATATTTTGGGCCCCATTGAATAATGAATGTTTTGAATTTTCTCCAAAAGTAAAGTAGTTGCAAACTCATCATTTTAGAAACTTGTTTGGGCTGTTGAGAGGAGTAAAAAACCATCAAAAATTTCAATCCTGCGTGATTTTACCAAGAAATGTGATTCTTCATTCAAAACCTGATTTTTGCTATTGGGCTCTATTGAATAGTGAATGTTTTGAATTTTCTCCAAAAGTAAAGTAGTTGCAAACTCATGCTTTTAGAGACTTGTTTGGGCTCAAGAGAGGAGTAGAAAAACATCAAAAATTTCAGTCCTGAATGATTCTACCAAGAAATGTGTTCATTCAAACCGCTGGTTTTTGATAGTTTGGGCCCTATTGAATAATGAATGGTTTGAATTTTCTCCAAAAGTAAAGTAGTTGCAAACTCATCCTTTTAGAAACTTGTTTGGGCTGTTGAGAGGAGTAAAAAACCATCAAAAATTTCAATCCTGCATGATTCTACCAAGAAATGTGATTCTTCATTCAAAACGCTGGTTTTTGCTATTGGGCTCTATTGAATAATGAATGTTTTGAATTTTCTCCAAAAGTAAAGTAGTTGCAAACTCATGCTTTTAGAGACTTGTTTGGGCTCATGAGAGGAGTAGAAAAACATCAAAAATTTCAGTCCTGCATGATTCTACCAAGAAATGTGTGTTCATTGAAACCGCTGGTTTTTGATAGTTTGGGCCCTATTGAATAATGAATGTTTTGAATTTTCTCCAAAAGTAAAGTAGTTGCAAACTCATCCTTTTAGAAACTTGTTTGGGCTGTTGAGAGGAGTAAAAAACCATCAAAAATTTCAATCCTGCATGATTCTACCAAGAAATGTGATTCTTCATTCAAAACGCTGGTTTTTGCTATTGGGCTCTATTGAATAATGAATGTTTTGAATTTTCTCCAAAAGTAAAGTAGTTGCAAACTCATGCTTTTAGAGACTTGTTTGGGCTCATGAGAGGAGTAGAAAAACATCAAAAATTTCAGTCCTGCATGATTCTACCAAGAAATGTGTGTTCATTGAAACCGCTGGTTTTTGATAGTTTGGGCCCTATTGAATAATGAATGTTTTGAATTTTCTCCAAAAGTAAAGTAGTTGCAAACTCATCCTTTTAGAAACTTGTTTGGGCTGTTGAGAGGAGTAAAAAACCATCAAAAATTTCAATCCTGCATGATTCTACCAAGAAATGTGATTCTTCATTCAAAACGCTGGTTTTTGCTATTGGGCTCTATTGAATAATGAATGTTTTGAATTTTCTCCAAAAGTAAAGTAGTTGCAAACTCATGCTTTTAGAGACTTGTTTGGGCTCATGAGAGGAGTAGAAAAACATCAAAAATTTCAGTCCTGCATGATTCTACCAAGAAATGTGTGTTGATTCAAACCGCTGGTTTTTGATAGTTTGGGCCCTATTGAATAATGAATGTTTTGAATTTTCTCCAAAAGTAAAGTAGTTGCAAACTCATGCTTTTAGAGACTTGTTTGGGCTCATGAGAGGAGTAGAAAAACATCAAAAATTTCAGTCCTGCATGATTCTACCAAGAAATGTGTGTTCATTGAAACCGCTGGTTTTTGATAGTTTGGGCCCTATTGAATAATGAATGTTTTGAATTTTCTCCAAAAGTAAAGTAGTTGCAAACTCATCCTTTTAGAAACTTGTTTGGGCTGTTGAGAGGAGTAAAAAACCATCAAAAATTTCAATCCTGCATGATTCTACCAAGAAATGTGATTCTTCATTCACAACGCTGGTTTTTGCTATTGGGCTCTATTGAATAATGAATGTTTTGAATTTTCTCCAAAAGTAAAGTAGTTGCAAACTCATGCTTTTAGAGACTTGTTTGGGCTCATGAGAGGAGTAGAAAAACATCAAAAATTTCAGTCCTGCATGATTCTACCAAGAAATGTGTGTTCATTGAAACCGCTGGTTTTTGATATTTTGGGCCCCATTGAATAATGAATGTTTTGAATTTTCTCCAAAAGTAAAGTAGTTGCAAACTCATCATTTTAGAAACTTGTTTGGGCTGTTGAGAGGAGTAAAAAACCATCAAAAATTTCAATCCTGCATGATTTTACCAAGAAATGTGATTCTTCATTCAAAACCTGATTTTTGCTATTGGGCTCTATTGAATAGTGAATGTTTTGAATTTTCTCCAAAAGTAAAGTAGTTGCAAACTCATGCTTTTAGAGACTTGTTTGGGCTCAAGAGAGGAGTAGAAAAACATCAAAAATTTCAGTCCTGAATGATTCTACCAAGAAATGTGTTCATTCAAACCGCTGGTTTTTGATAGTTTGGGCCCTATTGAATAATGAATGTTTTGAATTTTCTCCAAAAGTAAAGTAGTTGCAAACTCATCCTTTTAGAAACTTGTTTGGGCTGTTGAGAGGAGTAAAAAACCATCAAAAATTTCAATCCTGCATGATTCTACCAAGAAATGTGATTCTTCATTCAAAACGCTGGTTTTTGCTATTGGGCTCTATTGAATAATGAATGTTTTGAATTTTCTCCAAAAGTAAAGTAGTTGCAAACTCATGCTTTTAGAGACTTGTTTGGGCTCATGAGAGGAGTAGAAAAACATCAAAAATTTCAGTCCTGCATGATTCTACCAAGAAATGTGTGTTCATTGAAACCGCTGGTTTTTGATAGTTTGGGCCCTATTGAATAATGAATGTTTTGAATTTTCTCCAAAAGTAAAGTAGTTGCAAACTCATCCTTTTAGAAACTTGTTTGGGCTGTTGAGAGGAGTAAAAAACCATCAAAAATTTCAATCCTGCATGATTCTACCAAGAAATGTGATTCTTCATTCAAAACGCTGGTTTTTGCTATTGGGCTCTATTGAATAATGAATGTTTTGAATTTTCTCCAAAAGTAAAGTAGTTGCAAACTCATGCTTTTAGAGACTTGTTTGGGCTCATGAGAGGAGTAGAAAAACATCAAAAATTTCTGTCCTGCATGATTCTACCAAGAAATGTGTGTTCATTGAAACCGCTGGTTTTTGATAGTTTGGGCCCTATTGAATAATGAATGTTTTGAATTTTCTCCAAAAGTAAAGTAGTTGCAAACTCATCCTTTTAGAAACTTGTTTGGGCTGTTGAGAGGAGTAAAAAACCATCAAAAATTTCAATCCTGCATGATTCTACCAAGAATTGTGATTCTTCATTCAAAACGCTGGTTTTTGCTATTGGGCTCTATTGAATAATGAATGTTTTGAATTTTCTCCAAAAGTAAAGTAGTTGCAAACTCATGCTTTTAGAGACTTGTTTGGGATCATGAGAGGAGTAGAAAAACATCAAAAATTTCAGTCCTGCATGATTCTACCAAGAAATGTGTGTTGATTCAAACCGCTTGTTTTTGATAGTTTGGGCCCTATTGAATAATGAATGTTTTGAATTTTCTCCAAAAGTAAAGTAGTTGCAAACTCATGCTTTTAGAGACTTGTTTGGGCTCATGAGAGGAGTAGAAAAACATCAAAAATTTCAGTCCTGCATGATTCTACCAAGAAATGTGTGTTCATTGAAACCGCTGGTTTTTGATAGTTTGGGCCCTATTGAATAATGAATGTTTTGAATTTTCTCCAAAAGTAAAGTAGTTGCAAACTCATCCTTTTAGAAACTTGTTTGGGCTGTTGAGAGGAGTAAAAAACCATCAAAAATTTCAATCCTGCATGATTCTACCAAGAAATGTGATTCTTCATTCAAAACGCTGGTTTTTGCTATTGGGCTCTATTGAATAATGAATGTTTTGAATTTTCTCCAAAAGTAAAGTAGTTGCAAACTCATGCTTTTAGAGACTTGTTTGGGCTCATGAGAGGAGTAGAAAAACATCAAAAATTTCAGTCCTGCATGATTCTACCAAGAAATGTGTGTTCATTGAAACCGCTGGTTTTTGATAGTTTGGGCCCTATTGAATAATGAATGTTTTGAATTTTCACCAAAAGTAAAGTAGTTGCAAACTCATCCTTTTAGAAACTTGTTTGGGCTGTTGAGAGGAGTAAAAAACCATCAAAAATTTCAATCCTGCATGATTCTACCAAGAAATGTGATTCTTCATTCAAAACGCTGGTTTTTGCTATTGGGCTCTATTGAATAATGAATGTTTTGAATTTTCTCCAAAAGTAAAGTAGTTGCAAACTCATGCTTTTAGAGACTTGTTTGGGCTCATGAGAGGAGTAGAAAAACATCAAAAATTTCAGTCCTGCATGATTCTACCAAGAAATGTGTGTTCATTGAAACCGCTGGTTTTTGATAGTTTGGGCCCTATTGAATAATGAATGTTTTGAATTTTCTCCAAAAGTAAAGTAGTTGCAAACTCATCCTTTTAGAAACTTGTTTGGGCTGTTGAGAGGAGTAAAAAACCATCAAAAATTTCAATCCTGCATGATTCTACCAAGAAATGTGATTCTTCATTCAAAACGCTGGTTTTTGCTATTGGGCTCTATTGAATAATGAATGTTTTGAATTTTCTCCAAAAGTAAAGTAGTTGCAAACTCATGCTTTTAGAGACTTGTTTGGGCTCATGAGATGAGTAGAAAAACATCAATAATTTCAGTCCTGCATGATTCTACCAAGACATGTGTGTTCATTGAAACGGCTGGTTTTTGATAGTTTGGGCCCTATTGAATAATGAATGTTTTTAATTTTCTCCAAAAGTAAAGTAGTTGCAAACTCATCCTTTTAGAAACTTGTTTGGGCTGTTGAGAGGAGTAAAAAACCATCAAAAATTTCAATCCTGCATGATTCTACCAAGAAATGTGATTCTTCATTCAAAACGCTGGTTTTTGCTATTGGGCTCTATTGAATAATGAATGTTTTGAATTTTCTCCAAAAGTAAAGTAGTTGCAAACTCATGCTTTTAGAGACTTGTTTGGGCTCATGAGAGGAGTAGAAAAACATCAAAAATTTCAGTCCTGCATGATTCTACCAAGAAATGTGTGTTCATTGAAACCGCTGGTTTTTGATAGTTTGGGCCCTATTGAATAATGAATGTTTTGAATTTTCTCCAAAAGTAAAGTAGTTGCAAACTCATCCTTTTAGAAACTTGTTTGGGCTGTTGAGAGGAGTAAAAAACCATCAAAAATTTCAATCCTGCATGATTCTACCAAGAAATGTGATTCTTCATTCAAAACGCTGGTTTTTGCTATTGGGCTCTATTGAATAATGAATGTTTTGAATTTTCTCCAAAAGTAAAGTAGTTGCAAACTCATGCTTTTAGAGACTTGTTTGGGCTCATGAGAGGAGTAGAAAAACATCAAAAATTTCAGTCCTGCATGATTCTACCAAGAAATGTGTGTTCATTGAAACCGCTGGTTTTTGATAGTTTGGGCCCTATTGAATAATGAATGTTTTGAATTTTCTCCAAAAGTAAAGTAGTTGCAAACTCATCCTTTTAGAAACTTGTTTGGGCTGTTGAGAGGAGTAAAAAACCATCAAAAATTTCAATCCTGCATGATTCTACCAAGAAATGTGATTCTTCATTCAAAACGCTGGTTTTTGCTATTGGGCTCTATTGAATAATGAATGTTTTGAATTTTCTCAAAAAGTAAAGTAGTTGCAAACTCATGCTTTTAGAGACTTGTTTGGGCTCATGAGATGAGTAGAAAAACATCAATAATTTCAGTCCTGCATGATTCTACCAAGACATGTGTGTTCATTGAAACGGCTGGTTTTTGATAGTTTGGGCCCTATTGAATAATGAATGTTTTTAATTTTCTCCAAAAGTAAAGTAGTTGCAAACTCATCCTTTTAGAAACTTGTTTGGGCTGTTGAGAGGAGTAAAAAACCATCAAAAATTTCAATCCTGCATGATTCTACCAAGAAATGTGATTCTTCATTCAAAACGCTGGTTTTTGCTATTGGGCTCTATTGAATAATGAATGTTTTGAATTTTCTCCAAAAGTAAAGTAGTTGCAAACTCATGCTTTTAGAGACTTGTTTGGGCTCATGAGAGGAGTAGAAAAACATCAAAAATTTCAGTCCTGCATGATTCTACCAAGAAATGTGTGTTCATTGAAACCGCTGGTTTTTGATAGTTTGGGCCCTATTGAATAATGAATGTTTTGAATTTTCTCCAAAAGTAAAGTAGTTGCAAACTCATCCTTTTAGAAACTTGTTTGGGCTGTTGAGAGGAGTAAAAAACCATCAAAAATTTCAATCCTGCATGATTCTACCAAGAAATGTGATTCTTCATTCAAAACGCTGGTTTTTGCTATTGGGCTCTATTGAATAATGAATGTTTTGAATTTTCTCCAAAAGTAAAGTAGTTGCAAACTCATGCTTTTAGAGACTTGTTTGGGCTCATGAGAGGAGTAGAAAAACATCAAAAATTTCAGTCCTGCATGATTCTACCAAGAAATGTGTGTTCATTGAAACCGCTGGTTTTTGATAGTTTGGGCCCTATTGAATAATGAATGTTTTGAATTTTCTCCAAAAGTAAAGTAGTTGCAAACTCATCCTTTTAGAAACTTGTTTGGGCTGTTGAGAGGAGTAAAAAACCATCAAAAATTTCAATCCTGCATGATTTTACCAAGAAATGTGATTCTTCATTCAAAACCTGATTTTTGCTATTGGGCTCTATTGAATAGTGAATGTTTTGAATTTTCTCCAAAAGTAAAGTAGTTGCAAACTCATGCTTTTAGAGACTTGTTTGGGCTCATGAGAGGAGTAGAAAAACATCAAAAATTTCAGTCCTGCATGATTCTACCAAGAAATGTGTTCATTCAAACCGCTGGTTTTTGATAGTTTGGGCCCTATTGAATAATGAATGTTTTGAATTTTCTCCAAAAGTAAAGTAGTTGCAAACTCATCCTTTTAGAAACTTGTTTGGGCTGTTGAGAGGAGTAAAAAACCATCAAAAATTTCAATCCTGCATGATTCTACCAAGAAATGTGATTCTTCATTCAAAACGCTGGTTTTTGCTATTGGGCTCTATTGAATAATGAATGTTTTGAATTTTCTCCAAAAGTAAAGTAGTTGCAAACTCATGCTTTTAGAGACTTGTTTGGGCTCATGAGAGGAGTAGAAAAACATCAAAAATTTCAGTCCTGCATGATTCTACCAAGAAATGTGTGTTCATTGAAACCGCTGGTTTTTGATAGTTTGGGCCCTATTGAATAATGAATGTTTTGAATTTTCTCCAAAAGTAAAGTAGTTGCAAACTCATCCTTTTAGAAACTTGTTTGGGCTGTTGAGAGGAGTAAAAAACCATCAAAAATTTCAATCCTGCATGATTCTACCAAGAAATGTGATTCTTCATTCAAAACGCTGGTTTTTGCTATTGGGCTCTATTGAATAATGAATGTTTTGAATTTTCTCCAAAAGTAAAGTAGTTGCAAACTCATGCTTTTAGAGACTTGTTTGGGCTCATGAGAGGAGTAGAAAAACATCAAAAATTTCAGTCCTGCATGATTCTACCAAGAAATGTGTGTTCATTGAAACCGCTGGTTTTTGATAGTTTGGGCCCTATTGAATAATGAATGTTTTGAATTTTCTCCAAAAGTAAAGTAGTTGCAAACTCATCCTTTTAGAAACTTGTTTGGGCTGTTGAGAGGAGTAAAAAACCATCAAAAATTTCAATCCTGCATGATTCTACCAAGAAATGTGATTCTTCATTCAAAACTCTGGTTTTTGCTATTGGGCTCTATTGAATAATGAATGTTTTGAATTTTCTCCAAAAGTAAAGTAGTTGCAAACTCATGCTTTTAGAGACTTGTTTGGGCTCATGAGAGGAGTAGAAAAACATCAAAAATTTCAGTCCTGCATGATTCTACCAAGAAATGTGTGTTCATTGAAACCGCTGGTTTTTGATAGTTTGGGCCCTATTGAATAATGAATGTTTTGAATTTTCTCCAAAAGTAAAGTAGTTGCAAACTCATCCTTTTAGAAACTTGTTTGGGCTGTTGAGAGGAGTAAAAAACCATCAAAAATTTCAATCCTGCATGATTCTACCAAGAAATGTGATTCTTCATTCAAAACGCTGGTTTTTGCTATTGGGCTCTATTGAATAATGAATGTTTTGAATTTTCTCCAAAAGTAAAGTAGTTGCAAACTCATGCTTTTAGAGACTTGTTTGGGCTCATGAGAGGAGTAGAAAAACATCAAAAATTTCAGTCCTGCATGATTCTACCAAGAAATGTGTGTTCATTGAAACCGCTGGTTTTTGATAGTTTGGGCCCTATTGAATAATGAATGTTTTGAATTTTCTCCAAAAGTAAAGTAGTTGCAAACTCATGCATTTAGAGACTTGTTTGGGCTCATGAGAGGAGTAGAAAAACATCAAAAATTTCAGTCCTGCATGATTCTACCAAGAAATGTGTGTTCATTGAAACCGCTGGTTTTTGATAGTTTGGGCCCTATTGAATAATGAATGTTTTGAATTTTCTCCAAAAGTAAAGTAGTTGCAAACTCATCCTTTTAGAAACTTGTTTGGGCTGTTGAGAGGAGTAAAAAACCATCAAAAATTTCAATCCTGCATGATTCTACCAAGAAATGTGATTCTTCATTCAAAACGCTGGTTTTTGCTATTGGGCTCTATTGAATAATGAATGTTTTGAATTTTCTCCAAAAGTAAAGTAGTTGCAAACTCATGCTTTTAGAGACTTGTTTGGGCTCATGAGAGGAGTAGAAAAACATCAAAAATTTCAGTCCTGCATGATTCTACCAAGAAATGTGTGTTCATTGAAACCGCTGGTTTTTGATAGTTTGGGCCCTATTGAATAATGAATGTTTTGAATTTTCTCCAAAAGTAAAGTAGTTGCAAACTCATCCTTTTAGAAACTTGTTTGGGCTGTTGAGGGGAGTAAAAAACCATCAAAAATTTCAATCCTGCATGATTCTACCAAGAAATGTGATTCTTCATTCAAAACGCTGGTTTTTGCTATTGGGCTCTATTGAATAATGAATGTTTTGAATTTTCTCCAAAAGTAAAGTAGTTTCAAACTCATGCTTTTAGAGACTTGTTTGGGCTCATGAGAGGAGTAGAAAAACATCAAAAATTTCAGTCCTGCATGATTCTACCAAGAAATGTGTGTTCATTGAAACCGCTGGTTTTTGATAGTTTGGGCCCTATTGAATAATGAATGTTTTGAATTTTCTCCAAAAGTAAAGTAGTTGCAAACTCATCCTTTTAGAAACTTGTTTGGGCTGTTGAGAGGAGTAAAAAACCATCAAAAATTTCAATCCTGCATGATTCTACCAAGAAATGTGATTCTTCATTCAAAACGCTGGTTTTTGCTATTGGGCTCTATTGAATAATGAATGTTTTGAATTTTCTCCAAAAGTAAAGTAGTTGCAAACTCATGCTTTTAGAGACTTGTTTGGGCTCATGAGAGGAGTAGAAAAACATCAAAAATTTCAGTCCTGCATGATTCTACCAAGAAATGTGTGTTCATTGAAACCGCTGGTTTTTGATAGTTTGGGCCCTATTGAATAATGAATGTTTTGAATTTTCTCCAAAAGTAAAGTAGTTGCAAACTCATCCTTTTAGAAACTTGTTTGGGCTGTTGAGAGGAGTAAAAAACTATCAAAAATTTCAATCCTGCATGATTTTACCAAGAAATGTGATTCTTCATTCAAAACCTGATTTTTGCTATTGGGCTCTATTGAATAGTGAATGTTTTGAATTTTCTCCAAAAGTAAAGTAGTTGCAAACTCATGCTTTTAGAGACTTGTTTGGGCTCATGAGAGGAGTAGAAAAACATCAAAAATTTCAGTCCTGCATGATTCTACCAAGAAATGTGTTCATTCAAACCGCTGGTTTTTGATAGTTTGGGCCCTATTGAATAATGAATGTTTTGAATTTTCTCCAAAAGTAAAGTAGTTGCAAACTCATCCTTTTAGAAACTTGTTTGGGCTGTTGAGAGGAGTAAAAAACCATCAAAAATTTCAATCCTGCATGATTCTACCAAGAAATGTGATTCTTCATTCAAAACGCTGGTTTTTGCTATTGGGCTCTATTGAATAATGAATGTTTTGAATTTTCTCCAAAAGTAAAGTAGTTGCAAACTCATGCTTTTAGAGACTTGTTTGGGCTCATGAGATGAGTAGAAAAACATCAAAAATTTCAGTCCTGCATGATTCTACCAAGACATGTGTGTTCATTGAAACGGCTGGTTTTTGATAGTTTGGGCCCTATTGAATAATGAATGTTTTTAATTTTCTCCAAAAGTAAAGTAGTTGCAAACTCATCCTTTTAGAAACTTGTTTGGGCTGTTGAGAGGAGTAAAAAACCATCAAAAAATTTCAATCCTGCATGATTCTACCAAGAAATGTGATTCTTCATTCAAAACGCTGGTTTTTGCTATTGGGCTCTATTGAATAATGAATGTTTTGAATTTTCTCCAAAAGTAAAGTAGTTGCAAACTCATGCTTTTAGAGACTTGTTTGGGCTCATGAGAGGAGTAGAAAAACATCAAAAATTTTAGTCCTGCATGATTCTACCAAGAAATGTGTGTTCATTGAAACCGCTGGTTTTTGATAGTTTGGGCCCTATTGAATAATGAATGTTTTGAATTTTCTCCAAAAGTAAAGTAGTTGCAAACTCATCCTTTTAGAAACTTGTTTGGGCTGTTGAGAGGAGTAAAAAACCATCAAAAATTTCAATCCTGCATGATTCTACCAAGAAATGTGATTCTTCATTCAAAACGCTGGTTTTTGCTATTGGGCTCTATTGAATAATGAATGTTTTGAATTTTCTCCAAAAGTAAAGTAGTTGCAAACTCATGCTTTTAGAGACTTGTTTGGGCTCATGAGAGGAGTAGAAAAACATCAAAAATTTCAGTCCTGCATGATTCTACCAAGAAATGTGTGTTCATTGAAACCGCTGGTTTTTGATAGTTTGGGCCCTATTGAATAATGAATGTTTTGAATTTTCTCCAAAAGTAAAGTAGTTGCAAACTCATCCTTTTAGAAACTTGTTTGGGCTGTTGAGAGGAGTAAAAAACCATCAAAAATTTCAATCCTGCATGATTCTACCAAGAAATGTGATTCTTCATTCAAAACGCTGGTTTTTGCTATTGGGCTCTATTGAATAATGAATGTTTTGAATTTTCTCCAAAAGTAAAGTAGTTGCAAACTCATGCTTTTAGAGACTTGTTTGGGCTCATGAGAGGAGTAGAAAAACATCAAAAATTTCAGTCCTGCATGATTCTACCAAGAAATGTGTGTTCATTGAAGCCGCTGGTTTTTGATAGTTTGGGCCCTATTGAATAATGAATGTTTTGAATTTTCTCCAAAAGTAAAGTAGTTGCAAACTCATCCTTTTAGAAACTTGTTTGGGCTGTTGAGAGGAGTAAAAAACCATCAAAAATTTCAATCCTGCATGATTCTACCAAGAAATGTGATTCTTCATTCACAACGCTGGTTTTTGCTATTGGGCTCTATTGAATAATGAATGTTTTGAATTTTCTCCAAAAGTAAAGTAGTTGCAAACTCATGCTTTTAGAGACTTGTTTGGGCTCATGAGAAGAGTAGAAAAACATCAAAAATTTCAGTCCTGCATGATTCTACCAAGAAATGTGTGTTCATTGAAACCGCTGGTTTTTGATAGTTTGGGCCCTATTGAATAATGAATGTTTTGAATTTTCTCCAAAAGTAAAGTAGTTGCAAACTCATCCTTTTAGAAACTTGTTTGGGCTGTTGAGAGGAGTAAAAAACCATCAAAAATTTCAATCCTGCATGATTCTACCAAGAAATGTGATTCTTCATTCAAAACGCTGGTTTTTGCTATTGGGCTCTATTGAATAATGAATGTTTTGAATTTTCTCCAAAAGTAAAGTAGTTGCAAACTCATGCTTTTAGAGACTTGTTTGGGCTCATGAGATGAGTAGAAAAACATCAAAAATTTCAGTCCTGCATGATTCTACCAAGACATGTGTGTTCATTGAAACGGCTGGTTTTTGATAGTTTGGGCCCTATTGAATAATGAATGTTTTGAATTTTCTCCAAAAGTAAAGTAGTTGCAAACTCATCCTTTTAGAAACTTGTTTGGGCTGTTGAGAGGAGTAAAAAACCATCAAAAATTTCAATCCTGCATGATTCTACCAAGAAATGTGATTCTTCATTCAAAACGCTGGTTTTTGCTAATGGGCTCTATTGAATAATGAATGTTTTGAATTTTCTCCAAAAGTAAAGTAGTTGCAAACTCATGCTTTTAGAGACTTGTTTGGGCTCATGAGATGAGTAGAAAAACATCAAAAATTTCAGTCCTGCATGATTCTACCAAGAAATGTGTGTTCATTGAAACCGCTGGTTTTTGATAGTTTGGGCCCTATTGAATAATGAATGTTTTGAATTTTCTCCAAAAGTAAAGTAGTTGCAAACTCATCCTTTTAGAAACTTGTTTGGGCTGTTGAGAGGAGTAAAAAACCATCAAAAATTTCAATCCTGCATGATTCTACCAAGAAATGTGATTCTTCATTCAAAACGCTGGTTTTTGCTATTGGGCTCTATTGAATAATGAATGTTTTGAATTTTCTCCAAAAGTAAAGTAGTTGCAAACTCATGCTTTTAGAGACTTGTTTGGGCTCATGAGAGGAGTAGAAAAACATCAAAAATTTCAGTCCTGCATGATTCTACCAAGAAATGTGTGTTCATTGAAACCGCTGGTTTTTGATAGTTTGGGCCCTATTGAATAATGAATGTTTTGAATTTTCTCCAAAAGTAAAGTAGTTGCAAACTCATCCTTTTAGAAACTTGTTTGGGCTGTTGAGAGGAGTAAAAAACCATCAAAAATTTCAATCCTGCATGATTCTACCAAGAAATGTGATTCTTCATTCAAAACGCTGGTTTTTGCTATTGGGCTCTATTGAATAATGAATGTTTTGAATTTTCTCCAAAAGTAAAGTAGTTGCAAACTCATGCTTTTAGAGACTTGTTTGGGCTCATGAGAGGAGTAGAAAAACATCAAAAATTTCAGTCCTGCATGATTCTACCAAGAAATGTGTGTTCATTGAAACCGCTGGTTTTTGATAGTTTGGGCCCTATTGAATAATGAATGTTTTGAATTTTCTCCAAAAGTAAAGTAGTTGCAAACTCATCCTTTTAGAAACTTGTTTGGGCTGTTGAGAGGAGTAAAAAACCATCAAAAATTTCAATCCTGCATGATTCTACCAAGAAATGTGATTCTTCATTCAAAACGCTGGTTTTTGCTATTGGGCTCTATTGAATAATGAATGTTTTGAATTTTCTCCAAAAGTAAAGTAGTTGCAAACTCATGCTTTTAGAGACTTGTTTGGGCTCATGAGATGAGTAGAAAAACATCAAAAATTTCAGTCCTGCATGATTCTACCAAGAAATGTGTGTTCATTGAAACCGCTGGTTTTTGATAGTTTGGGCCCTATTGAATAATGAATGTTTTGAATTTTCTCCAAAAGTAAAGTAGTTGCAAACTCATCCTTTTAGAAACTTGTTTGGGCTGTTGAGAGGAGTAAAAAACCATCAAAAATTTCAATCCTGCATGATTCTACCAAGAAATGTGATTCTTCATTCACAACGCTGGTTTTTGCTATTGGGCTCTATTGAATAATGAATGTTTTGAATTTTCTCCAAAAGTAAAGTAGTTGCAAACTCATGCTTTTAGAGACTTGTTTGGGCTCATGAGAAGAGTAGAAAAACATCAAAAATTTCAGTCCTGCATGATTCTACCAAGAAATGTGTGTTCATTGAAACGGCTGGTTTTTGATAGTTTGGGCCCTATTGAATAATGAATGTTTTGAATTTTCTCCAAAAGTAAAGTAGTTGCAAACTCATCCTTTTAGAAACTTGTTTGGGCTGTTGAGAGGAGTAAAAAACCATCAAAAATTTCAATCCTGCATGATTCTACTAAGAAATGTGATTCTTCATTCACAACGCTGGTTTTTGCTATTGGGCTCTATTGAATAATGAATGTTTTGAATTTTCTCCAAAAGTAAAGTAGTTGCAAACTCATGCTTTTAGAGACTTGTTTGGGCTCATGAGAGGAGTAGAAAAACATCAAAAATTTCAGTCCTGCATGATTCTACCAAGAAATGTGTGTTCATTGAAACCGCTGGTTTTTGATAGTTTGGGCCCTATTGAATAATGAATGTTTTGAATTTTCTCCAAAAGTAAAGTAGTTGCAAACTCATCCTTTTAGAAACTTGTTTGGGCTGTTGAGAGGAGTAAAAAACCATCAAAAATTTCAATCCTGCATGATTCTACCAAGAAATGTGATTCTTCATTCAAAACGCTGGTTTTTGCTATTGGGCTCTATTGAATAATGAATGTTTTGAATTTTCTCCAAAAGTAAAGTAGTTGCAAACTCATGCTTTTAGAGACTTGTTTGGGCTCATGAGAGGAGTAGAAAAACATCAAAAATTTCAGTCCTGCATGATTCTACCAAGAAATGTGTGTTCATTCAAACCGCTGGTTTTTGATAGTTTGGGCCCTATTGAATAATGAATGTTTTGAATTTTCTCCAAAAGTAAAGTAGTTGCAAACTCATCCTTTTAGAAACTTGTTTGGGCTGTTGAGAGGAGTAAAAAACCATCAAAAATTTCAATCCTGCATGATTCTACCAAGAAATGTGATTCTTCATTCAAAACGCTGGTTTTTGCTATTGGGCTCTATTGAATAATGAATGTTTTGAATTTTCTCCAAAAGTAAAGTAGTTGCAAACTCATGCTTTTAGAGACTTGTTTGGGCTCATGAGAGGAGTAGAAAAACATCAAAAATTTCAGTCCTGCATGATTCTACCAAGAAATGTGTGTTCATTGAAACCGCTGGTTTTTGATAGTTTGGGCCCTATTGAATAATGAATGTTTTGAATTTTCTCCAAAAGTAAAGTAGTTGCAAACTCATCCTTTTAGAAACTTGTTTGGGCTGTTGAGAGGAGTAAAAAACCATCAAAAATTTCAATCCTGCATGATTCTACCAAGAAATGTGATTCTTCATTCAAAACGCTGGTTTTTGCTATTGGGCTCTATTGAATAATGAATGTTTTGAATTTTCTCCAAAAGTAAAGTAGTTGCAAACTCATGCTTTTAGAGACTTGTTTGGGCTCATGAGAGGAGTAGAAAAACATCAAAAATTTCAGTCCTGCATGATTCTACCAAGAAATGTGTGTTCATTGAAACCGCTGGTTTTTGATAGTTTGGGCCCTATTGAATAATGAATGTTTTGAATTTTCTCCAAAAGTAAAGTAGTTGCAAACTCATCCTTTTAGAAACTTGTTTGGGCTGTTGAGAGGAGTAAAAAACCATCAAAAATTTCAATCCTGCATGATTCTACCAAGAAATGTGATTCTTCATTCACAACGCTGGTTTTTGCTATTGGGCTCTATTGAATAATGAATGTTTTGAATTTTCTCCAAAAGTAAAGTAGTTGCAAACTCATGCTTTTAGAGACTTGTTTGGGCTCATGAGAAGAGTAGAAAAACATCAAAAATTTCAGTCCTGCATGATTCTACCAAGAAATGTGTGTTCATTGAAACGGCTGGTTTTTGATAGTTTGGGCCCTATTGAATAATGAATGTTTTGAATTTTCTCCAAAAGTAAAGTAGTTGCAAACTCATCCTTTTAGAAACTTGTTTGGGCTGTTGAGAGGAGTAAAAAACCATCAAAAATTTCAATCCTGCATGATTCTACTAAGAAATGTGATTCTTCATTCACAACGCTGGTTTTTGCTATTGGGCTCTATTGAATAATGAATGTTTTGAATTTTCTCCAAAAGTAAAGTAGTTGCAAACTCATGCTTTTAGAGACTTGTTTGGGCTCATGAGAGGAGTAGAAAAACATCAAAAATTTCAGTCCTGCATGATTCTACCAAGAAATGTGTGTTCATTGAAACCGCTGGTTTTTGATAGTTTGGGCCCTATTGAATAATGAATGTTTTGAATTTTCTCCAAAAGTAAAGTAGTTGCAAACTCATCCTTTTAGAAACTTGTTTGGGCTGTTGAGAGGAGTAAAAAACCATCAAAAATTTCAATCCTGCATGATTCTACCAAGAAATGTGATTCTTCATTCAAAACGCTGGTTTTTGCTATTGGGCTCTATTGAATAATGAATGTTTTGAATTTTCTCCAAAAGTAAAGTAGTTGCAAACTCATGCTTTTAGAGACTTGTTTGGGCTCATGAGAGGAGTAGAAAAACATCAAAAATTTCAGTCCTGCATGATTCTACCAAGAAATGTGTGTTCATTCAAACCGCTGGTTTTTGATAGTTTGGGCCCTATTGAATAATGAATGTTTTGAATTTTCTCCAAAAGTAAAGTAGTTGCAAACTCATCCTTTTAGAAACTTGTTTGGGCTGTTGAGAGGAGTAAAAAACCATCAAAAATTTCAATCCTGCATGATTCTACCAAGAAATGTGATTCTTCATTCAAAACGCTGGTTTTTGCTATTGGGCTCTATTGAATAATGAATGTTTTGAATTTTCTCCAAAAGTAAAGTAGTTGCAAACTCATGCTTTTAGAGACTTGTTTGGGCTCATGAGAGGAGTAGAAAAACATCAAAAATTTCAGTCCTGCATGATTCTACCAAGAAATGTGTGTTCATTGAAACCGCTGGTTTTTGATAGTTTGGGCCCTATTGAATAATGAATGTTTTGAATTTTCTCCAAAAGTAAAGTAGTTGCAAACTCATCCTTTTAGAAACTTGTTTGGGCTGTTGAGAGGAGTAAAAAACCATCAAAAATTTCAATCCTGCATGATTCTACCAAGAAATGTGATTCTTCATTCAAAACGCTGGTTTTTGCTATTGGGCTCTATTGAATAATGAATGTTTTGAATTTTCTCCAAAAGTAAAGTAGTTGCAAACTCATGCTTTTAGAGACTTGTTTGGGCTCATGAGAGGAGTAGAAAAACATCAAAAATTTCAGTCCTGCATGATTCTACCAAGAAATGTGTGTTCATTGAAACCGCTGGTTTTTGATAGTTTGGGCCCTATTGAATAATGAATGTTTTGAATTTTCTCCAAAAGTAAAGTAGTTGCAAACTCATGCTTTTAGAGACTTGTTTGGGCTCATGAGAGGAGTAGAAAAACATCAAAAATTTCAGTCCTGCATGATTCTACCAAGAAATGTGTGTTCATTGAAACCGCTGGTTTTTGATAGTTTGGGCCCTATTGAATAATGAATGTTTTGAATTTTCTCCAAAAGTAAAGTAGTTGCAAACTCATCCTTTTAGAAACTTGTTTGGGCTGTTGAGAGGAGTAAAAAACCATCAAAAATTTCAATCCTGCATGATTCTACCAAGAAATGTGATTCTTCATTCAAAACGCTGGTTTTTGCTATTGGGCTCTATTGAATAATGAATGTTTTGAATTTTCTCCAAAAGTAATGTAGTTGCAAACTCATGCTTTTAGAGACTTGTTTGGGCTCATGAGAGGAGTAGAAAAACATCAAAAATTTCAGTCCTGCATGATTCTACCAAGAAATGTGTGTTCATTGAAACCGCTGGTTTTTGATAGTTTGGGCCCTATTGAATAATGAAGGTTTTGAATTTTCTCCAAAAGTAAAGTAGTTGCAAACTCATCCTTTGAGAAACTTGTTTGGGCTGTTGAGGGGAGTAAAAAACCATCAAAAATTTCAATCCTGCATGATTCTACCAAGAAATGTGATTCTTCATTCAAAACGCTGGTTTTTGCTATTGGGCTCTATTGAATAATGAATGTTTTGAATTTTCTCCAAAAGTAAAGTAGTTTCAAACTCATGCTTTTAGAGACTTGTTTGGGCTCATGAGAGGAGTAGAAAAACATCAAAAATTTCAGTCCTGCATGATTCTACCAAGAAATGTGTGTTCATTGAAACCGCTGGTTTTTGATAGTTTGGGCCCTATTGAATAATGAATGTTTTGAATTTTCTCCAAAAGTAAAGTAGTTGCAAACTCATCCTTTTAGAAACTTGTTTGGGCTGTTGAGAGGAGTAAAAAACCATCAAAAATTTCAATCCTGCATGATTCTACCAAGAAATGTGATTCTTCATTCAAAACGCTGGTTTTTGCTATTGGGCTCTATTGAATAATGAATGTTTTGAATTTTCTCCAAAAGTAAAGTAGTTGCAAACTCATGCTTTTAGAGACTTGTTTGGGCTCATGAGAGGAGTAGAAAAACATCAAAAATTTCAGTCCTGCATGATTCTACCAAGAAATGTGTGTTCATTGAAACCGCTGGTTTTTGATAGTTTGGGCCCTATTGAATAATGAATGTTTTGAATTTTCTCCAAAAGTAAAGTAGTTGCAAACTCATCCTTTTAGAAACTTGTTTGGGCTGTTGAGAGGAGTAAAAAACCATCAAAAATTTCAATCCTGCATGATTCTACCAAGAAATGTGATTCTTCATTCAAAACGCTGGTTTTTGCTATTGGGCTCTATTGAATAATGAATGTTTTGAATTTTCTCCAAAAGTAAAGTAGTTGCAAACTCATGCTTTTAGAGACTTGTTTGGGCTCATGAGATGAGTAGAAAAACATCAAAAATTTCAGTCCTGCATGATTCTACCAAGACATGTGTGTTCATTGAAACGGCTGGTTTTTGATAGTTTGGGCCCTATTGAATAATGAATGTTTTGAATTTTCTCCAAAAGTAAAGTAGTTGCAAACTCATCCTTTTAGAAACTTGTTTGGGCTGTTGAGAGGAGTAAAAAACCATCAAAAATTTCAATCCTGCATGATTCTACCAAGAAATGTGATTCTTCATTCAAAACGCTGGTTTTTGCTAATGGGCTCTATTGAATAATGAATGTTTTGAATTTTCTCCAAAAGTAAAGTAGTTGCAAACTCATGCTTTTAGAGACTTGTTTGGGCTCATGAGAGGAGTAGAAAAACATCAAAAATTTCAGTCCTGCATGATTCTACCAAGAAATGTGTGTTCATTGAAACCGCTGGTTTTTGATAGTTTGGGCCCTATTGAATAATGAATGTTTTGAATTTTCTCCAAAAGTAAAGTAGTTGCAAACTCATCCTTTTAGAAACTTGTTTGGGCTGTTGAGAGGAGTAAAAAACCATCAAAAATTTCAATCCTGCATGATTCTACCAAGAAATGTGATTCTTCATTCAAAACGCTGGTTTTTGCTATTGGGCTCTATTGAATAATGAATGTTTTGAATTTTCTCCAAAAGTAAAGTAGTTGCAAACTCATGCTTTTAGAGACTTGTTTGGGCTCATGAGAGGAGTAGAAAAACATCAAAAATTTCAGTCCTGCATGATTCTACCAAGAAATGTGTGTTCATTGAAACCGCTGGTTTTTGATAGTTTGGGCCCTATTGAATAATGAATGTTTTGAATTTTCTCCAAAAGTAAAGTAGTTGCAAACTCATCCTTTTAGAAACTTGTTTGGGCTGTTGAGAGGAGTAAAAAACCATCAAAAATTTCAATCCTGCATGATTTTACCAAGAAATGTGATTCTTCATTCAAAACCTGATTTTTGCTATTGGGCTCTATTGAATAGTGAATGTTTTGAATTTTCTCCAAAAGTAAAGTAGTTGCAAACTCATGCTTTTAGAGACTAGTTTGGGCTCATGAGAGGAGTAGAAAAACATCAAAAATTTCAGTCCTGCATGATTCTACCAAGAAATGTGTGTTCATTGAAACCGCTGGTTTTTGATAGTTTGGGCCCTATTGAATAATGAATGTTTTGAATTTTCTCCAAAAGTAAAGTAGTTGCAAACTCATCCTTTTAGAAACTTGTTTGGGCTGTTGAGAGGAGTAAAAAACCATCAAAAATTTCAATCCTGCATGATTCTACCAAGAAATGTGATTCTTCATTCAAAACGCTGCTTTTTGCTATTGGGCTCTATTGAATAATGAATGTTTTGAATTTTCTCCAAAAGTAAAGTAGTTGCAAACTCATGCTTTTAGAGACTTGTTTGGGCTCATGAGAGGAGTAGAAAAACATCAAAAATTTCAGTCCTGCATGATTCTACCAAGAAATGTGTGTTCATTGAAACCGCTGGTTTTTGATAGTTTGGGCCCTATTGAATAATGAATGTTTTGAATTTTCTCCAAAAGTAAAGTAGTTGCAAACTCATGCTTTTAGAGACTTGTTTGGGCTCATGAGAGGAGTAGAAAAACATCAAAAATTTCAGTCTTGCATGATTCTACCAAGAAATGTGTGTTCATTGAAACCGCTGGTTTTTGATAGTTTGGGCCCTATTGAATAATGAATGTTTTGAATTTTCTACAAAAGTAAAGTAGTTGCAAACTCATCCTTTTAGAAACTTGTTTGGGCTGTTGAGAGGAGTAAAAAGCCATCAAAAATTTCAATCCTGCATGATTCTACCAAGAAATGTGATTCTTCATTCAAAACGCTGGTTTTTGCTATTGGGCTCTATTGAATAATGAATGTTTTGAATTTTCTCCAAAAGTAAAGTAGTTGCAAACTCATGCTTTTAGAGACTTGTTTGGGCTCATGAGAGGAGTAGAAAAACATCAAAAATTTCAGTCCTGCATGATTCTACCAAGAAATGTGTGTTCATTCAAACCGCTGGTTTTTGATAGTTTGGGCCCTATTGAATAATGAATGTTTTGAATTTTCTCCAAAAGTAAAGTAGTTGCAAACTCATGCTTTTAGAGACTTGTTTGGGCTCATGAGAGGAGTAGAAAAACATCAAAAATTTCAGTCCTGCATGATTCTACCAAGAAATGTGTGTTCATTGAAACCGCTGGTTTTTGATAGTTTGGGCCCTATTGAATAATGAATGTTTTGAATTTTCTCCAAAAGTAAAGTAGTTGCAAACTCATCCTTTTAGAAACTTGTTTGGGCTGTTGAGAGGAGTAAAAAACCATCAAAAATTTCAATCCTGCATGATTCTACCAAGAAATGTGATTCTTCATTCAAAACGCTGGTTTTTGCTATTGGGCTCTATTGAATAATGAATGTTTTGAATTTTCCCCAAAAGTAAAGTAGTTGCAAACTCATGCTTTTAGAGACTTGTTTGGGCTCATGAGAGGAGTAGAAAAACATCAAAAATTTCAGTCCTGCATGATTCTACCAAGAAATGTGTGTTCATTGAAACCGCTGGTTTTTGATAGTTTGGGCCCTATTGAATAATGAATGTTTTGAATTTTCTCCAAAAGTAAAGTAGTTGCAAACTCATCCTTTTAGAAACTTGTTTGGGCTGCTGAGAGGAGTAAAAAACCATCAAAAATTTCAATCCTGCATGATTTTACCAAGAAATGTGATTCTTCATTCAAAACCTGATTTTTGCTATTGGGCTCTATTGAATAGTGAATGTTTTGAATTTTCTCCAAAAGTTAAGTAGTTGCAAACTCATGCTTTTAGAGACTTGTTTGGGCTCATGAGAGGAGTAGAAAAACATCAAAAATTTCAGTCCTGCATGATTCTACCAAGAAATGTGTTCATTCAAACCGCTGGTTTTTGATAGTTTGGGCCCTATTGAATAATGAATGTTTTGAATTTTCTCCAAAAGTAAAGTAGTTGCAAACTCATCCTTTTAGAAACTTGTTTGGGCTGTTGAGAGGAGTAAAAAACCATCAAAAATTTCAATCCTGCATGATTCTACCAAGAAATGTGATTCTTCATTCAAAACGCTGGTTTTTGCTATTGGGCTCTATTGAATAATGAATGTTTTGAATTTTCTCCAAAAGTAAAGTAGTTGCAAACTCATGCTTTTAGAGACTTGTTTGGGCTCATGAGAGGAGTAGAAAAACATCAAAAATTTCAGTCCTGCATGATTCTACCAAGAAATGTGTGTTCATTGAAACCGCTGGTTTTTGATAGTTTGGGCCCTATTGAATAATGAATGTTTTGAATTTTCTCCAAAAGTAAAGTAGTTGCAAACTCATCCTTTTAGAAACTTGTTTGGGCTGTTGAGAGGAGTAAAAAATCATCAAAAATTTCAATCCTGCATGATTCTACCAAGAAATGTGATTCTTCATTCAAAACGCTGGTTTTTGCTATTGGGCTCTATTGAATAATGAATGTTTTGAATTTTCTCCAAAAGTAAAGTAGTTGCAAACTCATGCTTTTAGAGACTTGTTTGGGCTCATGAGATGAGTAGAAAAACATCAAAAATTTCAGTCCTGCATGATTCTACCAAGACATGTGTGTTCATTGAAACGGCTGGTTTTTGATAGTTTGGGCCCTATTGAATAATGAATGTTTTGAATTTTCTCCAAAAGTAAAGTAGTTGCAAACTCATCCTTTTAGAAACTTGTTTGGGCTGTTGAGAGGAGTAAAAAACCATCAAAAATTTCAATCCTGCATGATTCTACCAAGAAATGTGATTCTTCATTCAAAACGCTGGTTTTTGCTATTGGGCTCTATTGAATAATGAATGTTTTGAATTTTCTCCAAAAGTAAAGTAGTTGCAAACTCATGCTTTTAGAGACTTGTTTGGGCTCATGAGAGGAGTAGAAAAACATCAAAAATTTCAGTCCTGCATGATTCTACCAAGAAATGTGTGTTCATTGAAACCGCTGGTTTTTGATAGTTTGGGCCCTATTGAATAATGAATGTTTTGAATTTTCTCCAAAAGTAAAGTAGTTGCAAACTCATCCTTTTAGAAACTTGTTTGGGCTGTTGAGAGGAGTAAAAAACCATCAAAAATTTCAATCCTGCATGATTCTACCAAGAAATGTGATTCTTCATTCAAAACGCTGGTTTTTGCTATTGGGCTCTATTGAATAATGAATGTTTTGAATTTTCTCCAAAAGTAAAGTAGTTGCAAACTCATGCTTTTAGAGACTTGTTTGGGCTCATGAGAGAAGTAGAAAAACATCAAAAATTTCAGTCCTGCATGATTCTACCAAGAAATGTGTCTTCATTGAAACTGCTGGTTTTTGATAGTTTGGGCCCTATTGAATAATGAATGTTTTGAATTTTCTCCAAAAGTAAAGTAGTTGCAAACTCATGCTTTTAGAGACTTGTTTGGGCTCATGAGAGGAGTAGAAAAACATCAAAAATTTCAGTCCTGCATGATTCTACCAAGAAATGTGTGTTCATTGAAACCGCTGGTTTTTGATAGTTTGGGCCCTATTGAATAATGAATGTTTTGAATTTTCTCCAAAAGTAAAGTAGTTGCAAACTCATCCTTTTAGAAACTTGTTTGGGCTGTTGAGAGGAGTAAAAAACCATCAAAAATTTCAATCCTGCATGATTCTACCAAGAAATGTGATTCTTCATTCAAAACGCTGGTTTTTGCTATTGGGCTCTATTGAATAATGAATGTTTTGAATTTTCTCCAAAAGTAAAGTAGTTGCAAACTCATGCTTTTAGAGACTTGTTTGGGCTCATGAGAGGAGTAGAAAAACATCAAAAATTTCAGTCCTGCATGATTCTACCAAGAAATGTGTGTTCATTGAAACTGCTGGTTTTTGATAGTTTGGGCCCTATTGAATAATGAATGTTTTGAATTTTCTCCAAAAGTAAAGTAGTTGCAAACTCATCCTTTTAGAAACTTGTTTGGGCTGTTGAGAGGAGTAAAAAACCATCAAAAATTTCAATCCTGCATGATTCTACCAAGAAATGTGATTCTTCATTCAAAACGCTGGTTTTTGCTATTGGGCTCTATTGAATAATGAATGTTTTGAATTTTCTTAAACAATATTTTTATTGAGTTTTCAAAATAATAGGAATGTATAAACATACCTCATATATATCATGTTCGAATAGAGTCAAGATAATGTACATCAGGACATCATCATATGGTATCTGAACATCATATCATCATTTAAAGTATGTACAATTAACATTAATTGAAATAGATTTGAAAAACAATTACAACAGTACAGGCAAACACCAAATACATGTGAAATTTTGGCACACAAAAAGAGCAAAAATCAAGATATCAAGATATAAATTCTTCTTCTATCTTAGATTTGAGTTTCAACCATCTATGCCATCTGTCGTCAAATAACTTTATTGACATATTGTTAATATAATGAATTTTTTCATAAACACAATGTTTGTCCACCAACATGATCAATGTGGCAATGTTCGGAGGTTGCTTGTTGTTCCAACCTTTCGCTATAAGGTATATTGCAGACATGAGTATGTGGGCAACCAAATACTTTGTTGTTTTGAATCTGCAAATATCTATGAGTAGTAAGGCCAAGGCAGGGTGCAACTGAACACGCCAGTTGCATATGATCGAAATCAAATTGGAGACCTTAAGCCAGTATGGTTTCAGTACCGGGCATCCCCAGAAAATATGGAGTAAGTCAGCCTGAGACCCGCATCCCCGCCAACACAGATCAGATCCCCCTTCCCCAAAATGTTTAATCCTGTTTGGGGTCAAGTAATATCTGTGGACTAGTTTGTAATGTGTTTCCAAAATGTTCATGCAATTTGTAGACCTCACTGCAGTCTTAAAAGACAATGTCCACTGTGGGGCACAAATCTGCTTCTGCAGAGTAGTCTCCCATTTTTCAAAGCATCCACCCTTAGAAAAGGTGTATTTGCCGGTCAGGAAGTTATACAGGGGTTTAAGAGAGCTCTTGTGCCTGGGGGTTGTGCTGGTTAGGAAATTATAAATGGTATGGTTGACCAAAACTATCTTGCAGAAATATCTCTTAAATTTGTTATATTCCTCTTTGAGTATGAGGTATTTCATATATTCCGTATTAGGGATTTTAAATTTAGCCTTGACCAACTCAAAAGGCATGACTTTATTATTGTCCAATAAATCATCCACATAAGCAATGGGGAATGTTTTCCAGTTATCAAACATGGGTCTCAAAGAAACCTTGACAGGTGCCAAAAAGTGAAGTCTCAGTCTTTTAGTTGAAACAGGGGAGACATTAAACCTTCTCCTGCACATATGTGACCAGCTCTGCACAGAGGCTCTGAGTATTGGGTTTTCTATGTCTCCAATCTCTCCTCTGTGCAGAAGAAAATAGGAAACATAAAGTGTCGGTTCTTTATTAGGCATTAAATCTCTTTCAATTTTTGGCCATCCCAATTCTGTCTGTTCTGTGAGCCACATTTTTGTCAATTCAGTTGTGGTGGCAAAGTAATACGCCTCCAAGTCTGGAAGGGCTATCCCCCCATTTTCTCTAGATTTAAGTAGTGTGTGTTTCTTTACCCTAGGCTTTTTATTATTCCAAATAAATCTGTTCATTTGATGAGTTAATTTTTGTATGTGTTGCATTGATAAAGGCAGAGGGACATTCCTGTACAAAAACAACACCTTTGGGAGGCAGAACATCTTATATAGTACTATTCTTCCCAACCAAGTGGCTGGGGTTTTTGACAATTCTCCCAACTTAGTGTCAAGGGATTTCAAAAGGCTATCTATGTTTACCTCACTTGTGTGTGTGAGGTCGCTTGTGAGCCAAATTCCTAGATATGGGATTTTAGTGCAGTCCCAAGTAAAAGGGTACTTATCTTGTAATTGCTGTTTTATAGGGGCTGAAATAAATAGTGACAAAACGTTAGTCTTTTTTACATTGAGTTTATAATATGATATTGAACCAAACAACTCTATGATGTCCCAAGTCGCCTTCAACGACTCAACAGGATCTGTCAGTGTGAGTATGATATCGTCTGCATATAAATTTATTTTATGCTCTACATCTCCCAACCGTACTCCCCTCACCTCACTCGAGTCCCTTATCCTTTGAGCCAGTGGTTCCAGACTCAGGATAAAAATAATTGGGGACAGAGGGCATCCCTGTCTTGTTCCGTTTGTTATGTCAAATTTCCCTGACATCGTGCTATTGACCAGCACAGAGGCAGACGGTTGGGAGTACAGAGCCTGAACACTTTTCAACATCTCCTCACCAAAACCCATCTTCTTTAATACTGCGAATGCATATGTCCAATTGATGCGGTCAAAAGCTTTCTCCGCATCAAGGGCCACAAACAGACTGGGAATTTTTTTCTTGTTACAAAAGTGTATATGGTGCAAGACACTTCTTGAACTGTCAGAAGTCTGTCTAAATTTTACAAAACCCACTTGATCGGGATGTATGAGATATTGGATAACATCCTGCACCCTTTCTGCCAGTATTTTTGCATAGACCTTGATGTCTGCATTCAGGAGGGATATGGGTCTATAGTTTTCTATCTTGGTGGGATCTTTGTCCGGTTTGGGGATTACCACTATGGTGGCTCTCAGCATATCTGCACTACATGTTCCTTTTGATTTTATAAAATTTAGGGTGTTTGTTAAATAGGGGACCAGATTTTCCTGAAATGTTTTATAATATTCCACAGGGAATCCGTCTGGACCAGGAGCCTTATTACATTTGAGATTTTTTATTGCCAGAGAGACCTCTCCCTCAGAGAAGGGTGCATCAAGCATTTCCCTTTGCTCAGAAGACAGAGATCTCAACTCTACTCCTCCCAGGAAATTATCTATCATCTCCTCTGTAGGAGGGGGATAAGTCCCATTTTTCCCTATATTGTAAAGGTTTGAGTAGTATTTTTCAAAAGCCAAAGCTATGTCCCTTGGCTTTTCTATATTCACTGAGTTCTGGGAAAGTTTTTTAATTAAATGCTTTTTATTTATGGGTTTGAATCTATTTGCCATAGTTTTTGAGTTTTTGTTGTTATTTATGTAGAACCCTGCCCTGTTAAACAGAGTCTTTTTTTCGTAAATATTTATGAGAAGATTTCTAAATTCCAATCTAAGGGAGTATAACTCCTTGTATTTAGTAAAAGATTTTTCCACTTTGGCCTGGTCTTCAAGTTTTTTGATTTGTTCTAGTAACAGCCTCTGTTTGCTCTCTCTTTCCCTCTTTTGTCTTGAGGCCATCTGAATTAAGTGGCCTCTAATGACACATTTATGTGCTAACCATAAGGTTTCAGGGGAGATTTCCTGGGAGTCATTTTCTTTAAAATAATTCATTATAGTGTTTTTTATTGTTGCTATATTATCTGGGGAGTCTACTACAAATTTGCTATATCTCCAATTGTAGTGTCTTTGAGTCGAAGAGGAAACCTGTAATGTTAATAGAATTGGAGCATGGTCCGACCATGTGATGGGGCCAGTTTGGAAATCTATATACGAATCTAGTAAGGAAAAACTGGTAAATATATGATCTATTTTGGTATAAGATCTGTTGTGTGGGCAGAATCTGGTGTATTCTCTAGAATTAGGGTTCAATATTTTACAACTGTCGTGCAGGTTAGCATTGCTCAGCCACTTCCCCAAATTCACACTTCTGTAGTATGGAGCAGAGGATGAGCAATCAGTGCTTGGGTCAACAATACAATTAAAGTCTCCCCCCCATATGATTTGTCCCTTGCTAAATTTGGATAATTTTCTTTTGACTTTATTGAGAAAGCTAATTTGTCTCACATTAGGGGCGTATACATTAACCACAGTGTATTCCATTCCCTCCAAGGTAAAATTGATGATTAAATATCTGCCTTTATTGTCTTTATAAACATCTGAAATAACCACTGGTAGGTCTCTGTGGAAGGCAATGGCCACCCCAGCTTTTTTCCCTCCCTCGTTGTTGGAGAAGAAAATCTGAGGATAATCTTTGTTTTTAAATCTGTTATTATCAGTTTCCAGGAGGTGGGTTTCCTGTATCATAGCAACATTTGCTTTCAATCTTTTGATCTCCTTCCACAGAGCATACCTTTTAAAGGGACTATTAAGCCCATTTACATTAAATGATAGGATTTTCAACTCCATAATATATCAAAAAGAAAGAAATGTGTTAAATAACTCAATAAGATAGAATAGTCCATCTGGACATATATCCAAGAAGAGTGGTATTTCTCTAGAAATTTGTTGTCAGTGCCTGGTGTGCCTGTGAATAGAAACATGTTATAACCTGGAATAACCTAGAACAAAACAAACTTGTTAACAAGGAAGGTGAATTTCTCAAAAGAAATGATACCAAGAGAAATCTCTCGGTTAGTGTTTGGGGATGAAAGTTCAGGCCAAGAGCCAGGGTCAACACCTACCAAGTCCATTATCTTTTCTTTTGTGTGGTCCAGGACTGTGACAAACGTCTTGGCTGTCGTGAAGAGTTGCTCCTCTCTTGATTGTAGGATAAAGATGAGTTCTTCATTGGAGGAATACCAAGGTCCTGAAAGAATCTATCACAGTTATCAATGTTAGATAAGGCAAAAGTAGTGTTTTCCTTCATGACCAATATTTTTGTAGGAAAGCCCCATCTGTATAGCACCCTGTGCTCCCGTAGGTGTGCAGTGATAGGGAAAAAGTCTCTCCTTTTTTGCAACGTGGCTTTTGAAAAGTCTGCAAAGATCTTAATACCCTCATATGGTCTTGGTAAGATGGGTGACTGCTTGCTCTTCCTCAAAATGTCCTCCTTTGTCAGAAAATAGTGAAAGAATGCAATAACATCCCGCGGAGCTCTTTCAGGGGCATATTTGGACTTAGGTAGTCTGTGTATGCGTTCTATTAAGAGGTCTCCTTTGGAAGCACCTGGGAGCATAGCATGGAGCATTTTTTGCACATATGAATCAAGATCTCTGTCCTTGACATTCTCAGGTATTCCTCTGAATTTAAGGTTGTTTCTCCTACTCCTGTCCTCTTGTTCTATCAGTCTTGACTTTAGGAAGGTAACTTCTTTCTCTAAGGCATAATGTTCGTCTATCAAATTGTTGTGAGACTGGACTATCTCCTCCATTTTCGACTCCAAGTGATTCACCCTCTGACCCAGACTGTCTATATTGTTTTGGAGGTTTGTATTATATCCCTCTAGTTGTTTTTGGAATGTCTTTGCAAGAAGGCACACCATATTTTTTATGAACATTTCTGAAGCTGCTTTGTTGGTAGCCTCTACCTCAGTCAAAACATGTAAAAAGTTTTCAGGCATGGGGTTATCTGGAGTGCAGAAGTCCTCCATCTGCGTCTCACTTTGCAGCTCAGCCGAGCTACTGCTTAATCTGCAGCTATTTTGTGAGGCAGGGGACAGTTCCCTCTGTGGTGGCGTTAGAGGGGTGTCTGAAATTGTGGAGATATCTGGACAAGATGAGGAGGCCCTTATTGTATTTGTGGCCTCCATAGCGGCTGTGAGCGTTGCTGCTGTGCAAGATTTCACAGGCTGCGCAAGATTTTTGCTTAAGGTACGCAATTTGCGTACTTGCTGCGCAATCCCGTCTGTTTCCCGGTTAATCTCGCGATATTTTGCCTCCTTCTTCTCAGCGCTACTTTTAACACTGAATTTAGCGCTTTCTTTAATATATGGAGCGGCGGTTTTTGCAGGGATGGGGGCAGACTTACCCCCTGACTTGAATACTGCGTGTTTCAGTCTCTGTGGCGTTCTCTCCCGCTGTGCGCCGCTCAGGCTGGGGCTGCAGGCTGTGGCTGCTGTGTGGCGGGCGCCATCTTGGCTCCTCAGCATGAGGGGAGAGCGCTCCAGATTTTTTGATTTTCCTGCTTTTCTATTAAGCGGATCCATTATGTGGGGGCACCGCTGGTGCCTATGGAGGTTCCCACAAGTTTTCAGCCAGTCCTGGCTTGTAAGTCGCTTGTTAATAGCGCTTGGTAGGCTGCCCTGTGGAGGAGCTCAGAGCTCAGGCTTCCATTCAGCTCAGACGCTGGCCACGCCCCCAATGTTTTGAATTTTCTCCAAAAGTAAAGTAGTTGCAAACTCATGCTTTTAGAGACTTGTTTGGGCTCATGAGAGGAGTAGAAAAACATCAAAAATTTCAGTCCTGCATGATTCTACCAAGAAATGTGTGTTCATTGAAACCGCTGGTTTTTGATAGTTTGGGCCCTATTGAATAATGAATGTTTTGAATTTTCTCCAAAAGTAAAGTAGTTACAAACTCATCCTTTTAGAAACTTGTTTGGGCTGTTGAGAGGAGTAAAAACCATCAAAAATTTCAATCCTGCATGATTCTACCAAGAAATGTGATTCTTCATTCAAAACGCTGGTTTTTGCTATTGGGCTCTATTGAATAATGAATGTTTTGAATTTTCTCCAAAAGTAAAGTAGTTGCAAACTCATGCTTTTAGAGACTTGTTTGGGCTCATGAGATGAGTAGAAAAACATCAAAAATTTCAGTCCTGCATGATTCTACCAAGACATGTGTGTTCATTGAAACGGCTGGTTTTTGATTGTTTGGGCCCTATTGAATAATGAATGTTTTGAATTTTCTCCAAAAGTAAAGTAGTTGCAAACTCATCCTTTTAGAAACTTGTTTGGGCTGTTGAGAGGAGTAAAAAACCATCAAAAATTTCAATCCTGCATGATTCTACCAAGAAATGTGATTCTTCATTCAAAACGCTGGTTTTTGCTATTGGGCTCTATTGAATAATGAATGTTTTGAATTTTCTCCAAAAGTAAAGTAGTTGCAAACTCATGCTTTTAGAGACTTGTTTGGGCTCATGAGATGAGTAAAAAACCATCAAAAATTTCAATCCTGCATGATTCTACCAAGAAATGTGATTCTTCATTCAAAACGCTGGTTTTTGCTATTGGGCTCTATTGAATAATGAATGTTTTGAATTTTCTCCAAAAGTAAAGTAGTTGCAAACTCATGCTTTTAGAGACTTGTTTGGGCTCATGAGAGGAGTAGAAAAACATCAAAAATTTCAGTCCTGCATGATTCTACCAAGAAATGTGTGTTCATTCAAACCGCTGGTTTTTGATAGTTTGGGCCCTATTGAATAATGAATGTTTTGAATTTTCTCCAAAAGTAAAGTAGTTGCAAACTCATGCTTTTAGAGACTTGTTTGGGCTCATGAGAGGAGTAGAAAAACATCAAAAATTTCAGTCCTGCATGATTCTACCAAGAAATGTGTGTTCATTGAAACCGCTGGTTTTTGATAGTTTGGGCCCTATTGAATAATGAATGTTTTGAATTTTCTCCAAAAGTAAAGTAGTTGCAAACTCATCCTTTTAGAAACTTGTTTGGGCTGTTGAGAGGAGTAAAAAACCATCAAAAATTTCAATCCTGCATGATTCTACCAAGAAATGTGATTCTTCATTCAAAACGCTGGTTTTTGCTATTGGGCTCTATTGAATAATGAATGTTTTGAATTTTCTCCAAAAGTAAAGTAGTTGCAAACTCATGCTTTTAGAGACTTGTTTGGGCTCATGAGAGGAGTAGAAAAACATCAAAAATTTCAGTCCTGCATGATTCTACCAAGAAATGTGTGTTCATTGAAACCGCTGGTTTTTGATAGTTTGGGCCCTATTGAATAATGAATGTTTTGAATTTTCTCCAAAAGTAAAGTAGTTGCAAACTCATCCTTTTAGAAACTTGTTTGGGCTGTTGAGAGGAGTAAAAAACCATCAAAAATTTCAATCCTGCATGATTCTACCAAGAAATGTGATTCTTCATTCAAAACGCTGGTTTTTGCTATTGGGCTCTATTGAATAATGAATGTTTTGAATTTTCTCCAAAAGTAAAGTAGTTGCAAACTCATGCTTTTAGAGACTTGTTTGGGCTCATGAGATGAGTAGAAAAACATCAAAAATTTCAGTCCTGCATGATTCTACCAAGACATGTGTGTTCATTGAAACGGCTGGTTTTTGATAGTTTGGGCCCTATTGAATAATGAATGTTTTGAATTTTCTCCAAAAGTAAAGTAGTTGCAAACTCATTCTTTTAGAAACTTGTTTGGGCTGTTGAGAGGAGTAAAAAACCATCAAAAATTTCAATCCTGCATGATTCTACCAAGAAATGTGATTCTTCATTCAAAACGCTGGTTTTTGCTATTGGGCTCTATTGAATAATGAATGTTTTGAATTTTCTCCAAGAGTAAAGTAGTTGCAAACTCATGCTTTTAGAGACTTGTTTGGGCTCATGAGATGAGTAAAAAACCATCAAAAATTTCAATCCTGCATGATTCTACCAAGAAATGTGATTCTTCATTCAAAACGCTGGTTTTTGCTATTGGGTTCTATTGAATAATGAATGTTTTGAATTTTCTCCAAAAGTAAAGTAGTTGCAAACTCATGCTTTTAGAGACTTGTTTGGGCTCATGAGAGGAGTAGAAAAACATCAAAAATTTCAGTCCTGCATGATTCTACCAAGAAATGTGTGTTCATTCAAACCGCTGGTTTTTGATAGTTTGGGCCCTATTGAATAATGAATGTTTTGAATTTTCTCCAAAAGTAAAGTAGTTGCAAACTCATGCTTTTAGAGACTTGTTTGGGCTCATGAGAGGAGTAGAAAAACATCAAAAATTTCAGTCCTGCATGATTCTACCAAGAAATGTGTGTTCATTGAAACCGCTGGTTTTTGATAGTTTGGGCCCTATTGAATAATGAATGTTTTGAATTTTCTCCAAAAGTAAAGTAGTTGCAAACTCATCCTTTTAGAAACTTGTTTGGGCTGTTGAGAGGAGTAAAAAACCATCAAAAATTTCAATCCTGCATGATTCTACCAAGAAATGTGATTCTTCATTCAAAACGCTGGTTTTTGCTATTGGGCTCTATTGAATAATGAATGTTTTGAATTTTCTCCAAAAGTAAAGTAGTTGCAAACTCATGCTTTTAGAGACTTGTTTGGGCTCATGAGAGGAGTAGAAAAACATCAAAAATTTCAGTCCTGCATGATTCTACCAAGAAATGTGTGTTCATTCAAACCGCTGGTTTTTGATAGTTTGGGCCCTATTGAATAATGAATGTTTTGAATTTTCTCCAAAAGTAAAGTAGTTGCAAACTCATCCTTTTAGAAACTTGTTTGGGCTGTTGAGAGGAGTAAAAAACCATCAAAAATTTCAATCCTGCATGATTCTACCAAGAAATGTGATTCTTCATTCAAAACGCTGGTTTTTGCTATTGGGCTCTATTGAATAATGAATGTTTTGAATTTTCTCCAAAAGTAAAGTAGTTGCAAACTCATGCTTTTAGAGACTTGTTTGGGCTCATGAGAGGAGTAGAAAAACATCAAAAATTTCAGTCCTGCATGATTCTACCAAGAAATGTGTGTTCATTCAAACCGCTGGTTTTTGATAGTTTGGGCCCTATTGAATAATGAATGTTATGAATTTTCTCCAAAAGTAAAGTAGTTGCAAACTCATGCTTTTAGAGACTTGTTTGGGCTCATGAGAGGAGTAGAAAAACATCAAAAATTTCAGTCCTGCATGATTCTACCAAGAAATGTGTGTTCATTGAAACCGCTGGTTTTTGATAGTTTGGGCCCTATTGAATAATGAATGTTTTGAATTTTCTCCAAAAGTAAAGTAGTTGCAAACTCATCCTTTTAGAAACTTGTTTGGGCTGTTGAGAGGAGTAAAAAACCATCAAAAATTTCAATCCTGCATGATTCTACCAAGAAATGTGATTCTTCATTCAAAACGCTGGTTTTTGCTATTGGGCTCTATTGAATAATGAATGTTTTGAATTTTCTCCAAAAGTAAAGTAGTTGCAAACTCATGCTTTTAGAGACTTGTTTGGGCTCATGAGAGGAGTAGAAAAACATCAAAAATTTCAGTCCTGCATGATTCTACCAAGAAATGTGTGTTCATTGAAACCGCTGGTTTTTGATAGTTTGGGCCCTATTGAATAATGAATGTTTTGAATTTTCTCCAAAAGTAAAGTAGTTGCAAACTCATCCTTTTAGAAACTTGTTTGGGCTGTTGAGAGGAGTAAAAAACCATCAAAAATTTCAATCCTGCATGATTCTACCAAGAAATGTGATTCTTCATTCAAAACGCTGGTTTTTGCTATTGGGCTCTATTGAATAATGAATGTTTTGAATTTTCTCCAAAAGTAAAGTAGTTGCAAACTCATGCTTTTAGAGACTTGTTTGGGCTCATGAGATGAGTAGAAAAACATCAAAAATTTCAGTCCTGCATGATTCTACCAAGACATGTGTGTTCATTGAAACGGCTGGTTTTTGATAGTTTGGGCCCTATTGAATAATGAATGTTTTGAATTTTCTCCAAAAGTAAAGTAGTTGCAAACTCATCCTTTTAGAAACTTGTTTGGGCTGTTGAGAGGAGTAAAAAACCATCAAAAATTTCAATCCTGCATGATTCTACCAAGAAATGTGATTCTTCATTCAAAACGCTGGTTTTTGCTATTGGGCTCTATTGAATAATGAATGTTTTGAATTTTCTCCAAGAGTAAAGTAGTTGCAAACTCATGCTTTTAGAGACTTGTTTGGGCTCATGAGATGAGTAAAAAACCATCAAAAATTTCAATCCTGCATGATTCTACCAAGAAATGTGATTCTTCATTCAAAACGCTGGTTTTTGCTATTGGGCTCTATTGAATAATGAATGTTTTGAATTTTCTCCAAAAGTAAAGTAGTTGCAAACTCATGCTTTTAGAGACTTGTTTGGGCTCATGAGAGGAGTAGAAAAACATCAAAAATTTCAGTCCTGCATGATTCTACCAAGAAATGTGTGTTCATTTAAACCGCTGGTTTTTGATAGTTTGGGCCCTATTGAATAATGAATGTTTTGAATATTCTCCAAAAGTAAAGTAGTTGCAAACTCATGCTTTTAGAGACTTGTTTGGGCTCATGAGAGGAGTAGAAAAACATCAAAAATTTCAGTCCTGCATGATTCTACCAAGAAATGTGTGTTCATTCAAACCGCTGGTTTTTGATAGTTTGGGCCCTAATGAATAATGAATGTTTTGAATTTTCTCCAAAAGTAAAGTAGTTGCAAACTCATGCTTTTAGAGACTTGTTTGGGCTCATGAGAGGAGTAGAAAAACATCAAAAATTTCAGTCCTGCATGATTCTACCAAGAAATGTGTGTTCATTGAAACCGCTGGTTTTTGATAGTTTGGGCCCTATTGAATAATGAATGTTTTGAATTTTCTCCAAAAGTAAAGTAGTTGCAAACTCATCCTTTTAGAAACTTGTTTGGGCTGTTGAGAGGAGTAAAAAACCATCAAAAATTTCAATCCTGCATGATTCTACCAAGAAATGTGATTCTTCATTCAAAACGCTGGTTTTTGCTATTGGGCTCTATTGAATAATGAATGTTTTGAATTTTCCCCAAAAGTAAAGTAGTTGCAAACTCATGCTTTTAGAGACTTGTTTGGGCTCATGAGAGGAGTAGAAAAACATCAAAAATTTCAGTCCTGCATGATTCTACCAAGAAATGTGTGTTCATTGAAACCGCTGGTTTTTGATAGTTTGGGCCCTATTGAATAATGAATGTTTTGAATTTTCTCCAAAAGTAAAGTAGTTGCAAACTCATCCTTTTAGAAACTTGTTTGGGCTGCTGAGAGGAGTAAAAAACCATCAAAAATTTCAATCCTGCATGATTTTACCAAGAAATGTGATTCTTCATTCAAAACCTGATTTTTGCTATTGGGCTCTATTGAATAGTGAATGTTTTGAATTTTCTCCAAAAGTAAAGTAGTTGCAAACTCATGCTTTTAGAGACTTGTTTGGGCTCATGAGAGGAGTAGAAAAACATCAAAAATTTCAGTCCTGCATGATTCTACCAAGAAATGTGTTCATTCAAACCGCTGGTTTTTGATAGTTTGGGCCCTATTGAATAATGAATGTTTTGAATTTTCTCCAAAAGTAAAGTAGTTGCAAACTCATCCTTTTAGAAACTTGTTTGGGCTGTTGAGAGGAGTAAAAAACCATCAAAAATTTCAATCCTGCATGATTCTACCAAGAAATGTGATTCTTCATTCAAAACGCTGGTTTTTGCTATTGGGCTCTATTGAATAATGAATGTTTTGAATTTTCTCCAAAAGTAAAGTAGTTGCAAACTCATGCTTTTAGAGACTTGTTTGGGCTCATGAGAGGAGTAGAAAAACATCAAAAATTTCAGTCCTGCATGATTCTACCAAGAAATGTGTGTTCATTGAAACCGCTGGTTTTTGATAGTTTGGGCCCTATTGAATAATGAATGTTTTGAATTTTCTCCAAAAGTAAAGTAGTTGCAAACTCATCCTTTTAGAAACTTGTTTGGGCTGTTGAGAGGAGTAAAAAATCATCAAAAATTTCAATCCTGCATGATTCTACCAAGAAATGTGATTCTTCATTCAAAACGCTGGTTTTTGCTATTGGGCTCTATTGAATAATGAATGTTTTGAATTTTCTCCAAAAGTAAAGTAGTTGCAAACTCATGCTTTTAGAGACTTGTTTGGGCTCATGAGATGAGTAGAAAAACATCAAAAATTTCAGTCCTGCATGATTCTACCAAGACATGTGTGTTCATTGAAACCGCTGGTTTTTGATAGTTTGGGCCCTATTGAATAATGAATGTTTTGAATTTTCTACAAAAGTAAAGTAGTTGCAAACTCATCCTTTTAGAAACTTGTTTGGGCTGTTGAGAGGAGTAAAAAGCCATCAAAAATTTCAATCCTGCATGATTCTACCAAGAAATGTGATTCTTCATTCAAAACGCTGGTTTTTGCTATTGGGCTCTATTGAATAATGAATGTTTTGAATTTTCTCCAAAAGTAAAGTAGTTGCAAACTCATGCTTTTAGAGACTTGTTTGGGCTCATGAGAGGAGTAGAAAAACATCAAAAATTTCAGTCCTGCATGATTCTACCAAGAAATGTGTGTTCATTCAAACCGCTGGTTTTTGATAGTTTGGGCCCTATTGAATAATGAATGTTTTGAATTTTCTCCAAAAGTAAAGTAGTTGCAAACTCATGCTTTTAGAGACTTGTTTGGGCTCATGAGAGGAGTAGAAAAACATCAAAAATTTCAGTCCTGCATGATTCTACCAAGAAATGTGTGTTCATTGAAACCGCTGGTTTTTGATAGTTTGGGCCCTATTGAATAATGAATGTTTTGAATTTTCTCCAAAAGTAAAGTAGTTGCAAACTCATCCTTTTAGAAACTTGTTTGGGCTGTTGAGAGGAGTAAAAAACCATCAAAAATTTCAATCCTGCATGATTCTACCAAGAAATGTGATTCTTCATTCAAAACGCTGGTTTTTGCTATTGGGCTCTATTGAATAATGAATGTTTTGAATTTTCCCCAAAAGTAAAGTAGTTGCAAACTCATGCTTTTAGAGACTTGTTTGGGCTCATGAGAGGAGTAGAAAAACATCAAAAATTTCAGTCCTGCATGATTCTACCAAGAAATGTGTGTTCATTGAAACCGCTGGTTTTTGATAGTTTGGGCCCTATTGAATAATGAATGTTTTGAATTTTCTCCAAAAGTAAAGTAGTTGCAAACTCATCCTTTTAGAAACTTGTTTGGGCTGCTGAGAGGAGTAAAAAACCATCAAAAATTTCAATCCTGCATGATTTTACCAAGAAATGTGATTCTTCATTCAAAACCTGATTTTTGCTATTGGGCTCTATTGAATAGTGAATGTTTTGAATTTTCTCCAAAAGTAAAGTAGTTGCAAACTCATGCTTTTAGAGACTTGTTTGGGCTCATGAGAGGAGTAGAAAAACATCAAAAATTTCAGTCCTGCATGATTCTACCAAGAAATGTGTTCATTCAAACCGCTGGTTTTTGATAGTTTGGGCCCTATTGAATAATGAATGTTTTGAATTTTCTCCAAAAGTAAAGTAGTTGCAAACTCATCCTTTTAGAAACTTGTTTGGGCTGTTGAGAGGAGTAAAAAACCATCAAAAATTTCAATCCTGCATGATTCTACCAAGAAATGTGATTCTTCATTCAAAACGCTGGTTTTTGCTATTGGGCTCTATTGAATAATGAATGTTTTGAATTTTCTCCAAAAGTAAAGTAGTTGCAAACTCATGCTTTTAGAGACTTGTTTGGGCTCATGAGAGGAGTAGAAAAACATCAAAAATTTCAGTCCTGCATGATTCTACCAAGAAATGTGTGTTCATTGAAACCGCTGGTTTTTGATAGTTTGGGCCCTATTGAATAATGAATGTTTTGAATTTTCTCCAAAAGTAAAGTAGTTGCAAACTCATCCTTTTAGAAACTTGTTTGGGCTGTTGAGAGGAGTAAAAAATCATCAAAAATTTCAATCCTGCATGATTCTACCAAGAAATGTGATTCTTCATTCAAAACGCTGGTTTTTGCTATTGGGCTCTATTGAATAATGAATGTTTTGAATTTTCTCCAAAAGTAAAGTAGTTGCAAACTCATGCTTTTAGAGACTTGTTTGGGCTCATGAGATGAGTAGAAAAACATCAAAAATTTCAGTCCTGCATGATTCTACCAAGACATGTGTGTTCATTGAAACGGCTGGTTTTTGATAGTTTGGGCCCTATTGAATAATGAATGTTTTGAATTTTCTCCAAAAGTAAAGTAGTTGCAAACTCATCCTTTTAGAAACTTGTTTGGGCTGTTGAGAGGAGTAAAAAACCATCAAAAATTTCAATCCTGCATGATTCTACCAAGAAATGTGATTCTTCATTCAAAACGCTGGTTTTTGCTATTGGGCTCTATTGAATAATGAATGTTTTGAATTTTCTCCAAAAGTAAAGTAGTTGCAAACTCATGCTTTTAGAGACTTGTTTGGGCTCATGAGAGGAGTAGAAAAACATCAAAAATTTCAGTCCTGCATGATTCTACCAAGAAATGTGTGTTCATTGAAACCGCTGGTTTTTGATAGTTTGGGCCCTATTGAATAATGAATGTTTTGAATTTTCTCCAAAAGTAAAGTAGTTGCAAACTCATCCTTTTAGAAACTTGTTTGGGCTGTTGAGAGGAGTAAAAAACCATCAAAAATTTCAATCCTGCATGATTCTACCAAGAAATGTGATTCTTCATTCAAAACGCTGGTTTTTGCTATTGGGCTCTATTGAATAATGAATGTTTTGAATTTTCTCCAAAAGTAAAGTAGTTGCAAACTCATGCTTTTAGAGACTTGTTTGGGCTCATGAGAGAAGTAGAAAAACATCAAAAATTTCAGTCCTGCATGATTCTACCAAGAAATGTGTCTTCATTGAAACTGCTGGTTTTTGATAGTTTGGGCCCTATTGAATAATGAATGTTTTGAATTTTCTCCAAAAGTAAAGTAGTTGCAAACTCATGCTTTTAGAGACTTGTTTGGGCTCATGAGAGGAGTAGAAAAACATCAAAAATTTCAGTCCTGCATGATTCTACCAAGAAATGTGTGTTCATTGAAACCGCTGGTTTTTGATAGTTTGGGCCCTATTGAATAATGAATGTTTTGAATTTTCTCCAAAAGTAAAGTAGTTGCAAACTCATCCTTTTAGAAACTTGTTTGGGCTGTTGAGAGGAGTAAAAAACCATCAAAAATTTCAATCCTGCATGATTCTACCAAGAAATGTGATTCTTCATTCAAAACGCTGGTTTTTGCTATTGGGCTCTATTGAATAATGAATGTTTTGAATTTTCTCCAAAAGTAAAGTAGTTGCAAACTCATGCTTTTAGAGACTTGTTTGGGCTCATGAGAGGAGTAGAAAAACATCAAAAATTTCAGTCCTGCATGATTCTACCAAGAAATGTGTGTTCATTGAAACTGCTGGTTTTTGATAGTTTGGGCCCTATTGAATAATGAATGTTTTGAATTTTCTCCAAAAGTAAAGTAGTTGCAAACTCATCCTTTTAGAAACTTGTTTGGGCTGTTGAGAGGAGTAAAAAACCATCAAAAATTTCAATCCTGCATGATTCTACCAAGAAATGTGATTCTTCATTCAAAACGCTGGTTTTTGCTATTGGGCTCTATTGAATAATGAATGTTTTGAATTTTCTCCAAAAGTAAAGTAGTTGCAAACTCATGCTTTTAGAGACTTGTTTGGGCTCATGAGAGGAGTAGAAAAACATCAAAAATTTCAGTCCTGCATGATTCTACCAAGAAATGTGTGTTCATTGAAACCGCTGGTTTTTGATAGTTTGGGCCCTATTGAATAATGAATGTTTTGAATTTTCTCCAAAAGTAAAGTAGTTGCAAACTCATCCTTTTAGAAACTTGTTTGGGCTGTTGAGAGGAGTAAAAAACCATCAAAAATTTCAATCCTGCATGATTTTACCAAGAAATGTGATTCTTCATTCAAAACCTGATTTTTGCTATTGGGCTCTATTGAATAGTGAATGTTTTGAATTTTCTCCAAAAGTAAAGTAGTTGCAAACTCATGCTTTTAGAGACTTGTTTGGGCTCATGAGAGGAGTAGAAAAACATCAAAAATTTCAGTCTTGCATGATTCTACCAAGAAATGTGTTCATTCAAACCGCTGGTTTTTGATAGTTTGGGCCCTATTGAATAATGAATGTTTTGAATTTTCTCCAAAAGTAAAGTAGTTACAAACTCATCCTTTTAGAAACTTGTTTGGGCTGTTGAGAGGAGTAAAAACCATCAAAAATTTCAATCCTGCATGATTCTACCAAGAAATGTGATTCTTCATTCAAAACGCTGGTTTTTGCTATTGGGCTCTATTGAATAATGAATGTTTTGAATTTTCTCCAAAAGTAAAGTAGTTGCAAACTCATGCTTTTAGAGACTTGTTTGGGCTCATGAGAGGAGTAGAAAAACATCAAAAATTTCAGTCCTGCATGATTCTACCAAGAAATGTGTGTTCATTGAAACCGCTGGTTTTTGATAGTTTGGGCCCTATTGAATAATGAATGTTTTGAATTTTCTCCAAAAGTAAAGTAGTTGCAAACTCATCCTTTTAGAAACTTGTTTGGGCTGTTGAGAGGAGTAAAAAACCATCAAAAATTTCAATCCTGCATGATTCTACCAAGAAATGTGATTCTTCATTCAAAACGCTGGTTTTTGCTATTGGGCTCTATTGAATAATGAATGTTTTGAATTTTCTCCAAAAGTAAAGTAGTTGCAAACTCATGCTTTTAGAGACTTGTTTGGGCTCATGAGAGGAGTAGAAAAACATCAAAAATTTCAGTCCTGCATGATTCTACCAAGAAATGTGTGTTCATTCAAACCGCTGGTTTTTGATAGTTTGGGCCCTATTGAATAATGAATGTTTTGAATTTTCTCCAAAAGTAAAGTAGTTGCAAACTCATCCTTTTAGAAACTTGTTTGGGCTGTTGAGAGGAGTAAAAAACCATCAAAAATTTCAATCCTGCATGATTCTACCAAGAAATGTGATTCTTCATTCAAAACGCTGGTTTTTGCTATTGGGCTCTATTGAATAATGAATGTTTTGAATTTTCTCCAAAAGTAAAGTAGCTGCAAACTCATGCTTTTAGAGACTTGTTTGGGCTCATGAGAGGAGTAGAAAAACATCAAAAATTTCAGTCCTGCATGATTCTACCAAGAAATGTGTGTTCATTCAAACCGCTGGTTTTTGATAGTTTGGGCCCTATTGAATAATGAATGTTTTGAATTTTCTCCAAAAGTAAAGTAGTTGCAAACTCATGCTTTTAGAGACTTGTTTGGGCTCATGAGAGGAGTAGAAAAACATCAAAAATTTCAGTCCTGCATGATTCTACCAAGAAATGTGTGTTCATTGAAACGGCTGGTTTTTGATAGTTTGGGCCCTATTGAATAATGAATGTTTTGAATTTTCTCCAAAAGTAAAGTAGTTGCAAACTCATCCTTTTAGAAACTTGTTTGGGCTGTTGAGAGGAGTAAAAAACCATCAAAAATTTCAATCCTGCATGATTCTACCAAGAAATGTGATTCTTCATTCAAAACGCTGGTTTTTGCTATTGGGCTCTATTGAATAATGAATGTTTTGAATTTTCTCCAAAAGTAAAGTAGTTGCAAACTCATGCTTTTAGAGACTTGTTTGGGCTCATGAGAGGAGTAGAAAAACATCAAAAATTTCAGTCCTGCATGATTCTACCAAGAAATGTGTGTTCATTCAAACCGCTGGTTTTTGATAGTTTGGGCCCTATTGAATAATGAATGTTTTGAATTTTCTCCAAAAGTAAAGTAGTTGCAAACTCATGCTTTTAGAGACTTGTTTGGGCTCATGAGAGGAGTAGAAAAACATCAAAAATTTCAGTCCTGCATGATTCTACCAAGAAATGTGTGTTCATTGAAACCGCTGGTTTTTGATAGTTTGGGCCCTATTGAATAATGAATGTTTTGAATTTTCTCCAAAAGTAAAGTAGTTGCAAACTCATCCTTTTAGAAACTTGTTTGGGCTGTTGAGAGGAGTAAAAAACCATCAAAAATTTCAATCCTGCATGATTCTACCAAGAAATGTGATTCTTCATTCAAAACGCTGGTTTTTGCTATTGGGCTCTATTGAATAATGAATGTTTTGAATTTTCTCCAAAAGTAAAGTAGTTGCAAACTCATGCTTTTAGAGACTTGTTTGGGCTCATGAGAGGAGTAGAAAAACATCAAAAATTTCAGTCCTGCATGATTCTACCAAGAAATGTGTGTTCATTGAAACCGCTGGTTTTTGATAGTTTGGGCCCTATTGAATAATGAATGTTTTGAATTTTCTCCAAAAGTAAAGTAGTTGCAAACTCATCCTTTTAGAAACTTGTTTGGGCTGTTGAGAGGAGTAAAAAACCATCAAAAATTTCAATCCTGCATGATTCTACCAAGAAATGTGATTCTTCATTCAAAACGCTGGTTTTTGCTATTGGGCTCTATTGAATAATGAATGTTTTGAATTTTCTCCAAAAGTAAAGTAGTTGCAAACTCATGCTTTTAGAGACTTGTTTGGGCTCATGAGATGAGTAGAAAAACATCAAAAATTTCAGTCCTGCATGATTCTACCAAGACATGTGTGTTCATTGAAACGGCTGGTTTTTGATAGTTTGGGCCCTATTGAATAATGAATGTTTTGAATTTTCTCCAAAAGTAAAGTAGTTGCAAACTCATCCTTTTAGAAACTTGTTTGGGCTGTTGAGAGGAGTAAAAAACCATCAAAAATTTCAATCCTGCATGATTCTACCAAGAAATGTGATTCTTCATTCAAAACGCTGGTTTTTGCTATTGGGCTCTATTGAATAATGAATGTTTTGAATTTTCTCCAAGAGTAAAGTAGTTGCAAACTCATGCTTTTAGAGACTTGTTTGGGCTCATGAGATGAGTAAAAAACCATCAAAAATTTCAATCCTGCATGATTCTACCAAGAAATGTGATTCTTCATTCAAAACGCTGGTTTTTGCTATTGGGCTCTATTGAATAATGAATGTTTTGAATTTTCTCCAAAAGTAAAGTAGTTGCAAACTCATGCTTTTAGAGACTTGTTTGGGCTCATGAGAGGAGTAGAAAAACATCAAAAATTTCAGTCCTGCATGATTCTACCAAGAAATGTGTGTTCATTTAAACCGCTGGTTTTTGATAGTTTGGGCCCTATTGAATAATGAATGTTTTGAATTTTCTCCAAAAGTAAAGTAGTTGCAAACTCATGCTTTTAGAGACTTGTTTGGGCTCATGAGAGGAGTAGAAAAACATCAAAAATTTCAGTCCTGCATGATTCTACCAAGAAATGTGTGTTCATTGAAACGGCTGGTTTTTGATAGTTTGGGCCCTATTGAATAATGAATGTTTTGAATTTTCTCCAAAAGTAAAGTAGTTGCAAACTCATCCTTTTAGAAACTTGTTTGGGCTGTTGAGAGGAGTAAAAAACCATCAAAAATTTCAATCCTGCATGATTCTACCAAGAAATGTGATTCTTCATTCAAAACGCTGGTTTTTGCTATTGGGCTCTATTGAATAATGAATGTTTTGAATTTTCTCCAAAAGTAAAGTAGTTGCAAACTCATGCTTTTAGAGAATTGTTTGGGCTCATGAGAGGAGTAGAAAAACATCAAAAATTTCAGTCCTGCATGATTCTACCAAGAAATGTGTGTTCATTCAAACGGCTGGTTTTTGATAGTTTGGGCCCTATTGAATAATGAATGTTTTGAATTTTCTCCAAAAGTAAAGTAGTTGCAAACTCATGCTTTTAGAGACTTGTTTGGGCTCATGAGAGGAGTAGAAAAACATCAAAAATTTCAGTCCTGCATGATTCTACCAAGAAATGTGTGTTCATTGAAACCGCTGGTTTTTGATAGTTTGGGCCCTATTGAATAATGAATGTTTTGAATTTTCTCCAAAAGTAAAGTAGTTGCAAACTCATCCTTTTAGAAACTTGTTTGGGCTGTTGAGAGGAGTAAAAAACCATCAAAAATTTCAATCCTGCATGATTTTACCAAGAAATGTGATTCTTCATTCAAAACCTGATTTTTGCTATTGGGCTCTATTGAATAGTGAATGTTTTGAATTTTCTCCAAAAGTAAAGTAGTTGCAAACTCATGCTTTTAGAGACTTGTTTGGGCTCATGAGAGGAGTAGAAAAACATCAAAAATTTCAGTCCTGCATGATTCTACCAAGAAATGTGTTCATTCAAACCGCTGGTTTTTGATAGTTTGGGCCCTATTGAATAATGAATGTTTTGAATTTTCTCCAAAAGTAAAGTAGTTGCAAACTCATCCTTTTAGAAACTTGTTTGGGCTGTTGAGAGGAGTAAAAAACCATCAAAAATTTCAATCCTGCATGATTCTACCAAGAAATGTGATTCTTCATTCAAAACGCTGGTTTTTGCTATTGGGCTCTATTGAATAATGAATGTTTTGAATTTTCTCCAAAAGTAAAGTAGTTGCAAACTCATGCTTTTAGAGACTTGTTTGGGCTCATGAGAGGAGTAGAAAAACATCAAAAATTTCAGTCCTGCATGATTCTACCAAGAAATGTGTGTTCATTCAAACCGCTGGTTTTTGATAGTTTGGGCCCTATTGAATAATGAATGTTTTGAATTTTCTCCAAAAATAAAGTAGTTGCAAACTCATGCTTTTAGAGACTTGTTTGGGCTCATGAGAGGAGTAGAAAAACATCAAAAATTTCAGTCCTGCATGATTCTACCAAGAAATGTGTGTTCATTGAAACGGCTGGTTTTTGATAGTTTGGGCCCTATTGAATAATGAATGTTTTGAATTTTCTCCAAAAGTAAAGTAGTTGCAAACTCATCCTTTTAGAAACTTGTTTGGGCTGTTGAGAGGAGTAAAAAACCATCAAAAATTTCAATCCTGCATGATTCTACCAAGAAATGTGATTCTTCATTCAAAACGCTGGTTTTTGCTATTGGGCTCTATTGAATAATGAATGTTTTGAATTTTCTCCAAAAGTAAAGTAGTTGCAAACTCATGCTTTTAGAGACTTGTTTGGGCTCATGAGAGGAGTAGAAAAACATCAAAAATTTCAGTCCTGCATGATTCTACAAGAAATGTGTGTTCATTGAAACCGCTGGTTTTTGATAGTTTGGGCCCTATTGAATAATGAATGTTTTGAATTTTCTCCAAAAGTAAAGTAGTTGCAAACTCATGCTTTTAGAGACTTGTTTGGGCTCATGAGAGGAGTAGAAAAACATCAAAAATTTCAGTCCTGCATGATTCTACCAAGAAATGTGTGTTCATTGAAACCGCTGGTTTTTGATAGTTTGGGCCCTATTGAATAATGAATGTTTTGAATTTTCTCCAAAAGTAAAGTAGTTGCAAACTCATCCTTTTAGAAACTTGTTTGGGCTGTTGAAAGGAGTAAAAAACCATCAAAAATTTCAATCCTGCATGATTCTACCAAGAAATGTGATTCTTCATTCAAAACGCTGGTTTTTGCTATTGGGCTCTATTGAATAATGAATGTTTTGAATTTTCTCCAAAAGTAAAGTAGTTGCAAACTCATGCTTTTAGAGACTTGTTTGGGCTCATGAGAGGAGTAGAAAAACATCAAAAATTTCAGTCCTGCATGATTCTACCAAGAAATGTGTGTTCATTGAAACCGCTGGTTTTTGATAGTTTGGGCCCTATTGAATAATGAATGTTTTGAATTTTCTCCAAAAGTAAAGTAGTTGCAAACTCATCCTTTTAGAAACTTGTTTGGGCTGTTGAGAGGAGTAAAAAACCATCAAAAATTTCAATCCTGCATGATTCTACCAAGAAATGTGATTCTTCATTCAAAACGCTGGTTTTTGCTATTGGGCTCTATTGAATAATGAATGTTTTGAATTTTCTCCAAAAGTAAAGTAGTTGCAAACTCATGCTTTTAGAGACTTGTTTGGGCTCATGAGAGGAGTAGAAAAACATCAAAAATTTCAGTCCTGCATGATTCTACCAAGAAATGTGTGTTCATTGAAACCGCTGGTTTTTGATAGTTTGGGCCCTATTGAATAATGAATGTTTTGAATTTTCTCCAAAAGTAAAGTAGTTGCAAACTCATCCTTTTAGAAACTTGTTTGGGCTGTTGAGAGGAGTAAAAAACCATCAAAAATTTCAATCCTGCATGATTCTACCAAGAAATGTGATTCTTCATTCAAAACGCTGGTTTTTGCTATTGGGCTCTATTGAATAATGAATGTTTTGAATTTTCTCCAAAAGTAAAGTAGTTGCAAACTCATGCTTTTAGAGACTTGTTTGGGCTCATGAGAGGAGTAGAAAAACATCAAAAATTTCAGTCCTGCATGATTCTACCAAGAAATGTGTGTTCATTGAAACCGCTGGTTTTTGATAGTTTGGGCCCTATTGAATAATGAAAGTTTTGAATTTTCTCCAAAAGTAAAGTAGTTGCAAACTCATCCTTTTAGAAACTTGTTTGGGCTGTTGAGAGGAGTAAAAAACCATCAAAAATTTCAATCCTGCATGATTTTACCAAGAAATGTGATTCTTCATTCAAAACCTGATTTTTGCTATTGGGCTCTATTGAATAGTGAATGTTTTGAATTTTTTCCAAAAGTAAAGTAGTTGCAAACTCATGCTTTTAGAGACTTGTTTGGGCTCATGAGAGGAGTAGAAAAACATCAAAAATTTCAGTCTTGCATGATTCTACCAAGAAATGTGTTCATTCAAACCGCTGGTTTTTGATAGTTTGGGCCCTATTGAATAATGAATGTTTTGAATTTTCTCCAAAAGTAAAGTAGTTGCAAACTCATCCTTTTAGAAACTTGTTTGGGCTGTTGAGAGGAGTAAAAAAAACCATCAAAAATTTCAATCCTGCATGATTCTACCAAGAAATGTGATTCTTCATTCAAAACGCTGGTTTTTGCTATTGGGCTCTATTGAATAATGAATGTTTTGAATTTTCTCCAAAAGTAAAGTAGTTGCAAACTCATGCTTTTAGAGACTTGTTTGGGCTCATGAGATGAGTAGAAAAACATCAAAAATTTCAGTCCTGCATGATTCTACCAAGACATGTGTGTTCATTGAAATGGCTGGTTTTTGATAGTTTGTGCCCTATTGAATAATGAATGTTTTGAATTTTCTCCAAAAGTAAAGTAGTTGCAATCTCATCCTTTTAGAAACTTGTTTGGGCTGTTGAGAGGAGTAAAAAACCATCAAAAATTTCAATCCTGCATGATTCTACCAAGAAATGTGATTCTTCATTCAAAACGCTGGTTTTTGCTATTGGGCTCTATTGAATAATGAATGTTTTGAATTTTCTCCAAAAGTAAAGTAGTTGCAAACTCATGCTTTTAGAGACTTGTTTGGGCTCATGAGATGAGTAAAAAACCATCAAAAATTTCAATCCTGCATGATTCTACCAAGAAATGTGATTATTCATTCAAAACGCTGGTTTTTGCTATTGGGCTCTATTGAATAATGAATGTTTTGAATTTTCTCCAAAAGTAAAGTAGTTGCAAACTCATGCTTTTAGAGACTTGTTTGGGCTCATGAGAGGAGTAGAAAAACATCAAAAATTTCAGTCCTGCATGATTCTACCAAGAAATGTGTGTTCATTCAAACCGCTGGTTTTTGATAGTTTGGGCCCTATTGAATAATGAATGTTTTGAATTTTCTCCAAAAGTAAAGTAGTTGCAAACTCATGCTTTTAGAGACTTGTTTGGGCTCATGAGAGGAGTAGAAAAACATCAAAAATTTCAGTCCTGCATGATTCTACCAAGAAATGTGTGTTCATTGAAACCGCTGGTTTTTGATAGTTTGGGCCCTATTGAATAATGAATGTTTTGAATTTTCTCCAAAAGTAAAGTAGTTGCAAACTCATCCTTTTAGAAACTTGTTTGGGCTGTTGAGTGGAGTAAAAAACCATCAAAAATTTCAATCCTGCATGATTCTACCAAGAAATGTGATTCTTCATTCAAAACGCTGGTTTTTGCTATTGGGCTCTATTGAATAATGAATGTTTTGAATTTTCTCCAAAAGTAAAGTAGTTGCAAGCTCATGCTTTTAGAGACTTGTTTGGGCTCATGAGAGGAGTAGAAAAACATCAAAAATTTCAGTCCTGCATAATTCTACCAAGAAATGTGTGTTCATTCAAACCGCTGGTTTTTGATAGTTTGGGCCCTATTGAATAATGAATGTTTTGAATTTTCTCCAAAAGTAAAGTAGTTGCAAACTCATCCTTTTAGAAACTTGTTTGGGCTGTTGAGAGGAGTAAAAAACCATCAAAAATTTCAATCCTGCATGATTCTACCAAGAAATGTGATTCTTCATTCAAAACGCTGGTTTTTGCTATTGGGCTCTATTGAATAATGAATGTTTTGAATTTTCTCCAAAAGTAAAGTAGTTGCAAGCTCATGCTTTTAGAGACTTGTTTGGGCTCATGAGAGGAGTAGAAAAACATCAAAAATTTCAGTCCTGCATAATTCTACCAAGAAATGTGTGTTCATTCAAACCGCTGGTTTTTGATAGTTTGGGCCCTATTGAATAATGAATGTTTTGAATTTTCTCCAAAAGTAAAGTAGTTGCAAACTCATCCTTTTAGAAACTTGTTTGGGCTGTTGAGAGGAGTAAAAAACCATCAAAAATTTCAATCCTGCATGATTCTACCAAGAAATGTGATTCTTCATTCAAAACGCTGGTTTTTGCTATTGGGCTCTATTGAATAATGAATGTTTTGAATTTTCTCCAAAAGTAAAGTAGTTGCAAACTCATGCTTTTAGAGACTTGTTTGGGCTCATGAGCGGAGTAGAAAAACATCAAAAATTTCAGTCCTGCATGATTCTACCAAGAAATGTGTTCATTCAAACCGCTGATTTTTGATAGTTTGGGCCCTATTGAATAATGAATGTTTTGAATTTTCTCCAAAAGTAAAGTAGTTGCAAACTCATCCGTTTAGAAACTTGTTTGGGCTGTTGAGAGGAGTAAAAAACCATCAAAAATTTCAATCCTGCATGATTCTACCAAGAAATGTGATTCTTCATTCAAAACGCTGGTTTTTGCTATTGGGCTCTATTGAATAATGAATGTTTTGAATTTTCTCCAAAAGTAAAGTAGTTGCAAACTCATGCTTTTAGAGACTTGTTTGGGCTCATGAGAGGAGTAGAAAAACATCAAAAATTTCAGTCCTGCATGATTCTACCAAGACATGTGTGTTCATTGAAACGGCTGGTTTTTGATAGTTTGGGCCCTATTGAATAATGAATGTTTTGAATTTTCTCCAAAAGTAAAGTAGTTGCAAACTCATCCTTTTAGAAACTTGTTTGGGCTGTTGAGAGGAGTAAAAAACCATCAAAAAATTCAATCCTGCATGATTCTACCAAGAAATGTGATTCTTCATTCAAAACGCTGGTTTTTGCTATTGGGCTCTATTGAATAATGAATGTTTTGAATTTTCTCCAAAAGTAAAGTAGTTGCAAACTCATGCTTTTAGAGACTTGTTTGGGCTTATGAGAGGAGTAGAAAAACATCAAAAATTTCAGTCCTGCATGATTCTACCAAGAAATGTGTGTTCATTCAAACCGCTGGTTTTTGATAGTTTGGGCCCTATTGAATAATGAATGTTTTGAATTTTCTCCAAAAGTAAAGTAGTTGCAAACTCATGCTTTTAGAGACTTGTTTGGGCTCATGAGAGGAGTAGAAAAACATCAAAAATTTCAGTCCTGCATGATTCTACCAAGAAATGTGTGTTCATTGAAACCGCTGGTTTTTGATAGTTTGGGCCCTATTGAATAATGAATGTTTTGAATTTTCTCCAAAAGTAAAGTAGTTGCAAACTCATCCTTTTAGAAACTTGTTTGGGCTGTTGAGAGGAGTAAAAAACCATCAAAAATTTCAATCCTGCATGATTCTACCAAGAAATGTGATTCTTCATTCAAAACGCTGGTTTTTGCTATTGGGCTCTATTGAATAATGAATGTTTTGAATTTTCTCCAAAAGTAAAGTAGTTGCAAACTCATGCTTTTAGAGACTTGTTTGGGCTCATGAGATGAGTAGAAAAACATCAAAAATTTCAGTCCTGCATGATTCTACCAAGACATGTGTGTTCATTGAAACGGCTGTTTTTTGGTAGTTTGGGCCCTATTGAATAATGAATGTTTTGAATTTCCTCCAAAAATAAAGCAGTTGCAAACTCATCCTTTTAGAAACTTGTTTGGGCTGTTGAGAGGAGTAAAAAACCATCAAAAATTTCAATCCTGCATGATTCTACCAAGAAATGTGATTCTTCATTCAAAACGCTGGTTTTTGCTATTGGGCTCTATTGAATAATGAATGTTTTGAATTTTCTCCAAAAGTAAAGTAGTTGCAAACTCATGCTTTTAGAGACTTGTTTGGGCTCATGAGAGGAGTAGAAAAACATCAAAAATTTCAGTCCTGCATGATTCTACCAAGAAATGTGTGTTCATTGAAACCGCTGGTTTTTGATAGTTTGGGCCCTATTGAATAATGAATGTTTTGAATTTTCTCCAAAAGTAAAGTAGTTGCAAACTCATGCTTTTAGAGACTTGTTTGGGCTCATGAGAGGAGTAGAAGAACATCAAAAATTTCAGTCCTGCATGATTCTACCAAGAAATGTGTGTTCATTGAAACCGCTGGTTTTTGATAGTTTGGGCTCTATTGAATAATGAATGTTTTGAATTTTCTCCAAAAGTAAAGTAGTTGCAAACTCATCCTTTTAGAAACTTGTTTGGGCTGTTGAGAGGAGTAAAAAACCATCAAAAATTTCAATCCTGCATGATTCTACCAAGAAATGTGATTCTTCATTCAAAACGCTGGTTTTTGCTATTGGGCTCTATTGAATAATGAATGTTTTGAATTTTCTCCAAAAGTAAAGTAGTTGCAAACTCATGCTTTTAGAGACTTGTTTGGGCTCATGAGAGGAGTAGAAAAACATCAAAAATTTCAGTCCTGCATGATTCTACCAAGAAATGTGTGTTCATTGAAACCACTGGTTTTTGATAGTTTGGGCCCTATTGAATAATGAATGTTTTGAATTTTCTCCAAAAGTAAAGTAGTTGCAAACTCATCCTTTTAGAAACTTGTTTGGGCTGTTGAGAGGAGTAAAAAACCATCAAAAATTTCAATCCTGCATGATTCTACCAAGAAATGTGATTCTTCATTCAAAACGCTGGTTTTTGCTATTGGGCTCTATTGAATAATGAATGTTTTGAATTTTCTCCAAAAGTAAAGTAGTTGCAAACTCATGCTTTTAGAGACTTGTTTGGGCTCATGAGAGGAGTAGAAAAACTTCAAAAATTTCAGTCCTGCATGATTCTACCAAGAAATGTGTGTTCATTGAAACGGCTGGTTTTTGATAGTTTGGGCCCTATTGAATAATGAATGTTTTGAATTTTCTCCAAAAGTAAAGTAGTTGCAAACTCATCCTTTTAGAAACTTGTTTGGGCTGTTGAGAGGAGTAAAAAACCATCAAAAATTTCAATCCTGCATGATTCTACCAAGAAATGTGATTCTTCATTCAAAACGCTGGTTTTTGCTATTGGGCTCTATTGAATAATGAATGTTTTGAATTTTCTCCAAAAGTAAAGTAGTTGCAAACTCATGCTTTTAGAGACTTGTTTGGGCTCATGAGATGAGTAGAAAAACATCAAAAATTTCAGTCCTGCATGATTCTACCAAGACATGTGTGTTCATTGAAACGGCTGGTTTTTGATAGTTTGGGCCCTATTGAGTAATGAATGTTTTGAATTTTCTCCAAAAGTAAAGTAGTTGCAAACTCATCCTTTTAGAAACTTGTTTGGGCTGTTGAGAGGAGTAAAAAACCATCAAAAATTTCAATCCTGCATGATTCTACCAAGAAATGTGATTCTTCATTCAAAACGCTGGTTTTTGCTATTGGGCTCTATTGAATAATGAATGTTTTGAATTTTCTCCAAAAGTAAAGTAGTTGCAAACTCATGCTTTTAGAGACTTGTTTGGGCTCATGAGAGGAGTAGAAAAACATCAAAAATTTCAGTCCTGCATGATTCTACCAAGAAATGTGTGTTCATTCAAACCGCTGGTTTTTGATAGTTTGGGCCCTATTGAATAATGAATGTTTTGAATTTTCTCCAAAAGTAAAGTAGTTGCAAACTCATGCTTTTAGAAACTTGTTTGGGCTGTTGAGAGGAGTAAAAAACCATCAAAAATTTCAGTCCTGCATGATTCTACCAAGAAATGTGTGTTCATTGAAACCGCTGGTTTTTGATAGTTTGGGCCCTATTGAATAATGAATGTTTTGAATTTTCTCCAAAAGTAAAGTAGTTGCAAACTCATCCTTTTAGAAACTTGTTTGGGCTGTTGAGAGGAGTAAAAAACCATCAAAAATTTCAATCCTGCATGATTCTACCAAGAAATGTGATTCTTCATTCAAAACGCTGGTTTTTGCTATTGGGCTCTATTGAATAATGAATGTTTTGAATTTTCTCCAAAAGTAAAGTAGTTGCAAACTCATGCTTTTAGAGACTTGTTTGGGCTCATGAGATGAGTAGAAAAACATCAAAAATTTCAGTCCTGCATGATTCTACCAAGACATGTGTGTTCATTGAAACGGCTGGTTTTTGATAGTTTGGGCCCTATTGAATAATGAATGTTTTGAATTTTCTCCAAAAGTAAAGTAGTTGCAAACTCATCCTTTTAGAAACTTGTTTGGGCTGTTGAGAGGAGTAAAAAACCATCAAAAATTTCAATCCTGCATGATTCTACCAAGAAATGTGATTCTTCATTCAAAACGCTGGTTTTTGCTATTGGGCTCTATTGAATAATGAATGTTTTGAATTTTCTCCAAAAGTAAAGTAGTTGCAAACTCATGCTTTTAGAGACTTGTTTGGGCTCATCAGAGGAGTAGAAAAACATCAAAAATTTCAGTCCTGCATGATTCTACCAAGAAATGTTTGTTCATTGAAACCGCTGGTTTTTGATAGTTTGGGCCCTATTGAATAATGAATGTTTTGAATTTTCTCCAAAAGTAAAGTAGTTGCAAACTCATGCTTTTAGAGACTTGTTTGGGCTCATGAGAGGAGTAGAAAAACATCAAAAATTTCAGTCCTGCATGATTCTACCAAGAAATGTGTGTTCATTGAAACCGCTGGTTTTTGATAGTTTGGGCCCTATTGAATAATGAATGTTTTGAATTTTCTCCAAAAGTAAAGTAGTTGCAAACTCATCCTTTTAGAAACTTGTTTGGGCTGTTGAGAGGAGTAAAAAACCATCAAAAATTTCAATCCTGCATGATTCTACCAAGAAATGTGATTCTTCATTCAAAACGCTGGTTTTTGCTATTGGGCTCTATTGAATAATGAATGTTTTGAATTTTCTCCAAAAGTAAAGTAGTTGCAAACTCATGCTTTTAGAGACTTGTTTGGGCTCATGAGAGGAGTAGAAAAACATCAAAAATTTCAGTCCTGCATGATTCTACCAAGAAATGTGTGTTCATTGAAACCGCTGGTTTTTGATAGTTTGGGCCCTATTGAATAATGAATGTTTTGAATTTTCTCCAAAAGTAAAGTAGTTGCAAACTCATCCTTTTAGAAACTTGTTTGGGCTGCTGAGAGGAGTAAAAAATCATCAAAAATTTCAGTCCTGCATGATTCTACCAAGAAATGTGTGTTCATTGAAACCGCTGGTTTTTGATAGTTTGGGCCCTATTGAATAATGAATGTTTTGAATTTTCTCCAAAAGTAAAGTAGTTGCAAACTCATCCTTTTAGAAACTTGTTTGGGCTGTTGAGAGGAGTAAAAAACCATCAAAAATTTCAATCCTGCATGATTCTACCAAGAAATGTGATTCTTCATTCAAAACGCTGGTTTTTGCTATTGGGCTCTATTGAATAATGAATGTTTTGAATTTTCTCCAAAAGTAAAGTAGTTGCAAACTCATGCTTTTAGAGACTTGTTTGGGCTCATGAGAGGAGTAGAAAAACATCAAAAATTTCAGTCCTGCATGATTCTACCAAGAAATGTGTGTTCATTGAAACCGCTGGTTTTTGATAGTTTGGGCCCTATTGAATAATGAATGTTTTGAATTTTCTCCAAAAGTAAAGTAGTTGCAAACTCATCCTTTTAGAAACTTGTTTGGGCTGCTGAGAGGAGTAAAAAATCATCAAAAATTTCAATCCTGCATGATTCTACCAAGAAATGTGATTCTTCATTCAAGACGCTGGTTTTTGCTATTGGGCTCTATTGAATAATGAATGTTTTGAATTTTCTCCAAAAGTAAAGTAGTTGCAAACTCATGCTTTTAGAGACTTGTTTGGGCTCATGAGATGAGTAGAAAAACATCAAAAATTTCAGTCCTGCATGATTCTACCAAGACATGTGTGTTCATTGAAACGGCTGGTTTTTGATAGTTTGGGCCCTACTGAATAATGAATGTTTTGAATTTTCTCCAAAAGTAAAGTAGTTGCAAACTCATCCTTTTAGAAACTTGTTTGGGCTGTTGAGAGGAGTAAAAAACCATCAAAAATTTCAATCCTGCATGATTCTACCAAGAAATGTGATTCTTCATTCAAAACGCTGGTTTTTGCTATTGGGCTCTATTGAATAATGAATGTTTTGAATTTTCTCCAAAAGTAAAGTAGTTGCAAACTCATGCTTTTAGAGACTTGTTTGGGCTCATGAGAGGAGTAGAAAAACATCAAAAATTTCAGTCCTGCATGATTCTACCAAGAAATGTGTGTTCATTCAAACCGCTGGTTTTTGATAGTTTGGGCCCTATTGAATAATGAATGTTTTGAATTTTCTCCAAAAGTAAAGTAGTTGCAAACTCATGCTTTTAGAGACTTGTTTGGGCTCATGAGAGGAGTAGAAAAACATCAAAAATTTCAGTCCTGCATGATTCTACCAAGAAATGTGTGTTCATTGAAACCGCTGGTTTTTGATAGTTTGGGCCCTATTGAATAATGAATGTTTTGAATTTTCTCCAAAAGTAAAGTAGTTGCAAACTCATCCTTTTAGAAATTTGTTTGGGCTGTTGAGAGGAGTAAAAAACCATCAAAAATTTCAATCCTGCATGATTCTACCAAGAAATGTGATTCTTCATTCAAAACGCTGGTTTTTGCTATTGGGCTCTATTGAATAATGAATGTTTTGAATTTTCTCCAAAAGTAAAGTAGTTGCAAACTCATGCTTTTAGAGACTTGTTTGGGCTCATGAGAGGAGTAGAAAAACATCAAAAATTTCAGTCCTGCATGATTCTACCAAGAAATGTGTGTTCATTCAAGCCGCTGGTTTTTGATAGTTTGGGCCCTATTGAATAATGAATGTTTTGAATTTTCTCCAAAAGTAAAGTAGTTGCAAACTCATCCTTTTAGAAACTTGTTTGGGCTGTTGAGAGGAGTAAAAAACCATCAAAAATTTCAATCCTGCATGATTTTACCAAGAAATGTGATTCTTCATTCAAAACCTGATTTTTGCTATTGGGCTCTATTGAATAGTGAATGTTTTGAATTTTCTCCAAAAGTAAAGTAGTTGCAAACTCATGCTTTTAGAGACTTGTTTGGGCTCATGAGATGAGTAGAAAAACATCAAAAATTTCAGTCCTGCATGATTCTACCAAGAAATGTGTTCATTCAAACCGCTGGTTTTTGATAGTTTGGGCCCTATTGAATAATGAATGTTTTGAATTTTCTCCAAAAGTAAAGTAGTTGCAAACTCATCCTTTTAGAAACTTGTTTGGGCTGTTGAGAGGAGTAAAAAACCATCAAAAATTTCAATCCTGCATGATTCTACCAAGAAATGTGATTCTTCATTCAAAACGCTGGTTTTTGCTATTGGGCTCTATTGAATAATGAATGTTTTGAATTTTCTCCAAAAGTAAAGTAGTTGCAAACTCATGCTTTTAGAGACTTGTTTGGGCTCATGAGATGAGTAGAAAAACATCAAAAATTTCAGTCCTGCATGATTCTACCAAGACATGTGTGTTCATTGAAACCGCTGGTTTTTGATAGTTTGGGCCCTATTGAATAATGAATGTTTTGAATTTTCTCCAAAAGTAAAGTAGTTGCAAACTCATCCTTTTAGAAACTTGTTTGGGCTGTTGAGAGGAGTAAAAAACCATCAAAAATTTCAATCCTGCATGATTCTACCAAGAAATGTGATTCTTCATTCAAAACGCTGGTTTTTGCTATTGGGCTCTATTGAATAATGAATGTTTTGAATTTTCTCCAAAAGTAAAGTAGTTGCAAACTCATGCTTTTAGAGATTTGTTTGGGCTCATGAGAGGAGTAGAAAAACATCAAAAATTTCAGTCCTGCATGATTCTACCAAGAAATGTGTGTTCATTCAAACCGCTGGTTTTTGATAGTTTGGGCCCTATTGAATAATGAATGTTTTGAATTTTCTCCAAAAGTAAAGTAGTTGCAAACTCATGCTTTTAGAGACTTGTTTGGGCTCATGAGAGGAGTAGAAAAACATCAAAAATTTCAGTCCTGCATGATTCTACCAAGAAATGTGTGTTCATTGAAACCGCTGGTTTTTGATAGTTTGGGCCCTATTGAATAATGAATGTTTTGAATTTTCTCCAAAAGTAAAGTAGTTGCAAACTCATCCTTTTAGAAACTTGTTTGGGCTGTTGAGAGGAGTAAAAAACCATCAAAAATTTCAATCCTGCATGATTCTACCAAGAAATGTGATTCTTCATTCAAAACGCTGGTTTTTGCTATTGGGCTCTATTGAATAATGAATGTTTTGAATTTTCTCCAAAAGTAAAGTAGTTGCAAACTCATGCTTTTAGAGACTTGTTTGGGCTCATGAGATGAGTAGAAAAACATCAAAAATTTCAGTCCTGCATGATTCTACCAAGACATGTGTGTTCATTGAAACGGCTGGTTTTTGATAGTTTGGGCCCTATTGAATAATGAATGTTTTGAATTTTCTCCAAAAGTAAAGTAGTTGCAAACTCATCCTTTTAGAAACTTGTTTAGGCTGTTGAGAGGAGTAAAAAACCATCAAAAATTTCAATCCTGCATGATTCTACCAAGAAATGTGATTCTTCATTCAGAACGCTGGTTTTTGCTACTGGGCTCTATTGAATAATGAATGTTTTGAATTTTCTCCAAAAGTAAAGTAGTTGCAAACTCATGCTTTTAGAGACTTGTTTGGGCTCATGAGAGGAGTAGAAAAACATCAAAAATTTCAGTCCTGCATGATTCTACCAAGAAATGTGTGTTCATTCAAACCGCTGGTTTTTGATAGTTTGGGCCCTATTGAATAATGAATGTTTTGAATTTTCTCCAAAAGTAAAGTAGTTGCAAACTCATGCTTTTAGAGACTTGTTTGGGCTCATGAGAGGAGTAGAAAAACTTCAAAAATTTCAGTCCTGCATGATTCTACCAAGAAATGTGTGTTCATTGAAACCGCTGGTTTTTGATAGTTTGGGCCCTATTGAATAATGAATGTTTTGAATTTTCTCCAAAAGTAAAGTAGTTGCAAACTCATCCTTTTAGAAACTTGTTTGGGCTGTTGAGAGGAGTAAAAAACCATCAAAAATTTCAATCCTGCATGATTCTACCAAGAAATGTGATTCTTCATTCAAAACGCTGGTTTTTGCTATTGGGCTCTATTGAATAATGAATGTTTTGAATTTTCTCCAAAAGTAAAGTAGTTGCAAACTCATGCTTTTAGAGACTTGTTTGGGCTCATGAGAGGAGTAGAAAAACATCAAAAATTTCAGTCCTGCATGATTCTACCAAGAAATGTGTGTTCATTGAAACCGCTGGTTTTTGATAGTTTGGGCCCTATTGAATAATGAATGTTTTGAATTTTCTCCAAAAGTAAAGTAGTTGCAAACTCATGCTTTTAGAGACTTGTTTGGGCTCATGAGAGGAGTAGAAAAACATCAAAAATTTCAGTCCTGCATGATTCTACCAAGAAATGTGTGTTCATTGAAACCGCTGGTTTTTGATAGTTTGGGCCCTATTGAATAATGAATGTTTTGAATTTTCTCCAAAAGTAAAGTAGTTGCAAACTCATCCTTTTAGAAACTTGTTTGGGCTGTTGAGAGGAGTAAAAAACCATCAAAAATTTCAATCCTGCATGATTCTACCAAGAAATGTGATTCTTCATTCAAAACGCTGGTTTTTGCTATTGGGCTCTATTGAATAATGAATGTTTTGAATTTTCTCCAAAAGTAAAGTAGTTGCAAACTCATGCTTTTAGAGACTTGTTTGGGCTCATGAGAGGAGTAGAAAAACATCAAAAATTTCAGTCCTGCATGATTCTACCAAGAAATGTGTGTTCATTGAAACCGCTGGTTTTTGATAGTTTGGGCCCTATTGAATAATGAATGTTTTGAATTTTCTCCAAAAGTAAAGTAGTTGCAAACTCATCCTTTTAGAAACTTGTTTGGGCTGTTGAGAGGAGTAAAAAATCATCAAAAATTTCAATCCTGCATGATTCTACCAAGAAATGTGATTCTTCATTCAAAACGCTGGTTTTTGCTATTGGGCTCTATTGAATAATGAATGTTTTGAATTTTCTCCAAAAGTAAAGTAGTTGCAAACTCATGCTTTTAGAGACTTGTTTGGGCTCATGAGATGAGTAGAAAAACATCAAAAATTTCAGTCCTGCATGATTCTACCAAGACATGTGTGTTCATTGAAACGGCTGGTTTTTGATAGTTTGGGCCCTCTTGAATAATGAATGTTTTGAATTTTCTCCAAAAGTAAAGTAGTTGCAAACTCATCCTTTTAGAAACTTGTTTGGGCTGTTGAGAGGAGTAAAAAACCATCAAAAATTTCAATCCTGCATGATTCTACCAAGAAATGTGATTCTTCATTCAAAACGCTGGTTTTTGCTATTGGGCTCTATTGAATAATGAATGTTTTGAATTTTCTCCAAAAGTAAAGTAGTTGCAAACTCATGCTTTTAGAGACTTGTTTGGGCTCATGAGAGGAGTAGAAAAACATCAAAAATTTCAGTCCTGCATGATTCTACCAAGAAATGTGTGTTCATTCAAACCGCTGGTTTTTGATAGTTTGGGCCCTATTGAATAATGAATGTTTTGAATTTTCTCCAAAAGTAAAGTAGTTGCAAACTCATGCTTTTAGAGACTTGTTTGGGCTCATGAGAGGAGTAGAAAAACATCAAAAATTTCAGTCCTGCATGATTCTACCAAGAAATGTGTGTTCATTGAAACGGCTGGTTTTTGATAGTTTGGGCCCTATTGAATAATGAATGTTTTGAATTTTCTCCAAAAGTAAAGTAGTTGCAAACTCATCCTTTTAGAAATTTGTTTGGGCTGTTGAGAGGAGTAAAAAACCATCAAAAATTTCAATCCTGCATGATTCTACCAAGAAATGTGATTCTTCATTCAAAACGCTGGTTTTTGCTATTGGGCTCTATTGAATAATGAATGTTTTGAATTTTCTCCAAAAGTAAAGTAGTTGCAAACTCATGCTTTTAGAGACTTGTTTGGGCTCATGAGAGGAGTAGAAAAACATCAAAAATTTCAGTCCTGCATGATTCTACCAAGAAATGTGTGTTCATTCAAGCCGCTGGTTTTTGATAGTTTGGGCCCTATTGAATAATGAATGTTTTGAATTTTCTCCAAAAGTAAAGTAGTTGCAAACTCATCCTTTTAGAAACTTGTTTGGGCTGTTGAGAGGAGTAAAAAACCATCAAAAATTTCAATCCTGCATGATTTTACCAAGAAATGTGATTCTTCATTCAAAACCTGATTTTTGCTATTGGGCTCTATTGAATAGTGAATGTTTTGAATTTTCTCCAAAAGTAAAGTAGTTGCAAACTCATGCTTTTAGAGACTTGTTTGGGCTCATGAGATGAGTAGAAAAACATCAAAAATTTCAGTCCTGCATGATTCTACCAAGAAATGTGTTCATTCAAACCGCTGGTTTTTGATAGTTTGGGCCCTATTGAATAATGAATGTTTTGAATTTTCTCCAAAAGTAAAGTAGTTGCAAACTCATCCTTTTAGAAACTTGTTTGGGCTGTTGAGAGGAGTAAAAAACCATCAAAAATTTCAATCCTGCATGATTCTACCAAGAAATGTGATTCTTCATTCAAAACGCTGGTTTTTGCTATTGGGCTCTATTGAATAATGAATGTTTTGAATTTTCTCCAAAAGTAAAGTAGTTGCAAACTCATGCTTTTAGAGACTTGTTTGGGCTCATGAGATGAGTAGAAAAACATCAAAAATTTCAGTCCTGCATGATTCTACCAAGACATGTGTGTTCATTGAAACCGCTGGTTTTTGATAGTTTGGGCCCTATTGAATAATGAATGTTTTGAATTTTCTCCAAAAGTAAAGTAGTTGCAAACTCATCCTTTTAGAAACTTGTTTGGGCTGTTGAGAGGAGTAAAAAACCATCAAAAATTTCAATCCTGCATGATTCTACCAAGAAATGTGATTCTTCATTCAAAACGCTGGTTTTTGCTATTGGGCTCTATTGAATAATGAATGTTTTGAATTTTCTCCAAAAGTAAAGTAGTTGCAAACTCATGCTTTTAGAGATTTGTTTGGGCTCATGAGAGGAGTAGAAAAACATCAAAAATTTCAGTCCTGCATGATTCTACCAAGAAATGTGTGTTCATTCAAACCGCTGGTTTTTGATAGTTTGGGCCCTATTGAATAATGAATGTTTTGAATTTTCTCCAAAAGTAAAGTAGTTGCAAACTCATGCTTTTAGAGACTTGTTTGGGCTCATGAGAGGAGTAGAAAAACATCAAAAATTTCAGTCCTGCATGATTCTACCAAGAAATGTGTGTTCATTGAAACCGCTGGTTTTTGATAGTTTGGGCCCTATTGAATAATGAATGTTTTGAATTTTCTCCAAAAGTAAAGTAGTTGCAAACTCATCCTTTTAGAAACTTGTTTGGGCTGTTGAGAGGAGTAAAAAACCATCAAAAATTTCAATCCTGCATGATTCTACCAAGAAATGTGATTCTTCATTCAAAACGCTGGTTTTTGCTATTGGGCTCTATTGAATAATGAATGTTTTGAATTTTCTCCAAAAGTAAAGTAGTTGCAAACTCATGCTTTTAGAGACTTGTTTGGGCTCATGAGATGAGTAGAAAAACATCAAAAATTTCAGTCCTGCATGATTCTACCAAGACATGTGTGTTCATTGAAACGGCTGGTTTTTGATAGTTTGGGCCCTATTGAATAATGAATGTTTTGAATTTTCTCCAAAAGTAAAGTAGTTGCAAACTCATCCTTTTAGAAACTTGTTTAGGCTGTTGAGAGGAGTAAAAAACCATCAAAAATTTCAATCCTGCATGATTCTACCAAGAAATGTGATTCTTCATTCAGAACGCTGGTTTTTGCTACTGGGCTCTATTGAATAATGAATGTTTTGAATTTTCTCCAAAAGTAAAGTAGTTGCAAACTCATGCTTTTAGAGACTTGTTTGGGCTCATGAGAGGAGTAGAAAAACATCAAAAATTTCAGTCCTGCATGATTCTACCAAGAAATGTGTGTTCATTCAAACCGCTGGTTTTTGATAGTTTGGGCCCTATTGAATAATGAATGTTTTGAATTTTCTCCAAAAGTAAAGTAGTTGCAAACTCATGCTTTTAGAGACTTGTTTGGGCTCATGAGAGGAGTAGAAAAACTTCAAAAATTTCAGTCCTGCATGATTCTACCAAGAAATGTGTGTTCATTGAAACCGCTGGTTTTTGATAGTTTGGGCCCTATTGAATAATGAATGTTTTGAATTTTCTCCAAAAGTAAAGTAGTTGCAAACTCATCCTTTTAGAAACTTGTTTGGGCTGTTGAGAGGAGTAAAAAACCATCAAAAATTTCAATCCTGCATGATTCTACCAAGAAATGTGATTCTTCATTCAAAACGCTGGTTTTTGCTATTGGGCTCTATTGAATAATGAATGTTTTGAATTTTCTCCAAAAGTAAAGTAGTTGCAAACTCATGCTTTTAGAGACTTGTTTGGGCTCATGAGAGGAGTAGAAAAACATCAAAAATTTCAGTCCTGCATGATTCTACCAAGAAATGTGTGTTCATTGAAACCGCTGGTTTTTGATAGTTTGGGCCCTATTGAATAATGAATGTTTTGAATTTTCTCCAAAAGTAAAGTAGTTGCAAACTCATGCTTTTAGAGACTTGTTTGGGCTCATGAGAGGAGTAGAAAAACATCAAAAATTTCAGTCCTGCATGATTCTACCAAGAAATGTGTGTTCATTGAAACCGCTGGTTTTTGATAGTTTGGGCCCTATTGAATAATGAATGTTTTGAATTTTCTCCAAAAGTAAAGTAGTTGCAAACTCATCCTTTTAGAAACTTGTTTGGGCTGTTGAGAGGAGTAAAAAACCATCAAAAATTTCAATCCTGCATGATTCTACCAAGAAATGTGATTCTTCATTCAAAACGCTGGTTTTTGCTATTGGGCTCTATTGAATAATGAATGTTTTGAATTTTCTCCAAAAGTAAAGTAGTTGCAAACTCATGCTTTTAGAGACTTGTTTGGGCTCATGAGAGGAGTAGAAAAACATCAAAAATTTCAGTCCTGCATGATTCTACCAAGACATGTGTGTTCATTGAAACCGCTGGTTTTTGATAGTTTGGGCCCTATTGAATAATGAATGTTTTGAATTTTCTCCAAAAGTAAAGTAGTTGCAAACTCATCCTTTTAGAAACTTGTTTGGGCTGTTGAGAGGAGTAAAAAACCATCAAAAATTTCAATCCTGCATGATTCTACCAAGAAATGTGATTCTTCATTCAAAACGCTGGTTTTTGCTATTGGGCTCTATTGAATAATGAATGTTTTGAATTTTCTCCAAAAGTAAAGTAGTTGCAAACTCATGCTTTTAGAGATTTGTTTGGGCTCATGAGAGGAGTAGAAAAACATCAAAAATTTCAGTCCTGCATGATTCTACCAAGAAATGTGTGTTCATTCAAACCGCTGGTTTTTGATAGTTTGGGCCCTATTGAATAATGAATGTTTTGAATTTTCTCCAAAAGTAAAGTAGTTGCAAACTCATGCTTTTAGAGACTTGTTTGGGCTCATGAGAGGAGTAGAAAAACATCAAAAATTTCAGTCCTGCATGATTCTACCAAGAAATGTGTGTTCATTGAAACCGCTGGTTTTTGATAGTTTGGGCCCTATTGAATAATGAATGTTTTGAATTTTCTCCAAAAGTAAAGTAGTTGCAAACTCATCCTTTTAGAAACTTGTTTGGGCTGTTGAGAGGAGTAAAAAACCATCAAAAATTTCAATCCTGCATGATTCTACCAAGAAATGTGATTCTTCATTCAAAACGCTGGTTTTTGCTATTGGGCTCTATTGAATAATGAATGTTTTGAATTTTCTCCAAAAGTAAAGTAGTTGCAAACTCATGCTTTTAGAGACTTGTTTGGGCTCATGAGATGAGTAGAAAAACATCAAAAATTTCAGTCCTGCATGATTCTACCAAGACATGTGTGTTCATTGAAACGGCTGGTTTTTGATAGTTTGGGCCCTATTGAATAATGAATGTTTTGAATTTTCTCCAAAAGTAAAGTAGTTGCAAACTCATCCTTTTAGAAACTTGTTTAGGCTGTTGAGAGGAGTAAAAAACCATCAAAAATTTCAATCCTGCATGATTCTACCAAGAAATGTGATTCTTCATTCAGAACGCTGGTTTTTGCTACTGGGCTCTATTGAATAATGAATGTTTTGAATTTTCTCCAAAAGTAAAGTAGTTGCAAACTCATGCTTTTAGAGACTTGTTTGGGCTCATGAGAGGAGTAGAAAAACATCAAAAATTTCAGTCCTGCATGATTCTACCAAGAAATGTGTGTTCATTCAAACCGCTGGTTTTTGATAGTTTGGGCCCTATTGAATAATGAATGTTTTGAATTTTCTCCAAAAGTAAAGTAGTTGCAAACTCATGCTTTTAGAGACTTGTTTGGGCTCATGAGAGGAGTAGAAAAACTTCAAAAATTTCAGTCCTGCATGATTCTACCAAGAAATGTGTGTTCATTGAAACCGCTGGTTTTTGATAGTTTGGGCCCTATTGAATAATGAATGTTTTGAATTTTCTCCAAAAGTAAAGTAGTTGCAAACTCATCCTTTTAGAAACTTGTTTGGGCTGTTGAGAGGAGTAAAAAACCATCAAAAATTTCAATCCTGCATGATTCTACCAAGAAATGTGATTCTTCATTCAAAACGCTGGTTTTTGCTATTGGGCTCTATTGAATAATGAATGTTTTGAATTTTCTCCAAAAGTAAAGTAGTTGCAAACTCATGCTTTTAGAGACTTGTTTGGGCTCATGAGAGGAGTAGAAAAACATCAAAAATTTCAGTCCTGCATGATTCTACCAAGAAATGTGTGTTCATTGAAACCGCTGGTTTTTGATAGTTTGGGCCCTATTGAATAATGAATGTTTTGAATTTTCTCCAAAAGTAAAGTAGTTGCAAACTCATGCTTTTAGAGACTTGTTTGGGCTCATGAGAGGAGTAGAAAAACATCAAAAATTTCAGTCCTGCATGATTCTACCAAGAAATGTGTGTTCATTGAAACCGCTGGTTTTTGATAGTTTGGGCCCTATTGAATAATGAATGTTTTGAATTTTCTCCAAAAGTAAAGTAGTTGCAAACTCATCCTTTTAGAAACTTGTTTGGGCTGTTGAGAGGAGTAAAAAACCATCAAAAATTTCAATCCTGCATGATTCTACCAAGAAATGTGATTCTTCATTCAAAACGCTGGTTTTTGCTATTGGGCTCTATTGAATAATGAATGTTTTGAATTTTCTCCAAAAGTAAAGTAGTTGCAAACTCATGCTTTTAGAGACTTGTTTGGGCTCATGAGAGGAGTAGAAAAACATCAAAAATTTCAGTCCTGCATGATTCTACCAAGAAATGTGTGTTCATTGAAACCGCTGGTTTTTGATAGTTTGGGCCCTATTGAATAATGAATGTTTTGAATTTTCTCCAAAAGTAAAGTAGTTGCACACTCATCCTTTTAGAAACTTGTTTGGGCTGTTGAGAGGAGTAAAAAATCATCAAAAATTTCAATCCTGCATGATTCTACCAAGAAATGTGATTCTTCATTCAAAACGCTGGTTTTTGCTATTGGGCTCTATTGAATAATGAATGTTTTGAATTTTCTCCAAAAGTAAAGTAGTTGCAAACTCATGCTTTTAGAGACTTGTTTGGGCTCATGAGATGAGTAGAAAAACATCAAAAATTTCAGTCCTGCATGATTCTACCAAGACATGTGTGTTCATTGAAACGGCTGGTTTTTGATAGTTTGGGCCCTCTTGAATAATGAATGTTTTGAATTTTCTCCAAAAGTAAAGTAGTTGCAAACTCATCCTTTTAGAAACTTGTTTGGGCTGTTGAGAGGAGTAAAAAACCATCAAAAATTTCAATCCTGCATGATTCTACCAAGAAATGTGATTCTTCATTCAAAACGCTGGTTTTTGCTATTGGGCTCTATTGAATAATGAATGTTTTGAATTTTCTCCAAAAGTAAAGTAGTTGCAAACTCATGCTTTTAGAGACTTGTTTGGGCTCATGAGAGGAGTAGAAAAACATCAAAAATTTCAGTCCTGCATGATTCTACCAAGAAATGTGTGTTCATTCAAACCGCTGGTTTTTGATAGTTTGGGCCCTATTGAATAATGAATGTTTTGAATTTTCTCCAAAAGTAAAGTAGTTGCAAACTCATGCTTTTAGAGACTTGTTTGGGCTCATGAGAGGAGTAGAAAAACATCAAAAATTTCAGTCCTGCATGATTCTACCAAGAAATGTGTGTTCATTGAAACGGCTGGTTTTTGATAGTTTGGGCCCTATTGAATAATGAATGTTTTGAATTTTCTCCAAAAGTAAAGTAGTTGCAAACTCATCCTTTTAGAAACTTGTTTGGGCTGTTGAGAGGAGTAAAAAACCATCAAAAATTTCAATCCTGCATGATTCTACCAAGAAATGTGATTCTTCATTCAAAACGCTGGTTTTTGCTATTGGGCTCTATTGAATAATGAATGTTTTGAATTTTCTCCAAAAGTAAAGTAGTTGCAAACTCATGCTTTTAGAGACTTGTTTGGGCTCATGAGAGGAGTAGAAAAACATCAAAAATTTCAGTCCTGCATGATTCTACCAAGAAATGTGTGTTCATTCAAACCGCTGTTTTTTGATAGTTTGGGCCCTATTGAATAATGAATGTTTTGAATTTTCTCCAAAAGTAAAGTAGTTGCAAACTCATGCTTTTAGAGACTTGTTTGGGCTCATGAGAGGAGTAGAAAAACATCAAAAATTTCAGTCCTGCATGATTCTACCAAGAAATGTGTGTTCATTGAAACCGCTGGTTTTTGATAGTTTGGGCCCTATTGAATAATGAATGTTTTGAATTTTCTCCAAAAGTAAAGTAGTTGCAAACTCATCCTTTTAGAAACTTGTTTGGGCTGTTGAGAGGAGTAAAAAACCATCAAAAATTTCAATCCTGCATGATTCTACCAAGAAATGTGATTCTTCATTCAAAACGCTGGTTTTTGCTATTGGGCTCTATTGAATAATGAATGTTTTGAATTTTCTCCAAAAGTAAAGTAGTTGCAAACTCATGCTTTTAGAGACTTGTTTGGGCTCATGAGATGAGTAGAAAAACATCAAAAATTTCAGTCCTGCATGATTCTACCAAGACATGTGTGTTCATTGAAACGGCTGGTTTTTGATAGTTTGGGCCCTATTGAATAATGAATGTTTTGAATTTTCTCCAAAAGTAAAGTAGTTGCAAACTCATCCTTTTAGAAACTTGTTTGGGCTGTTGAGAGGAGTAAAAAACCATCAAAAATTTCAATCCTGCATGATTCTACCAAGAAATGTGATTCTTCATTCAAAACGCTGGTTTTTGCTATTGGGCTCTATTGAATAATGAATGTTTTGAATTTTCTCCAAAAGTAAAGTAGTTGCAAACTCATGCTTTTAGAGACTTGTTTGGGCTCATGAGAGGAGTAGAAAAACATCAAAAATTTCAGTCCTGCATGATTCTACCAAGAAATGTGTGTTCATTGAAACCGCTGGTTTTTGATAGTTTGGGCCCTATTGAATAATGAATGTTTTGAATTTTCTCCAAAAGTAAAGTAGTTGCAAACTCATGCTTTTAGAGACTTGTTTGGGCTCATGAGAGGAGTAGAAAAACATCAAAAATTTCAGTCCTGCATGATTCTACCAAGAAATGTGTGTTCATTGAACCCGCTGGTTTTTGATAGTTTGGGCCCTATTGAATAATGAATGTTTTGAATTTTCTCCAAAAGTAAAGTAGTTGCAAACTCATCCTTTTAGAAACTTGTTTGGGCTGTTGAGAGGAGTAAAAAACCATCAAAAATTTCAATCCTGCATGATTCTACCAAGAAATGTGATTCTTCATTCAAAACGCTGGTTTTTGCTATTGGGCTCTATTGAATAATGAATGTTTTGAATTTTCTCCAAAAGTAAAGTAGTTGCAAACTCATGCTTTTAGAGACTTGTTTGGGCTCATGAGAGGAGTAGAAAAACATCAAAAATTTCAGTCCTGCATGATTCTACCAAGAAATGTGTGTTCATTGAAACCGCTGGTTTTTGATAGTTTGGGCCCTATTGAATAATGAATGTTTTGAATTTTCTCCAAAAGTAAAGTAGTTGCAAACTCATCCTTTTAGAAACTTGTTTGGGCTGTTGAGAGGAGTAAAAAATCATCAAAAATTTCAATCCTGCATGATTCTACCAAGAAATGTGATTCTTCATTCAAAACGCTGGTTTTTGCTATTGGGCTCTATTGAATAATGAATGTTTTGAATTTTCTCCAAAAGTAAAGTAGTTGCAAACTCATGCTTTTAGAGACTTGTTTGGGCTCATGAGAGGAGTAGAAAAACATCAAAAATTTCAGTCCTGCATGATTCTACCAAGAAATGTGTGTTCATTCAAACCGCTGGTTTTTGATAGTTTGGGCCCTATTGAATAATGAATGTTTTGAATTTTCTCCAAAAGTAAAGTAGTTGCAAACTCATCCTTTTAGAAACTTGTTTGGGCTGTTGAGAGGAGTAAAAAACCATCAAAAATTTCAATCCTGCATGATTCTACCAAGAAATGTGATTCTTCATTCAAAACGCTGGTTTTTGCTATTGGGCTCTATTGAATAATGAATGTTTTGAATTTTCTCCAAAAGTAAAGTAGTTGCAAACTCATGCTTTTAGAGACTTGTTTGGGCTCATGAGAGGACTAGAAAAACATCAAAAATTTCAGTCCTGCATGATTCTACCAAGAAATGTGTGTTCATTCAAACCGCTGGTTTTTGATAGTTTGGGCCCTATTGAATAATGAATGTTTTGAATTTTCTCCAAAAGTAAAGTAGTTGCAAACTCATGCTTTTAGAGACTTGTTTGGGCTCATGAGAGGAGTAGAAAAACATCAAAAATTTCAGTCCTGCATGATTCTACCAAGAAATGTGTGTTCATTGAAACGGCTTGTTTTTGATAGTTTGGGCCCTATTGAATAATGAATGTTTTGAATTTTCTCCAAAAGTAAAGTAGTTGCAAACTCATCCTTTTAGAAACTTGTTTGGGCTGTTGAGAGGAGTAAAAAACCATCAAAAATTTCAATCCTGCATGATTCTACCAAGAAATGTGATTCTTCATTCAAAACGCTGGTTTTTGATATTGGGCTCTATTGAATAATGAATGTTTTGAATTTTCTCCAAAAGTAAAGTAGTTGCAAACTCATGCTTTTAGAGACTTGTTTGGGCTCATGAGAGGAGTAGAAAAACATCAAAAATTTCAGTCCTGCATGATTCTACCAAGAAATGTGTGTTCATTCAAACCGCTGGTTTTTGATAGTTTGGGCCCTATTGAATAATGAATGTTTTGAATTTTCTCCAAAAGTAAAGTAGTTGCAAACTCATGCTTTTAGAGACTTGTTTGGGCTCATGAGAGGAGTAGAAAAACATCAAAAATTTCAGTCCTGCATGATTCTACCAAAAAATGTGTGTTCATTGAAACCGCTGGTTTTTGATAGTTTGGGCCCTATTGAATAATGAATGTTTTGAATTTTCTCCAAAAGTAAAGTAGTTGCAAACTCATCCTTTTAGAAACTTGTTTGGGCTGTTGAGAGGAGTAAAAAACCATCAAAAATTTCAATCCTGCATGATTCTACCAAGAAATGTGATTCTTCATTCAAAACGCTGGTTTTTGCTATTGGGCTCTATTGAATAATGAATGTTTTGAATTTTCTCCAAAAGTAAAGTAGTTGCAAACTCATGCTTTTAGAGACTTGTTTGGGCTCATGAGATGAGTAGAAAAACATCAAAAATTTCAGTCCTGCATGATTCTACCAAGACATGTGTGTTCATTGAAACGGCTGGTTTTTGATAGTTTGGGCCCTATTGAATAATGAATGTTTTGAATTTTCTCCAAAAGTAAAGTAGTTGCAAACTCATCCTTTTAGAAACTTGTTTGGGCTGTTGAGAGGAGTAAAAAACCATCAAAAATTTCAATCCTGCATGACTCTACCAAGAAATGTGATTCTTCATTCAAAACGCTGGTTTTTGCTATTGGGCTCTATTGAATAATGAATGTTTTGAATTTTCTCCAAAAGTAAAGTAGTTGCAAACTCATGCTTTTAGAGACTTGTTTGGGCTCATGAGAGGAGTAGAAAAACATCAAAAATTTCAGTCCTGCATGATTCTACCAAGAAATGTGTGTTCATTGAAACCGCTGGTTTTTGATAGTTTGGGCCCTATTGAATAATGAATGTTTTGAATTTTCTCCAAAAGTAAAGCAGTTGCAAACTCATGCTTTTAGAGACTTGTTTGGGCTCATGAGAGGAGTAGAAAAACATCAAAAATTTCAGTCCTGCATGATTCTACCAAGAAATGTGTGTTCATTGAAACCGCTGGTTTTTGATAGTTTGGGCCCTATTGAATAATGAATGTTTTGAATTTTCTCCAAAAGTAAAGTAGTTGCAAACTCATCCTTTTAGAAACTTGTTTGGGCTGTTGAGAGGAGTAAAAAACCATCAAAAATTTCAATCCTGCATGATTCTACCAAGAAATGTGATTCTTCATTCAAAACGCTGGTTTTTGCTATTGGGCTCTATTGAATAATGAATGTTTTGAATTTTCTCCAAAAGTAAAGTAGTTGCAAACTCATGCTTTTAGAGACTTGTTTGGGCTCATGAGAGGAGTAGAAAAACATCAAAAATTTCAGTCCTGCATGATTCTACCAAGAAATGTGTGTTCATTGAAACCGCTGGTTTTTGATAGTTTGGGCCCTATTGAATAATGAATGTTTTGAATTTTCTCCAAAAGTAAAGTAGTTGCAAACTCATCCTTTTAGAAACTTGTTTGGGCTGTTGAGAGGAGTAAAAAATCATCAAAAATTTCAATCCTGCATGATTCTACCAAGAAATGTGATTCTTCATTCAAAACGCTGGTTTTTGCTATTGGGCTCTATTGAATAATGAATGTTTTGAATTTTCTCCAAAAGTAAAGTAGTTGCAAACTCATGCTTTTAGAGACTTGTTTGGGCTCATGAGAGGAGTAGAAAAACATCAAAAATTTCAGTCCTGCATGATTCTACCAAGAAATGTGTGTTCATTCAAACCGCTGGTTTTTGATAGTTTGGGCCCTATTGAATAATGAATGTTTTGAATTTTCTCCAAAAGTAAAGTAGTTGCAAACTCATGCTTTTAGAGACTTGTTTGGGCTCATGAGAGGAGTAGAAAAACATCAAAAATTTCAGTCCTGCATGATTCTACCAAGAAATGTGTGTTCATTGAAACGGCTTGTTTTTGATAGTTTGGGCCCTATTGAATAATGAATGTTTTGAATTTTCTCCAAAAGTAAAGTAGTTGCAAACTCATCCTTTTAGAAACTTGTTTGGGCTGTTGAGAGGAGTAAAAAACCATCAAAAATTTCAATCCTGCATGATTCTACCAAGAAATGTGATTCTTCATTCAAAACGCTGGTTTTTGCTATTGGGCTCTATTGAATAATGAATGTTTTGAATTTTCTCCAAAAGTAAAGTAGTTGCAAACTCATGCTTTTAGAGACTTGTTTGGGCTCATGAGAGGAGTAGAAAAACATCAAAAATTTCAGTCCTGCATGATTCTACCAAGAAATGTGTGTTCATTCAAACCGCTGGTTTTTGATAGTTTGGGCCCTATTGAATAATGAATGTTTTGAATTTTCTCCAAAAGTAAAGTAGTTGCAAACTCATCCTTTTAGAAACTTGTTTGGGCTGTTGAGAGGAGTAAAAAACCATCAAAAATTTCAATCCTGCATGATTTTACCAAGAAATGTGATTCTTCATTCAAAACCTGATTTTTGCTATTGGGCTCTATTGAATAGTGAATGTTTTGAATTTTCTCCAAAAGTAAAGTAGTTGCAAACTCATGCTTTTAGAGACTTGTTTGGGCTCATGAGAGGAGTAGAAAAACATCAAAAATTTCAGTCCTGCATGATTCTACCAAGAAATGTGTTCATTCAAACCGCTGGTTTTTGATAGTTTGGGCCCTATTGAATAATGAATGTTTTGAATTTTCTCCAAAAGTAAAGTAGTTGCAAACTCATCCTTTTAGAAACTTGTTTGAGCTGTTGAGAGGAGTAAAAAACCATCAAAAATTTCAATCCTGCATGATTCTACCAAGAAATGTGATTCTTCATTCAAAACGCTGGTTTTTGCTATTGGGCTCTATTGAATAATGAATGTTTTGAATTTTCTCCAAAAGTAAAGTAGTTGCAAACTCATGCTTTTAGAGACTTGTTTGGGCTCATGAGATGAGTAGAAAAACATCAAAAATTTCAGTCCTGCATGATTCTACCAAGACATGTGTGTTCATTGAAACGGCTGGTTTTTGATAGTTTGGGCCCTATTGAATAATGAATGTTTTGAATTTTCTCCAAAAGTAAAGTAGTTGCAAACTCATCCTTTTAGAAACTTGTTTGGGCTGTTGAGAGGAGTAAAAAACCATCAAAAATTTCAATCCTGCATGATTCTACCAAGAAATGTGATTCTTCATTCAAAACGCTGGTTTTTGCTATTGGGCTCTATTGAATAATGAATGTTTTGAATTTTCTCCAAAAGTAAAGTAGTTGCAAACTCATGCTTTTAGAGACTTGTTTGGGCTCATGAGAGGAGTAGAAAAACATCAAAAATTTCAGTCCTGCATGATTCTACCAAGAAATGTGTGTTCATTCAAACCGCTGTTTTTTGATAGTTTGGGCCCTATTGAATAATGAATGTTTTGAATTTTCTCCAAAAGTAAAGTAGTTGCAAACTCATGCTTTTAGAGACTTGTTTGGGCTCATGAGAGGAGTAGAAAAACATCAAAAATTTCAGTCCTGCATGATTCTACCAAGAAATGTGTGTTCATTGAAACCGCTGGTTTTTGATAGTTTGGGCCCTATTGAATAATGAATGTTTTGAATTTTCTCCAAAAGTAAAGTAGTTGCAAACTCATCCTTTTAGAAACTTGTTTGGGCTGTTGAGAGGAGTAAAAAACCATCAAAAATTTCAATCCTGCATGATTCTACCAAGAAATGTGATTCTTCATTCAAAACGCTGGTTTTTGCTATTGGGCTCTATTGAATAATGAATGTTTTGAATTTTCTCCAAAAGTAAAGTAGTTGCAAACTCATGCTTTTAGAGACTTGTTTGGGCTCATGAGATGAGTAGAAAAACATCAAAAATTTCAGTCCTGCATGATTCTACCAAGACATGTGTGTTCATTGAAACGGCTGGTTTTTGATAGTTTGGGCCCTATTGAATAATGAATGTTTTGAATTTTCTCCAAAAGTAAAGTAGTTGCAAACTCATCCTTTTAGAAACTTGTTTGGGCTGTTGAGAGGAGTAAAAAACCATCAAAAATTTCAATCCTGCATGATTCTACCAAGAAATGTGATTCTTCATTCAAAACGCTGGTTTTTGCTATTGGGCTCTATTGAATAATGAATGTTTTGAATTTTCTCCAAAAGTAAAGTAGTTGCAAACTCATGCTTTTAGAGACTTGTTTGGGCTCATGAGAGGAGTAGAAAAACATCAAAAATTTCAGTCCTGCATGATTCTACCAAGAAATGTGTGTTCATTGAAACCGCTGGTTTTTGATAGTTTGGGCCCTATTGAATAATGAATGTTTTGAATTTTCTCCAAAAGTAAAGTAGTTGCAAACTCATGCTTTTAGAGACTTGGTTGGGCTCATGAGAGGAGTAGAAAAACATCAAAAATTTCAGTCCTGCATGATTCTACCAAGAAATGTGTGTTCATTGAACCCGCTGGTTTTTGATAGTTTGGGCCCTATTGAATAATGAATGTTTTGAATTTTCTCCAAAAGTAAAGTAGTTGCAAACTCATCCTTTTAGAAACTTGTTTGGGCTGTTGAGAGGAGTAAAAAACCATCAAAAATTTCAATCCTGCATGATTCTACCAAGAAATGTGATTCTTCATTCAAAACGCTGGTTTTTGCTATTGGGCTCTATTGAATAATGAATGTTTTGAATTTTCTCCAAAAGTAAAGTAGTTGCAAACTCATGCTTTTAGAGACTTGTTTGGGCTCATGAGAGGAGTAGAAAAACATCAAAAATTTCAGTCCTGCATGATTCTACCAAGAAATGTGTGTTCATTGAAACCGCTGGTTTTTGATAGTTTGGGCCCTATTGAATAATGAATGTTTTGAATTTTCTCCAAAAGTAAAGTAGTTGCAAACTCATCCTTTTAGAAACTTGTTTGGGCTGTTGAGAGGAGTAAAAAATCATCAAAAATTTCAATCCTGCATGATTCTACCAAGAAATGTGATTCTTCATTCAAAACGCTGGTTTTTGCTATTGGGCTCTATTGAATAATGAATGTTTTGAATTTTCTCCAAAAGTAAAGTAGTTGCAAACTCATGCTTTTAGAGACTTGTTTGGGCTCATGAGAGGAGTAGAAAAACATCAAAAATTTCAGTCCTGCATGATTCTACCAAGAAATGTGTGTTCATTCAAACCGCTGGTTTTTGATAGTTTGGGCCCTATTGAATAATGAATGTTTTGAATTTTCTCCAAAAGTAAAGTAGTTGCAAACTCATCCTTTTAGAAACTTGTTTGGGCTGTTGAGAGGAGTAAAAAACCATCAAAAATTTCAATCCTGCATGATTCTACCAAGAAATGTGATTCTTCATTCAAAACGCTGGTTTTTGCTATTGGGCTCTATTGAATAATGAATGTTTTGAATTTTCTCCAAAAGTAAAGTAGTTGCAAACTCATGCTTTTAGAGACTTGTTTGGGCTCATGAGAGGACTAGAAAAACATCAAAAATTTCAGTCCTGCATGATTCTACCAAGAAATGTGTGTTCATTCAAACCGCTGGTTTTTGATAGTTTGGGCCCTATTGAATAATGAATGTTTTGAATTTTCTCCAAAAGTAAAGTAGTTGCAAACTCATGCTTTTAGAGACTTGTTTGGGCTCATGAGAGGAGTAGAAAAACATCAAAAATTTCAGTCCTGCATGATTCTACCAAGAAATGTGTGTTCATTGAAACGGCTTGTTTTTGATAGTTTGGGCCCTATTGAATAATGAATGTTTTGAATTTTCTCCAAAAGTAAAGTAGTTGCAAACTCATCCTTTTAGAAACTTGTTTGGGCTGTTGAGAGGAGTAAAAAACCATCAAAAATTTCAATCCTGCATGATTCTACCAAGAAATGTGATTCTTCATTCAAAACGCTGGTTTTTGATATTGGGCTCTATTGAATAATGAATGTTTTGAATTTTCTCCAAAAGTAAAGTAGTTGCAAACTCATGCTTTTAGAGACTTGTTTGGGCTCATGAGAGGAGTAGAAAAACATCAAAAATTTCAGTCCTGCATGATTCTACCAAGAAATGTGTGTTCATTCAAACCGCTGGTTTTTGATAGTTTGGGCCCTATTGAATAATGAATGTTTTGAATTTTCTCCAAAAGTAAAGTAGTTGCAAACTCATGCTTTTAGAGACTTGTTTGGGCTCATGAGAGGAGTAGAAAAACATCAAAAATTTCAGTCCTGCATGATTCTACCAAAAAATGTGTGTTCATTGAAACCGCTGGTTTTTGATAGTTTGGGCCCTATTGAATAATGAATGTTTTGAATTTTCTCCAAAAGTAAAGTAGTTGCAAACTCATCCTTTTAGAAACTTGTTTGGGCTGTTGAGAGGAGTAAAAAACCATCAAAAATTTCAATCCTGCATGATTCTACCAAGAAATGTGATTCTTCATTCAAAACGCTGGTTTTTGCTATTGGGCTCTATTGAATAATGAATGTTTTGAATTTTCTCCAAAAGTAAAGTAGTTGCAAACTCATGCTTTTAGAGACTTGTTTGGGCTCATGAGATGAGTAGAAAAACATCAAAAATTTCAGTCCTGCATGATTCTACCAAGACATGTGTGTTCATTGAAACGGCTGGTTTTTGATAGTTTGGGCCCTATTGAATAATGAATGTTTTGAATTTTCTCCAAAAGTAAAGTAGTTGCAAACTCATCCTTTTAGAAACTTGTTTGGGCTGTTGAGAGGAGTAAAAAACCATCAAAAATTTCAATCCTGCATGACTCTACCAAGAAATGTGATTCTTCATTCAAAACGCTGGTTTTTGCTATTGGGCTCTATTGAATAATGAATGTTTTGAATTTTCTCCAAAAGTAAAGTAGTTGCAAACTCATGCTTTTAGAGACTTGTTTGGGCTCATGAGAGGAGTAGAAAAACATCAAAAATTTCAGTCCTGCATGATTCTACCAAGAAATGTGTGTTCATTGAAACCGCTGGTTTTTGATAGTTTGGGCCCTATTGAATAATGAATGTTTTGAATTTTCTCCAAAAGTAAAGCAGTTGCAAACTCATGCTTTTAGAGACTTGTTTGGGCTCATGAGAGGAGTAGAAAAACATCAAAAATTTCAGTCCTGCATGATTCTACCAAGAAATGTGTGTTCATTGAAACCGCTGGTTTTTGATAGTTTGGGCCCTATTGAATAATGAATGTTTTGAATTTTCTCCAAAAGTAAAGTAGTTGCAAACTCATCCTTTTAGAAACTTGTTTGGGCTGTTGAGAGGAGTAAAAAACCATCAAAAATTTCAATCCTGCATGATTCTACCAAGAAATGTGATTCTTCATTCAAAACGCTGGTTTTTGCTATTGGGCTCTATTGAATAATGAATGTTTTGAATTTTCTCCAAAAGTAAAGTAGTTGCAAACTCATGCTTTTAGAGACTTGTTTGGGCTCATGAGAGGAGTAGAAAAACATCAAAAATTTCAGTCCTGCATGATTCTACCAAGAAATGTGTGTTCATTGAAACCGCTGGTTTTTGATAGTTTGGGCCCTATTGAATAATGAATGTTTTGAATTTTCTCCAAAAGTAAAGTAGTTGCAAACTCATCCTTTTAGAAACTTGTTTGGGCTGTTGAGAGGAGTAAAAAATCATCAAAAATTTCAATCCTGCATGATTCTACCAAGAAATGTGATTCTTCATTCAAAACGCTGGTTTTTGCTATTGGGCTCTATTGAATAATGAATGTTTTGAATTTTCTCCAAAAGTAAAGTAGTTGCAAACTCATGCTTTTAGAGACTTGTTTGGGCTCATGAGAGGAGTAGAAAAACATCAAAAATTTCAGTCCTGCATGATTCTACCAAGAAATGTGTGTTCATTCAAACCGCTGGTTTTTGATAGTTTGGGCCCTATTGAATAATGAATGTTTTGAATTTTCTCCAAAAGTAAAGTAGTTGCAAACTCATGCTTTTAGAGACTTGTTTGGGCTCATGAGAGGAGTAGAAAAACATCAAAAATTTCAGTCCTGCATGATTCTACCAAGAAATGTGTGTTCATTGAAACGGCTTGTTTTTGATAGTTTGGGCCCTATTGAATAATGAATGTTTTGAATTTTCTCCAAAAGTAAAGTAGTTGCAAACTCATCCTTTTAGAAACTTGTTTGGGCTGTTGAGAGGAGTAAAAAACCATCAAAAATTTCAATCCTGCATGATTCTACCAAGAAATGTGATTCTTCATTCAAAACGCTGGTTTTTGCTATTGGGCTCTATTGAATAATGAATGTTTTGAATTTTCTCCAAAAGTAAAGTAGTTGCAAACTCATGCTTTTAGAGACTTGTTTGGGCTCATGAGAGGAGTAGAAAAACATCAAAAATTTCAGTCCTGCATGATTCTACCAAGAAATGTGTGTTCATTCAAACCGCTGGTTTTTGATAGTTTGGGCCCTATTGAATAATGAATGTTTTGAATTTTCTCCAAAAGTAAAGTAGTTGCAAACTCATCCTTTTAGAAACTTGTTTGGGCTGTTGAGAGGAGTAAAAAACCATCAAAAATTTCAATCCTGCATGATTTTACCAAGAAATGTGATTCTTCATTCAAAACCTGATTTTTGCTATTGGGCTCTATTGAATAGTGAATGTTTTGAATTTTCTCCAAAAGTAAAGTAGTTGCAAACTCATGCTTTTAGAGACTTGTTTGGGCTCATGAGAGGAGTAGAAAAACATCAAAAATTTCAGTCCTGCATGATTCTACCAAGAAATGTGTTCATTCAAACCGCTGGTTTTTGATAGTTTGGGCCCTATTGAATAATGAATGTTTTGAATTTTCTCCAAAAGTAAAGTAGTTGCAAACTCATCCTTTTAGAAACTTGTTTGAGCTGTTGAGAGGAGTAAAAAACCATCAAAAATTTCAATCCTGCATGATTCTACCAAGAAATGTGATTCTTCATTCAAAACGCTGGTTTTTGCTATTGGGCTCTATTGAATAATGAATGTTTTGAATTTTCTCCAAAAGTAAAGTAGTTGCAAACTCATGCTTTTAGAGACTTGTTTGGGCTCATGAGATGAGTAGAAAAACATCAAAAATTTCAGTCCTGCATGATTCTACCAAGACATGTGTGTTCATTGAAACGGCTGGTTTTTGATAGTTTGGGCCCTATTGAATAATGAATGTTTTGAATTTTCTCCAAAAGTAAAGTAGTTGCAAACTCATCCTTTTAGAAACTTGTTTGGGCTGTTGAGAGGAGTAAAAAACCATCAAAAATTTCAATCCTGCATGATTCTACCAAGAAATGTGATTCTTCATTCAAAACGCTGGTTTTTGCTATTGGGCTCTATTGAATAATGAATGTTTTGAATTTTCTCCAAAAGTAAAGTAGTTGCAAACTCATGCTTTTAGAGATTTGTTTGGGCTCATGAGAGGAGTAGAAAAACATCAAAAATTTCAGTCCTGCATGATTCTACCAAGAAATGTGTGTTCATTCAAACCGCTGGTTTTTGATAGTTTGGGACCTATTGAATAATGAATGTTTTGAATTTTCTCCAAAAGTAAAGTAGTTGCAAACTCATGCTTTTAGAGACTTGTTTGGGCTCATGAGAGGAGTAGAAAAACATCAAAAATTTCAGTCCTGCATGATTCTACCAAGAAATGTGTGTTCATTGAAACCGCTGGTTTTTGATAGTTTGGGCCCTATTGAATAATGAATGTTTTGAATTTTCTCCAAAAGTAAAGTAGTTGCAAACTCATCCTTTTAGAAACTTGTTTGGGCTGTTGAGAGGAGTAAAAAACCATCAAAAATTTCAATCCTGCATGATTCTACCAAGAAATGTGATTCTTCATTCAAAACGCTGGTTTTTGCTATTGGGCTCTATTGAATAATGAATGTTTTGAATTTTCTTAAACAATATTTTTATTGAGTTTTCAAAATAATAGGAATGTATAAACATACCTCATATATATCATGTTCGAATAGAGTCAAGATAATGTACATCAGGACATCATCATATGGTATCTGAACATCATATCATCATTTAAAGTATGTACAATTAACATTAATTGAAATAGATTTGAAAAACAATTACAACAGTACAGGCAAACACCAAATACATGTGAAATTTTGGCACACAAAAAGAGCAAAAATCAAGATATCAAGATATAAATTCTTCTTCTATCTTAGATTTGAGTTTCAACCATCTATGCCATCTGTCGTCAAATAACTTTATTGACATATTGTTAATATAATGAATTTTTTCATAAACACAATGTTTGTCCACCAACATGATCAATGTGGCAATGTTCGGAGGTTGCTTGTTGTTCCAACCTTTCGCTATAAGGTATATTGCAGACATGAGTATGTGGGCAACCAAATACTTTGTTGTTTTGAATCTGCAAATATCTATGAGTAGTAAGGCCAAGGCAGGGTGCAACTGAACACGCCAGTTGCATATGATCGAAATCAAATTGGAGACCTTAAGCCAGTATGGTTTCAGTACCGGGCATCCCCAGAAAATATGGAGTAAGTCAGCCTGAGACCCGCATCCCCGCCAACACAGATCAGATCCCCCTTCCCCAAAATGTTTAATCCTGTTTGGGGTCAAGTAATATCTGTGGACTAGTTTGTAATGTGTTTCCAAAATGTTCATGCAATTTGTAGACCTCACTGCAGTCTTAAAAGACAATGTCCACTGTGGGGCACAAATCTGCTTCTGCAGAGTAGTCTCCCATTTTTCAAAGCATCCACCCTTAGAAAAGGTGTATTTGCCGGTCAGGAAGTTATACAGGGGTTTAAGAGAGCTCTTGTGCCTGGGGGTTGTGCTGGTTAGGAAATTATAAATGGTATGGTTGACCAAAACTATCTTGCAGAAATATCTCTTAAATTTGTTATATTCCTCTTTGAGTATGAGGTATTTCATATATTCCGTATTAGGGATTTTAAATTTAGCCTTGACCAACTCAAAAGGCATGACTTTATTATTGTCCAATAAATCATCCACATAAGCAATGGGGAATGTTTTCCAGTTATCAAACATGGGTCTCAAAGAAACCTTGACAGGTGCCAAAAAGTGAAGTCTCAGTCTTTTGGTTGAAACAGGGGAGACATTAAACCTTCTCCTGCACATATGTGACCAGCTCTGCACAGAGGCTCTGAGTATTGGGTTTTCTATGTCTCCAATCTCTCCTCTGTGCAGAAGAAAATAGGAAACATAAAGTGTCGGTTCTTTATTAGGCATTAAATCTCTTTCAATTTTTGGCCATCCCAATTCTGTCTGTTCTGTGAGCCACATTTTTGTCAATTCAGTTGTGGTGGCAAAGTAATACGCCTCCAAGTCTGGAAGGGCTATCCCCCCATTTTCTCTAGATTTAAGTAGTGTGTGTTTCTTTACCCTAGGCTTTTTATTATTCCAAATAAATCTGTTCATTTGATGAGTTAATTTTTGTATGTGTTGCATTGATAAAGGCAGAGGGACATTCCTGTACAAAAACAACACCTTTGGGAGGCAGAACATCTTATATAGTACTATTCTTCCCAACCAAGTGGCTGGGGTTTTTGACAATTCTCCCAACTTAGTGTCAAGGGATTTCAAAAGGCTATCTATGTTTACCTCACTTGTGTGTGTGAGGTCGCTTGTGAGCCAAATTCCTAGATATGGGATTTTAGTGCAGTCCCAAGTAAAAGGGTACTTATCTTGTAATTGCTGTTTTATAGGGGCTGAAATAAATAGTGACAAAACGTTAGTCTTTTTTACATTGAGTTTATAATATGATATTGAACCAAACAACTCTATGATGTCCCAAGTCGCCTTCAACGACTCAACAGGATCTGTCAGTGTGAGTATGATATCGTCTGCATATAAATTTATTTTATGCTCTACATCTCCCAACCGTACTCCCCTCACCTCACTCGAGTCCCTTATCCTTTGAGCCAGTGGTTCCAGACTCAGGATAAAAATAATTGGGGACAGAGGGCATCCCTGTCTTGTTCCGTTTGTTATGTCAAATTTCCCTGACATCGTGCTATTGACCAGCACAGAGGCAGACGGTTGGGAGTACAGAGCCTGAACACTTTTCAACATCTCCTCACCAAAACCCATCTTCTTTAATACTGCGAATGCATATGTCCAATTGATGCGGTCAAAAGCTTTCTCCGCATCAAGGGCCACAAACAGACTGGGAATTTTTTTCTTGTTACAAAAGTGTATATGGTGCAAGACACTTCTTGAACTGTCAGAAGTCTGTCTAAATTTTACAAAACCCACTTGATCGGGATGTATGAGATATTGGATAACATCCTGCACCCTTTCTGCCAGTATTTTTGCATAGACCTTGATGTCTGCATTCAGGAGGGATATGGGTCTATAGTTTTCTATCTTGGTGGGATCTTTGTCCGGTTTGGGGATTACCACTATGGTGGCTCTCAGCATATCTGCACTACATGTTCCTTTTGATTTTATAAAATTTAGGGTGTTTGTTAAATAGGGGACCAGATTTTCCTGAAATGTTTTATAATATTCCACAGGGAATCCGTCTGGACCAGGAGCCTTATTACATTTGAGATTTTTTATTGCCAGAGAGACCTCTCCCTCAGAGAAGGGTGCATCAAGCATTTCCCTTTGCTCAGAAGACAGAGATCTCAACTCTACTCCTCCCAGGAAATTATCTATCATCTCCTCTGTAGGAGGGGGATAAGTCCCATTTTTCCCTATATTGTAAAGGTTTGAGTAGTATTTTTCAAAAGCCAAAGCTATGTCCCTTGGCTTTTCTATATTCACTGAGTTCTGGGAAAGTTTTTTAATTAAATGCTTTTTATTTATGGGTTTGAATCTATTTGCCATAGTTTTTGAGTTTTTGTTGTTATTTATGTAGAACCCTGCCCTGTTAAACAGAGTCTTTTTTTCGTAAATATTTATGAGAAGATTTCTAAATTCCAATCTAAGGGAGTATAACTCCTTGTATTTAGTAAAAGATTTTTCCACTTTGGCCTGGTCTTCAAGTTTTTTGATTTGTTCTAGTAACAGCCTCTGTTTGCTCTCTCTTTCCCTCTTTTGTCTTGAGGCCATCTGAATTAAGTGGCCTCTAATGACACATTTATGTGCTAACCATAAGGTTTCAGGGGAGATTTCCTGGGAGTCATTTTCTTTAAAATAATTCATTATAGTGTTTTTTATTGTTGCTATATTATCTGGGGAGTCTACTACAAATTTGCTATATCTCCAATTGTAGTGTCTTTGAGTCGAAGAGGAAACCTGTAATGTTAATAGAATTGGAGCATGGTCCGACCATGTGATGGGGCCAGTTTGGAAATCTATATACGAATCTAGTAAGGAAAAACTGGTAAATATATGATCTATTTTGGTATAAGATCTGTTGTGTGGGCAGAATCTGGTGTATTCTCTAGAATTAGGGTTCAATATTTTACAACTGTCGTGCAGGTTAGCATTGCTCAGCCACTTCCCCAAATTCACACTTCTGTAGTATGGAGCAGAGGATGAGCAATCAGTGCTTGGGTCAACAATACAATTAAAGTCTCCCCCCCATATGATTTGTCCCTTGCTAAATTTGGATAATTTTCTTTTGACTTTATTGAGAAAGCTAATTTGTCTCACATTAGGGGCGTATACATTAACCACAGTGTATTCCATTCCCTCCAAGGTAAAATTGATGATTAAATATCTGCCTTTATTGTCTTTATAAACATCTGAAATAACCACTGGTAGGTCTCTGTGGAAGGCAATGGCCACCCCAGCTTTTTTCCCTCCCTCGTTGTTGGAGAAGAAAATCTGAGGATAATCTTTGTTTTTAAATCTGTTATTATCAGTTTCCAGGAGGTGGGTTTCCTGTATCATAGCAACATTTGCTTTCAATCTTTTGATCTCCTTCCACAGAGCATACCTTTTAAAGGGACTATTAAGCCCATTTACATTAAATGATAGGATTTTCAACTCCATAATATATCAAAAAGAAAGAAATGTGTTAAATAACTCAATAAGATAGAATAGTCCATCTGGACATATATCCAAGAAGAGTGGTATTTCTCTAGAAATTTGTTGTCAGTGCCTGGTGTGCCTGTGAATAAAAACATGTTATAACCTGGAATAACCTAGAACAAAACAAACTTGTTAACAAGGAAGGTGAATTTCTCAAAAGAAATGATACCAAGAGAAATCTCTCGGTTAGTGTTTGGGGATGAAAGTTCAGGCCAAGAGCCAGGGTCAACACCTACCAAGTCCATTATCTTTTCTTTTGTGTGGTCCAGGACTGTGACAAACGTCTTGGCTGTCGTGAAGAGTTGCTCCTCTCTTGATTGTAGGATAAAGATGAGTTCTTCATTGGAGGAATACCAAGGTCCTGAAAGAATCTATCACAGTTATCAATGTTAGATAAGGCAAAAGTAGTGTTTTCCTTCATGACCAATATTTTTGTAGGAAAGCCCCATCTGTATAGCACCCTGTGCTCCCGTAGGTGTGCAGTGATAGGGAAAAAGTCTCTCCTTTTTTGCAACGTGGCTTTTGAAAAGTCTGCAAAGATCTTAATACCCTCATATGGTCTTGGTAAGATGGGTGACTGCTTGCTCTTCCTCAAAATGTCCTCCTTTGTCAGAAAATAGTGAAAGAATGCAATAACATCCCGCGGAGCTCTTTCAGGGGCATATTTGGACTTAGGTAGTCTGTGTATGCGTTCTATTAAGAGGTCTCCTTTGGAAGCACCTGGGAGCATAGCATGGAGCATTTTTTGCACATATGAATCAAGATCTCTGTCCTTGACATTCTCAGGTATTCCTCTGAATTTAAGGTTGTTTCTCCTACTCCTGTCCTCTTGTTCTATCAGTCTTGACTTTAGGAAGGTAACTTCTTTCTCTAAGGCATAATGTTCGTCTATCAAATTGTTGTGAGACTGGACTATCTCCTCCATTTTCGACTCCAAGTGATTCACCCTCTGACCCAGACTGTCTATATTGTTTTGGAGGTTTGTATTATATCCCTCTAGTTGTTTTTGGAATGTCTTTGCAAGAAGGCACACCATATTTTTTATGAACATTTCTGAAGCTGCTTTGTTGGTAGCCTCTACCTCAGTCAAAACATGTAAAAAGTTTTCAGGCATGGGGTTATCTGGAGTGCAGAAGTCCTCCATCTGCGTCTCACTTTGCAGCTCAGCCGAGCTACTGCTTAATCTGCAGCTATTTTGTGAGGCAGGGGACAGTTCCCTCTGTGGTGGCGTTAGAGGGGTGTCTGAAATTGTGGAGATATCTGGACAAGATGAGGAGGCCCTTATTGTATTTGTGGCCTCCATAGCGGCTGTGAGCGTTGCTGCTGTGCAAGATTTCACAGGCTGCGCAAGATTTTTGCTTAAGGTACGCAATTTGCGTACTTGCTGCGCAATCCCGTCTGTTTCCCGGTTAATCTCGCGATATTTTGCCTCCTTCTTCTCAGCGCTACTTTTAACACTGAATTTAGCGCTTTCTTTAATATATGGAGCGGCGGTTTTTGCAGGGATGGGGGCAGACTTACCCCCTGACTTGAATACTGCGTGTTTCAGTCTCTGTGGCGTTCTCTCCCGCTGTGCGCCGCTCAGGCTGGGGCTGCAGGCTGTGGCTGCTGTGTGGCGGGCGCCATCTTGGCTCCTCAGCATGAGGGGAGAGCGCTCCAGATTTTTTGATTTTCCTGCTTTTCTATTAAGCGGATCCATTATGTGGGGGCACCGCTGGTGCCTATGGAGGTTCCCACAAGTTTTCAGCCAGTCCTGGCTTGTAAGTCGCTTGTTAATAGCGCTTGGTAGGCTGCCCTGTGGAGGAGCTCAGAGCTCAGGCTTCCATTCAGCTCAGACGCTGGCCACGCCCCCCCAATGTTTTGAATTTTCTCCAAAAGTAAAGTAGTTGCAAACTCATGCTTTTAGAGACTTGTTTGGGCTCATGAGATGAGTAGAAAAACATCAAAAATTTCAGTCCTGCATGATTCTACCAAGACATGTGTGTTCATTGAAACGGCTGGTTTTTGATAGTTTGGGCCCTATTGAATAATGAATGTTTTGAATTTTCTCCAAAAGTAAAGTAGTTGCAAACTCATCCTTTTAGAAACTTGTTTGGGCTGTTGAGAGGAGTAAAAAACCATCAAAAATTTCAATCCTGCATGATTCTACCAAGAAATGTGATTCTTCATTCAAAACGCTGGTTTTTGCTATTGGGCTCTATTGAATAATGAATGTTTTGAATTTTCTCCAAAAGTAAAGTAGTTGCAAACTCATGCTTTTAGAGACTTGTTTGGGCTCATGAGAGGAGTAGAAAAACATCAAAAATTTCAGTCCTGCATGATTCTACCAAGAAATGTGTGTTCATTCAAACCGCTGGTTTTTGATAGTTTGGGCCCTATTGAATAATGAATGTTTTGAATTTTCTCCAAAAGTAAAGTAGTTGCAAACTCATGCTTTTAGAGACTTGTTTGGGCTCATGAGAGGAGTAGAAAAACATCAAAAATTTCAGTCCTGCATGATTCTACCAAGAAATGTGTGTTCATTGAAACGGCTTGTTTTTGATAGTTTGGGCCCTATTGAATAATGAATGTTTTGAATTTTCTCCAAAAGTAAAGTAGTTGCAAACTCATCCTTTTAGAAACTTGTTTGGGCTGTTGAGAGGAGTAAAAAACCATCAAAAATTTCAATCCTGCATGATTCTACCAAGAAATGTGATTCTTCATTCAAAACGCTGGTTTTTGATATTGGGCTCTATTGAATAATGAATGTTTTGAATTTTCTCCAAAAGTAAAGTAGTTGCAAACTCATGCTTTTAGAGACTTGTTTGGGCTCATGAGAGGAGTAGAAAAACATCAAAAATTTCAGTCCTGCATGATTCTACCAAGAAATGTGTGTTCATTCAAACCGCTGGTTTTTGATAGTTTGGGCCCTATTGAATAATGAATGTTTTGAATTTTCTCCAAAAGTAAAGTAGTTGCAAACTCATCCTTTTAGAAACTTGTTTGGGCTGTTGAGAGGAGTAAAAAACCATCAAAAATTTCAATCCTGCATGATTCTACCAAGAAATGTGATTCTTCATTCAAAACGCTGGTTTTTGCTATTGGGCTCTATTGAATAATGAATGTTTTGAATTTTCTCCAAAAGTAAAGTAGTTGCAAACTCATGCTTTTAGAGACTTGTTTGGGCTCATGAGAGGAGTAGAAAAACATCAAAAATTTCAGTCCTGCATGATTCTACCAAGAAATGTGTGTTCATTCAAACCGCTGGTTTTTGATAGTTTGGGCCCTATTGAATAATGAATGTTTTGAATTTTCTCCAAAAGTAAAGTAGTTGCAAACTCATGCTTTTAGAGACTTGTTTGGGCTCATGAGAGGAGTAGAAAAACATCAAAAATTTCAGTCCTGCATGATTCTACCAAGAAATGTGTGTTCATTGAAACGGCTTGTTTTTGATAGTTTGGGCCCTATTGAATAATGAATGTTTTGAATTTTCTCCAAAAGTAAAGTAGTTGCAAACTCATCCTTTTAGAAACTTGTTTGGGCTGTTGAGAGGAGTAAAAAACCATCAAAAATTTCAATCCTGCATGATTCTACCAAGAAATGTGATTCTTCATTCAAAACGCTGGTTTTTGATATTGGGCTCTATTGAATAATGAATGTTTTGAATTTTCTCCAAAAGTAAAGTAGTTGCAAACTCATGCTTTTAGAGACTTGTTTGGGCTCATGAGAGGAGTAGAAAAACATCAAAAATTTCAGTCCTGCATGATTCTACCAAGAAATGTGTGTTCATTCAAACCGCTGGTTTTTGATAGTTTGGGCCCTATTGAATAATGAATGTTTTGAATTTTCTCCAAAAGTAAAGTAGTTGCAAACTCATGCTTTTAGAGACTTGTTTGGGCTCATGAGAGGAGTAGAAAAACATCAAAAATTTCAGTCCTGCATGATTCTACCAAAAAATGTGTGTTCATTGAAACCGCTGGTTTTTGATAGTTTGGGCCCTATTGAATAATGAATGTTTTGAATTTTCTCCAAAAGTAAAGTAGTTGCAAACTCATCCTTTTAGAAACTTGTTTGGGCTGTTGAGAGGAGTAAAAAACCATCAAAAATTTCAATCCTGCATGATTCTACCAAGAAATGTGATTCTTCATTCAAAACGCTGGTTTTTGCTATTGGGCTCTATTGAATAATGAATGTTTTGAATTTTCTCCAAAAGTAAAGTAGTTGCAAACTCATGCTTTTAGAGACTTGTTTGGGCTCATGAGATGAGTAGAAAAACATCAAAAATTTCAGTCCTGTATGATTCTACCAAGACATGTGTGTTCATTGAAACGGCTGGTTTTTGATAGTTTGGGCCCTATTGAATAATGAATGTTTTGAATTTTCTCCAAAAGTAAAGTAGTTGCAAACTCATCCTTTTAGAAACTTGTTTGGGCTGTTGAGAGGAGTAAAAAACCATCAAAAATTTCAATCCTGCATGACTCTACCAAGAAATGTGATTCTTCATTCAAAACGCTGGTTTTTGCTATTGGGCTCTATTGAATAATGAATGTTTTGAATTTTCTCCAAAAGTAAAGTAGTTGCAAACTCATGCTTTTAGAGACTTGTTTGGGCTCATGAGAGGAGTAGAAAAACATCAAAAATTTCAGTCCTGCATGATTCTACCAAGAAATGTGTGTTCATTGAAACCGCTGGTTTTTGATAGTTTGGGCCCTATTGAATAATGAATGTTTTGAATTTTCTCCAAAAGTAAAGCAGTTGCAAACTCATGCTTTTAGAGACTTGTTTGGGCTCATGAGAGGAGTAGAAAAACATCAAAAATTTCAGTCCTGCATGATTCTACCAAGAAATGTGTGTTCATTCAAACCGCTGGTTTTTGATAGTTTGGGCCCTATTGAATAATGAATGTTTTGAATTTTCTCCAAAAGTAAAGTAGTTGCAAACTCATCCTTTTAGAAACTTGTTTGGGCTGTTGAGAGGAGTAAAAAACCATCAAAAATTTCAATCCTGCATGATTCTACCAAGAAATGTGATTCTTCATTCAAAACGCTGGTTTTTGCTATTGGGCTCTATTGAATAATGAATGTTTTGAATTTTCTCCAAAAGTAAAGTAGTTGCAAACTCATGCTTTTAGAGACTTGTTTGGGCTCATGAGAGGAGTAGAAAAACATCAAAAATTTCAGTCCTGCATGATTCTACCAAGAAATGTGTGTTCATTGAAACCGCTGGTTTTTGATAGTTTGGGCCCTATTGAATAATGAATGTTTTGAATTTTCTCCAAAAGTAAAGTAGTTGCAAACTCATCCTTTTAGAAACTTGTTTGGGCTGTTGAGAGGAGTAAAAAATCATCAAAAATTTCAATCCTGCATGATTCTACCAAGAAATGTGATTCTTCATTCAAAACGCTGGTTTTTGCTATTGGGCTCTATTGAATAATGAATGTTTTGAATTTTCTCCAAAAGTAAAGTAGTTGCAAACTCATGCTTTTAGAGACTTGTTTGGGCTCATGAGAGGAGTAGAAAAACATCAAAAATTTCAGTCCTGCATGATTCTACCAAGAAATGTGTGTTCATTCAAACCGCTGGTTTTTGATAGTTTGGGCCCTATTGAATAATGAATGTTTTGAATTTTCTCCAAAAGTAAAGTAGTTGCAAACTCATGCTTTTAGAGACTTGTTTGGGCTCATGAGAGGAGTAGAAAAACATCAAAAATTTCAGTCCTGCATGATTCTACCAAGAAATGTGTTCATTCAAACCGCTGGTTTTTGATAGTTTGGGCCCTATTGAATAATGAATGTTTTGAATTTTCTCCAAAAGTAAAGTAGTTGCAAACTCATCCTTTTAGAAACTTGTTTGAGCTGTTGAGAGGAGTAAAAAACCATCAAAAATTTCAATCCTGCATGATTCTACCAAGAAATGTGATTCTTCATTCAAAACGCTGGTTTTTGCTATTGGGCTCTATTGAATAATGAATGTTTTGAATTTTCTCCAAAAGTAAAGTAGTTGCAAACTCATGCTTTTAGAGACTTGTTTGGGCTCATGAGATGAGTAGAAAAACATCAAAAATTTCAGTCCTGCATGATTCTACCAAGACATGTGTGTTCATTGAAACGGCTGGTTTTTGATAGTTTGGGCCCTATTGAATAATGAATGTTTTGAATTTTCTCCAAAAGTAAAGTAGTTGCAAACTCATCCTTTTAGAAACTTGTTTGGGCTGTGGAGAGGAGTAAAAAACCATCAAAAATTTCAATCCTGCATGATTCTACCAAGAAATGTGATTCTTCATTCAAAACGCTGGTTTTTGCTATTGGGCTCTATTGAATAATGAATGTTTTGAATTTTCTCCAAAAGTAAAGTAGTTGCAAACTCATGCTTTTAGAGATTTGTTTGGGCTCATGAGAGGAGTAGAAAAACATCAAAAATTTCAGTCCTGCATGATTCTACCAAGAAATGTGTGTTCATTCAAACCGCTGGTTTTTGATAGTTTGGGACCTATTGAATAATGAATGTTTTGAATTTTCTCCAAAAGTAAAGTAGTTGCAAACTCATGCTTTTAGAGACTTGTTTGGGCTCATGAGAGGAGTAGAAAAACATCAAAAATTTCAGTCCTGCATGATTCTACCAAGAAATGTGTGTTCATTGAAACCGCTGGTTTTTGATAGTTTGGGCCCTATTGAATAATGAATGTTTTGAATTTTCTCCAAAAGTAAAGTAGTTGCAAACTCATCCTTTTAGAAACTTGTTTGGGCTGTTGAGAGGAGTAAAAAACCATCAAAAATTTCAATCCTGCATGATTCTACCAAGAAATGTGATTCTTCATTCAAAACGCTGGTTTTTGCTATTGGGCTCTATTGAATAATGAATGTTTTGAATTTTCTCCAAAAGTAAAGTAGTTGCAAACTCATGCTTTTAGAGACTTGTTTGGGCTCATGAGATGAGTAGAAAAACATCAAAAATTTCAGTCCTGCATGATTCTACCAAGACATGTGTGTTCATTGAAACGGCTGGTTTTTGATAGTTTGGGCCCTATTGAATAATGAATGTTTTGAATTTTCTCCAAAAGTAAAGTAGTTGCAAACTCATCCTTTTAGAAACTTGTTTGGGCTGTTGAGAGGAGTAAAAAACCATCAAAAATTTCAATCCTGCATGATTCTACCAAGAAATGTGATTCTTCATTCAAAACGCTGGTTTTTGCTATTGGGCTCTATTGAATAATGAATGTTTTGAATTTTCTCCAAAAGTAAAGTAGTTGCAAACTCATGCTTTTAGAGACTTGTTTGGGCTCATGAGAGGAGTAGAAAAACATCAAAAATTTCAGTCCTGCATGATTCTACCAAGAAATGTGTGTTCATTCAAACCGCTGGTTTTTGATAGTTTGGGCCCTATTGAATAATGAATGTTTTGAATTTTCTCCAAAAGTAAAGTAGTTGCAAACTCATGCTTTTAGAGACTTGTTTGGGCTCATGAGAGGAGTAGAAAAACATCAAAAATTTCAGTCCTGCATGATTCTACCAAGAAATGTGTGTTCATTGAAACCGCTGGTTTTTGATAGTTTGGGCCCTATTGAATAATGAATGTTTTGAATTTTCTCCAAAAGTAAAGTAGTTGCAAACTCATCCTTTTAGAAACTTGTTTGGGCTGTTGAGAGGAGTAAAAAACCATCAAAAATTTCAATCCTGCATGATTCTACCAAGAAATGTGATTCTTCATTCAAAACGCTGGTTTTTGCTATTGGGCTCTATTGAATAATGAATGTTTTGAATTTTCTCCAAAAGTAAAGTAGTTGCAAACTCATGCTTTTAGAGACTTGTTTGGGCTCATGAGAGGAGTAGAAAAACATCAAAAATTTCAGTCCTGCATGATTCTACCAAGAAATGTGTGTTCATTGAAACCGCTGGTTTTTGATAGTTTGGGCCCTATTGAATAATGAATGTTTTGAATTTTCTCCAAAACTAAAGTAGTTGCAAACTCATCCTTTTAGAAACTTGTTTGGGCTGTTGAGAGGAGTAAAAAATCATCAAAAATTTCAATCCTGCATGATTCTACCAAGAAATGTGATTCTTCATTCAAAACGCTGGTTTTTGCTATTGGGCTCTATTGAATAATGAATGTTTTGAATTTTCTCCAAAAGTAAAGTAGTTGCAAACTCATGCTTTTAGAGACTTGTTTGGGCTCATGAGATGAGTAGAAAAACATCAAAAATTTCAGTCCTGCATGATTCTACCAAGACATGTGTGTTCATTGAAACGGCTGGTTTTTGATAGTTTGGGCCCTATTGAATAATGAATGTTTTGAATTTTCTCCAAAAGTAAAGTAGTTGCAAACTCATCCTTTTAGAAACTTGTTTGGGCTGTTGAGAGGAGTAAAAAACCATCAAAAATTTCAATCCTGCATGATTCTACCAAGAAATGTGATTCTTCATTCAAAACGCTGGTTTTTGCTATTGGGCTCTATTGAATAATGAATGTTTTGAATTTTCTCCAAAAGTAAAGTAGTTGCAAACTCATGCTTTTAGAGACTTGTTTGGGCTCATGAGAGGAGTAGAAAAACATCAAAAATTTCATTCCTGCATGATTCTACCAAGAAATGTGTGTTCATTCAAACCGCTGGTTTTTGATAGTTTGGGCCCTATTGAATAATGAATGTTTTGAATTTTCTCCAAAAGTAAAGTAGTTGCAAACTCATGCTTTTAGAGACTTGTTTGGGCTCATGAGAGGAGTAGAAAAACATCAAAAATTTCAGTCCTGCATGATTCTACCAAGAAATGTGTGTTCATTGAAATGGCTGGTTTTTGATAGTTTGGGCCCTATTGAATAATGAATGTTTTGAATTTTCTCCAAAAGTAAAGTAGTTGCAAACTCATCCTTTTAGAAACTTGTTTGGGCTGTTGAGAGGAGTAAAAAACCATCAAAAATTTCAATCCTGCATGATTCTACCAAGAAATGTGATTCTTCATTCAAAACCTGATTTTTGCTATTGGGCTCTATTGAATAGTGAATGTTTTGAATTTTCTCCAAAAGTAAAGTAGTTGCAAACTCATGCTTTTAGAGACTTGTTTGGGCTCATGAGAGGAGTAGAAAAACATCAAAAATTTCAGTCCTGCATGATTCTACCAAGAAATGTGTTCATTCAAACCGCTGGTTTTTGATAGTTTGGGCCCTATTGAATAATGAATGTTTTGAATTTTCTCCAAAAGTAAAGTAGTTGCAAACTCATCCTTTTAGAAACTTGTTTGGGCTGTTGAGAGGAGTAAAAAACCATCAAAAATTTCAATCCTGCATGATTCTACCAAGAAATGTGATTCTTCATTCAAAACGCTGGTTTTTGCTATTGGGCTCTATTGAATAATGAATGTTTTGAATTTTCTCCAAAAGTAAAGTAGTTGCAAACTCATGCTTTTAGAGACTTGTTTGGGCTCATGAGAGGAGTAGAAAAACATCAAAAATTTCAGTCCTGCATGATTCTACCAAGAAATGTGTGTTCATTGAAAACGCTGGTTTTTGATAGTTTGGGCCCTATTGAATAATGAATGTTTTGAATTTTCTCCAAAAGTAAAGTAGTTGCAAACTCATCCTTTTAGAAACTTGTTTGGGCTGTTGAGAGGAGTAAAAAACCATCAAAAATTTCAATCCTGCATGATTCTACCAAGAAATGTGATTCTTCATTCAAAACGCTGGTTTTTGCTATTGGGCTCTATTGAATAATGAATGTTTTGAATTTTCTCCAAAAGTAAAGTAGTTGCAAACTCATGCTTTTAGAGACTTGTTTGGGCTCATGAGAGGAGTAGAAAAACATCAAAAATTTCAGTCCTGCATGATTCTACCAAGAAATGTGTGTTCATTGAAACCGCTGGTTTTTGATAGTTTGGGCCCTATTGAATAATGAATGTTTTGAATTTTCTCCAAAAGTAAAGTAGTTGCAAACTCATCCTTTTAGAAACTTGTTTGGGCTGTTGAGAGGAGTAAAAATCCATCAAAAATTTCAATCCTGCATGATTCTACCAAGAAATGTGATTCTTCATTCAAAACGCTGGTTTTTGCTATTGGGCTCTATTGAATAATGAATGTTTTGAATTTTCTCCAAAAGTAAAGTAGTTGCAAACTCATGCTTTTAGAGACTTGTTTGGGCTCATGAGAGGAGTAGAAAAACATCAAAAATTTCAGTCCTGCATGATTCTACCAAGAAATGTGTGTTCATTGAAACCGCTGGTTTTTGATAGTTTGGGCCCTATTGAATAATGAATGTTTTGAATTTTCTCCAAAAGTAAAGTAGTTGCAAACTCATCCTTTTAGAAACTTGTTTGGGCTGTTGAGAGGAGTAAAAAACCATCAAAAATTTCAATCCTGCATGATTCTACCAAGAAATGTGATTCTTCATTCAAAACGCTGGTTTTTGCTATTGGGCTCTATTGAATAATGAATGTTTTGAATTTTCTCCAAAAGTAAAGTAGTTGCAAACTCATGCTTTTAGAGACTTGTTTGGGCTCATGAGAGGAGTAGAAAAACATCAAAAATTTCAGTCCTGCATGATTCTACCAAGAAATGTGTGTTCATTGAAACCGCTGGTTTTTGATAGTTTGGGCCCTATTGAATAATGAATGTTTTGAATTTTCTCCAAAAGTAAAGTAGTTGCAAACTCATCCTTTTAGAAACTTGTTTGGGCTGTTGAGAGGAGTAAAAAACCATCAAAAATTTCAATCCTGCATGATTCTACCAAGAAATGTGATTCTTCATTCAAAACGCTGGTTTTTGCTATTGGGCTCTATTGAATAATGAATGTTTTGAATTTTCTCCAAAAGTAAAGTAGTTGCAAACTCATGCTTTTAGAGACTTGTTTGGGCTCATGAGAGGAGTAGAAAAACATCAAAAATTTCAGTCCTGCATGATTCTACCAAGAAATGTGTGTTCATTGAAACCGCTGGTTTTTGATAGTTTGGGCCCTATTGAATAATGAATGTTTTGAATTTTCTCCAAAAGTAAAGTAGTTGCAAACTCATCCTTTTAGAAACTTGTTTGGGCTGTTGAGAGGAGTAAAAAATCATCAAAAATTTCAATCCTGCATGATTCTACCAAGAAATGTGATTCTTCATTCAAAACGCTGGTTTTTGCTATTGGGCTCTATTGAATAATGAATGTTTTGAATTTTCTCCAAAAGTAAAGTAGTTGCAAACTCATGCTTTTAGAGACTTGTTTGGGCTCATGAGATGAGTAGAAAAACATCAAAAATTTCAGTCCTGCATGATTCTACCAAGACATGTGTGTTCATTGAAACGGCTGGTTTTTGATAGTTTGGGCCCTATTGAATAATGAATGTTTTGAATTTTCTCCAAAAGTAAAGTAGTTGCAAACTCATCCTTTTAGAAACTTGTTTGGGCTGTTGAGAGGAGTAAAAAACCATCAAAAATTTCAATCCTGCATGATTCTACCAAGAAATGTGATTCTTCATTCAAAACGCTGGTTTTTGCTATTGGGCTCTATTGAATAATGAATGTTTTGAATTTTCTCCAAAAGTAAAGTAGTTGCAAACTCATGCTTTTAGAGACTTGTTTGGGCTCATGAGAGGAGTAGAAAAACATCAAAAATTTCATTCCTGCATGATTCTACCAAGAAATGTGTGTTCATTCAAACCGCTGGTTTTTGATAGTTTGGGCCCTATTGAATAATGAATGTTTTGAATTTTCTCCAAAAGTAAAGTAGTTGCAAACTCATGCTTTTAGAGACTTGTTTGGGCTCATGAGAGGAGTAGAAAAACATCAAAAATTTCAGTCCTGCATGATTCTACCAAGAAATGTGTTCATTCAAACCGCTGGTTTTTGATAGTTTGGGCCCTATTGAATAATGAATGTTTTGAATTTTCTCCAAAAGTAAAGTAGTTGCAAACTCATCCTTTTAGAAACTTGTTTGGGCTGTTGAGAGGAGTAAAAAACCATCAAAAATTTCAATCCTGCATGATTCTACCAAGAAATGTGATTCTTCATTCAAAACGCTGGTTTTTGCTATTGGGCTCTATTGAATAATGAATGTTTTGAATTTTCTCCAAAAGTAAAGTAGTTGCAAACTCATGCTTTTAGAGACTTGTTTGGGCTCATGAGAGGAGTAGAAAAACATCAAAAATTTCAGTCCTGCATGATTCTACCAAGAAATGTGTGTTCATTGAAAACGCTGGTTTTTGATAGTTTGGGCCCTATTGAATAATGAATGTTTTGAATTTTCTCCAAAAGTAAAGTAGTTGCAAACTCATCCTTTTAGAAACTTGTTTGGGCTGTTGAGAGGAGTAAAAAACCATCAAAAATTTCAATCCTGCATGATTCTACCAAGAAATGTGATTCTTCATTCAAAACGCTGGTTTTTGCTATTGGGCTCTATTGAATAATGAATGTTTTGAATTTTCTCCAAAAGTAAAGTAGTTGCAAACTCATGCTTTTAGAGACTTGTTTGGGCTCATGAGAGGAGTAGAAAAACATCAAAAATTTCAGTCCTGCATGATTCTACCAAGAAATGTGTGTTCATTGAAACCGCTGGTTTTTGATAGTTTGGGCCCTATTGAATAATGAATGTTTTGAATTTTCTCCAAAAGTAAAGTAGTTGCAAACTCATCCTTTTAGAAACTTGTTTGGGCTGTTGAGAGGAGTAAAAAACCATCAAAAATTTCAATCCTGCATGATTCTACCAAGAAATGTGATTCTTCATTCAAAACGCTGGTTTTTGCTATTGGGCTCTATTGAATAATGAATGTTTTGAATTTTCTCCAAAAGTAAAGTAGTTGCAAACTCATGCTTTTAGAGACTTGTTTGGGCTCATGAGAGGAGTAGAAAAACATCAAAAATTTCAGTCCTGCATGATTCTACCAAGAAATGTGTGTTCATTGAAACCGCTGGTTTTTGATAGTTTGGGCCCTATTGAATAATGAATGTTTTGAATTTTCTCCAAAAGTAAAGTAGTTGCAAACTCATCCTTTTAGAAACTTGTTTGGGCTGTTGAGAGGAGTAAAAAACCATCAAAAATTTCAATCCTGCATGATTCTACCAAGAAATGTGATTCTTCATTCAAAACGCTGGTTTTTGCTATTGGGCTCTATTGAATAATGAATGTTTTGAATTTTCTCCAAAAGTAAAGTAGTTGCAAACTCATGCTTTTAGAGACTTGTTTGGGCTCATGAGAGGAGTAGAAAAACATCAAAAATTTCAGTCCTGCATGATTCTACCAAGAAATGTGTGTTCATTGAAACCGCTGGTTTTTGATAGTTTGGGCCCTATTGAATAATGAATGTTTTGAATTTTCTCCAAAAGTAAAGTAGTTGCAAACTCATCCTTTTAGAAACTTGTTTGGGCTGTTGAGAGGAGTAAAAAACCATCAAAAATTTCAATCCTGCATGATTCTACCAAGAAATGTGATTCTTCATTCAAAACGCTGGTTTTTGCTATTGGGCTCTATTGAATAATGAATGTTTTGAATTTTCTCCAAAAGTAAAGTAGTTGCAAACTCATGCTTTTAGAGACTTGTTTGGGCTCATGAGAGGAGTAGAAAAACATCAAAAATTTCAGTCCTGCATGATTCTACCAAGAAATGTGTGTTCATTGAAACCGCTGGTTTTTGATAGTTTGGGCCCTATTGAATAATGAATGTTTTGAATTTTCTCCAAAAGTAAAGTAGTTGCAAACTCATCCTTTTAGAAACTTGTTTGGGCTGTTGAGAGGAGTAAAAAATCATCAAAAATTTCAATCCTGCAAGATTCTACCAAGAAATGTGATTCTTCATTCAAAACGCTGGTTTTTGCTATTGGGCTCTATTGAATAATGAATGTTTTGAATTTTCTCCAAAAGTAAAGTAGTTGCAAACTCATGCTTTTAGAGACTTGTTTGGGCTCATGAGATGAGTAGAAAAACATCAAAAATTTCAGTCCTGCATGATTCTACCAAGACATGTGTGTTCATTGAAACGGCTGGTTTTTGATAGTTTGGGCCCTATTGAATAATGAATGTTTTGAATTTTCTCCAAAAGTAAAGTAGTTGCAAACTCATCCTTTTAGAAACTTGTTTGGGCTGTTGAGAGGAGTAAAAAACCATCAAAAATTTCAATCCTGCATGATTCTACCAAGAAATGTGATTCTTCATTCAAAACGCTGGTTTTTGCTATTGGGCTCTATTGAATAATGAATGTTTTGAATTTTCTCCAAAAGTAAAGTAGTTGCAAACTCATGCTTTTAGAGACTTGTTTGGGCTCATGAGAGGAGTAGAAAAACATCAAAAATTTCATTCCTGCATGATTCTACCAAGAAATGTGTGTTCATTCAAACCGCTGGTTTTTGATAGTTTGGGCCCTATTGAATAATGAATGTTTTGAATTTTCTCCAAAAGTAAAGTAGTTGCAAACTCATGCTTTTAGAGACTTGTTTGGGCTCATGAGAGGAGTAGAAAAACATCAAAAATTTCAGTCCTGCATGATTCTACCAAGAAATGTGTGTTCATTGAAACGGCTGGTTTTTGATAGTTTGGGCCCTATTGAATAATGAATGTTTTGAATTTTCTCCAAAAGTAAAGTAGTTGCAAACTCATCCTTTTAGAAACTTGTTTGGGCTGTTGAGAGGAGTAAAAAACCATCAAAAATTTCAATCCTGCATGATTCTACCAAGAAATGTGATTCTTCATTCAAAACGCTGGTTTTTGCTATTGGGCTCTATTGAATAATGAATGTTTTGAATTTTCTCCAAAAGTAAAGTAGTTGCAAACTCATGCTTTTAGAGACTTGTTTGGGCTCATGAGAGGAGTAAAAAACCATCAAAAATTTCAATCCTGCATGATTCTACCAAGAAATGTGATTCTTCATTCAAAACCTGATTTTTGCTATTGGGCTCTATTGAATAGTGAATGTTTTGAATTTTCTCCAAAAGTAAAGTAGTTGCAAACTCATGCTTTTAGAGACTTGTTTGGGCTCATGAGAGGAGTAGAAAAACATCAAAAATTTCAGTCCTGCATGATTCTACCAAGAAATGTGTTCATTCAAACCGCTGGTTTTTGATAGTTTGGGCCCTATTGAATAATGAATGTTTTGAATTTTCTCCAAAAGTAAAGTAGTTGCAAACTCATCCTTTTAGAAACTTGTTTGGGCTGTTGAGAGGAGTAAAAAACCATCAAAAATTTCAATCCTGCATGATTCTACCAAGAAATGTGATTCTTCATTCAAAACGCTGGTTTTTGCTATTGGGCTCTATTGAATAATGAATGTTTTGAATTTTCTCCAAAAGTAAAGTAGTTGCAAACTCATGCTTTTAGAGACTTGTTTGGGCTCATGAGAGGAGTAGAAAAACATCAAAAATTTCAGTCCTGCATGATTCTACCAAGAAATGTGTGTTCATTGAAAACGCTGGTTTTTGATAGTTTGGGCCCTATTGAATAATGAATGTTTTGAATTTTCTCCAAAAGTAAAGTAGTTGCAAACTCATCCTTTTAGAAACTTGTTTGGGCTGTTGAGAGGAGTAAAAAACCATCAAAAATTTCAATCCTGCATGATTCTACCAAGAAATGTGATTCTTCATTCAAAACGCTGGTTTTTGCTATTGGGCTCTATTGAATAATGAATGTTTTGAATTTTCTCCAAAAGTAAAGTAGTTGCAAACTCATGCTTTTAGAGACTTGTTTGGGCTCATGAGAGGAGTAGAAAAACATCAAAAATTTCAGTCCTGCATGATTCTACCAAGAAATGTGTGTTCATTGAAACCGCTGGTTTTTGATAGTTTGGGCCCTATTGAATAATGAATGTTTTGAATTTTCTCCAAAAGTAAAGTAGTTGCAAACTCATCCTTTTAGAAACTTGTTTGGGCTGTTGAGAGGAGTAAAAAACCATCAAAAATTTCAATCCTGCATGATTCTACCAAGAAATGTGATTCTTCATTCAAAACGCTGGTTTTTGCTATTGGGCTCTATTGAATAATGAATGTTTTGAATTTTCTCCAAAAGTAAAGTAGTTGCAAACTCATGCTTTTAGAGACTTGTTTGGGCTCATGAGAGGAGTAGAAAAACATCAAAAATTTCAGTCCTGCATGATTCTACCAAGAAATGTGTGTTCATTGAAACCGCTGGTTTTTGATAGTTTGGGCCCTATTGAATAATGAATGTTTTGAATTTTCTCCAAAAGTAAAGTAGTTGCAAACTCATCCTTTTAGAAACTTGTTTGGGCTGTTGAGAGGAGTAAAAAACCATCAAAAATTTCAATCCTGCATGATTCTACCAAGAAATGTGATTCTTCATTCAAAACGCTGGTTTTTGCTATTGGGCTCTATTGAATAATGAATGTTTTGAATTTTCTCCAAAAGTAAAGTAGTTGCAAACTCATGCTTTTAGAGACTTGTTTGGGCTCATGAGAGGAGTAGAAAAACATCAAAAATTTCAGTCCTGCATGATTCTACCAAGAAATGTGTGTTCATTGAAACCGCTGGTTTTTGATAGTTTGGGCCCTATTGAATAATGAATGTTTTGAATTTTCTCCAAAAGTAAAGTAGTTGCAAACTCATCCTTTTAGAAACTTGTTTGGGCTGTTGAGAGGAGTAAAAAATCATCAAAAATTTCAATCCTGCATGATTCTACCAAGAAATGTGATTCTTCATTCAAAACGCTGGTTTTTGCTATTGGGCTCTATTGAATAATGAATGTTTTGAATTTTCTCCAAAAGTAAAGTAGTTGCAAACTCATGCTTTTAGAGACTTGTTTGGGCTCATGAGAGGAGTAGAAAAACATCAAAAATTTCATTCCTGCATGATTCTACCAAGAAATGTGTGTTCATTCAAACCGCTGGTTTTTGATAGTTTGGGCCCTATTGAATAATGAATGTTTTGAATTTTCTCCAAAAGTAAAGTAGTTGCAAACTCATGCTTTTAGAGACTTGTTTGGGCTCATGAGAGGAGTAGAAAAACATCAAAAATTTCAGTCCTGCATGATTCTACCAAGAAATGTGTGTTCATTGAAACGGCTGGTTTTTGATAGTTTGGGCCCTATTGAATAATGAATGTTTTGAATTTTCTCCAAAAGTAAAGTAGTTGCAAACTCATCCTTTTAGAAACTTGTTTGGGCTGTTGAGAGGAGTAAAAAACCATCAAAAATTTCAATCCTGCATGATTCTACCAAGAAATGTGATTCTTCATTCAAAACGCTGGTTTTTGCTATTGGGCTCTATTGAATAATGAATGTTTTGAATTTTCTCCAAAAGTAAAGTAGTTGCAAACTCATGCTTTTAGAGACTTGTTTGGGCTCATGAGAGGAGTAAAAAACCATCAAAAATTTCAATCCTGCATGATTCTACCAAGAAATGTGATTCTTCATTCAAAACCTGATTTTTGCTATTGGGCTCTATTGAATAGTGAATGTTTTGAATTTTCTCCAAAAGTAAAGTAGTTGCAAACTCATGCTTTTAGAGACTTGTTTGGGCTCATGAGAGGAGTAGAAAAACATCAAAAATTTCAGTCCTGCATGATTCTACCAAGAAATGTGTTCATTCAAACCGCTGGTTTTTGATAGTTTGGGCCCTATTGAATAATGAATGTTTTGAATTTTCTCCAAAAGTAAAGTAGTTGCAAACTCATCCTTTTAGAAACTTGTTTGGGCTGTTGAGAGGAGTAAAAAACCATCAAAAATTTCAATCCTGCATGATTCTACCAAGAAATGTGATTCTTCATTCAAAACGCTGGTTTTTGCTATTGGGCTCTATTGAATAATGAATGTTTTGAATTTTCTCCAAAAGTAAAGTAGTTGCAAACTCATGCTTTTAGAGACTTGTTTGGGCTCATGAGAGGAGTAGAAAAACATCAAAAATTTCAGTCCTGCATGATTCTACCAAGAAATGTGTGTTCATTGAAAACGCTGGTTTTTGATAGTTTGGGCCCTATTGAATAATGAATGTTTTGAATTTTCTCCAAAAGTAAAGTAGTTGCAAACTCATCCTTTTAGAAACTTGTTTGGGCTGTTGAGAGGAGTAAAAAACCATCAAAAATTTCAATCCTGCATGATTCTACCAAGAAATGTGATTCTTCATTCAAAACGCTGGTTTTTGCTATTGGGCTCTATTGAATAATGAATGTTTTGAATTTTCTCCAAAAGTAAAGTAGTTGCAAACTCATGCTTTTAGAGACTTGTTTGGGCTCATGAGAGGAGTAGAAAAACATCAAAAATTTCAGTCCTGCATGATTCTACCAAGAAATGTGTGTTCATTGAAACCACTGGTTTTTGATAGTTTGGGCCCTATTGAATAATGAATGTTTTGAATTTTCTCCAAAAGTAAAGTAGTTGCAAACTCATGCTTTTAGAAACTTGTTTGGGCTGTTGAGAGGAGTAAAAAACCATCAAAAATTTCAATCCTGCATGATTCTACCAAGAAATGTGATTCTTCATTCAAAACGCTGGTTTTTGCTATTGGGCTCTATTGAATAATGAATGTTTTGAATTTTCTCCAAAAGTAAAGTAGTTGCAAACTCATGCTTTTAGAGACTTGTTTGGGCTCATGAGAGGAGTAGAAAAACTTCAAAAATTTCAGTCCTGCATGATTCTACCAAGAAATGTGTGTTCATTGAAACCGCTGGTTTTTGATAGTTTGGGCCCTATTGAATAATGAATGTTTTGAATTTTCTCCAAAAGTAAAGTAGTTGCAAACTCATCCTTTTAGAAACTTGTTTGGGCTGTTGAGAGGAGTAAAAAACCATCAAAAATTTCAATCCTGCATGATTCTACCAAGAAATGTGATTCTTCATTCAAAACGCTGGTTTTTGCTATTGGGCTCTATTGAATAATGAATGTTTTGAATTTTCTCCAAAAGTAAAGTAGTTGCAAACTCATGCTTTTAGAGACTTGTTTGGGCTCATGAGATGAGTAGAAAAACATCAAAAATTTCAGTCCTGCATGATTCTACCAAGACATGTGTGTTCATTGAAACGGCTGGTTTTTGATAGTTTGGGCCCTATTGAGTAATGAATGTTTTGAATTTTCTCCAAAAGTAAAGTAGTTGCAAACTCATCCTTTTAAAAACTTGTTTGGGCTGTTGAGAGGAGTAAAAAACCATCAAAAATTTCAATCCTGCATGATTCTACCAAGAAATGTGATTCTTCATTCAAAACGCTGGTTTTTGCTATTGGGCTCTATTGAATAATGAATGTTTTGAATTTTCTCCAAAAGTAAAGTAGTTGCAAACTCATGCTTTTAGAGACTTGTTTGGGCTCATGAGAGGAGTAGAAAAACATCAAAAATTTCAGTCCTGCATGATTCTACCAAGAAATGTGTGTTCATTCAAGCCGCTGGTTTTTGATAGTTTGGGCCCTATTGAATAATGAATGTTTTGAATTTTCTCCAAAAGTAAAGTAGTTGCAAACTCATGCTTTTAGAGACTTGTTTGGGCTCATGAGAGGAGTAGAAAAACATCAAAAATTTCAGTCCTGCATGATTCTACCAAGAAATGTGTGTTCATTGAAACCGCTGGTTTTTGATAGTTTGGGCCCTATTGAATAATGAATGTTTTGAATTTTCTCCAAAAGTAAAGTAGTTGCAAACTCATCCTTTTAGAAACTTGTTTGGGCTGTTGAGAGGAGTAAAAAAGCATCAAAAATTTCAATCCTGCATGATTCTACCAAGAAATGTGATTCTTCATTCAAAACGCTGGTTTTTGCTATTGAGCTCTATTGAATAATGAATGTTTTGAATTTTCTCCAAAAGTAAAGTAGTTGCAAACTCATGCTTTTAGAGACTTGTTTGGGCTCATGAGATGAGTAGAAAAACATCAAAAATTTCAGTCCTGCATGATTCTACCAAGACATGTGTGTTCATTGAAACGGCTGGTTTTTGATAGTTTGGGCCCTATTGAATAATGAATGTTTTGAATTTTCTCCAAAAGTAAAGTAGTTGCAAACTCATCCTTTTAGAAACTTGTTTGGGCTGTTGAGAGGAGTAAAAAACCATCAAAAATTTCAATCCTGCATGATTCTACCAAGAAATGTGATTCTTCATTCAAAACGCTGGTTTTTGCTATTGGGCTCTATTGAATAATGAATGTTTTGAATTTTCTCCAAAAGTAAAGTAGTTGCAAACTCATGCTTTTAGAGACTTGTTTGGGCTCATGAGAGGAGTAGAAAAACATCAAAAATTTCAGTCCTGCATGATTCTACCAAGAAATGTTTGTTCATTGAAACCGCTGGTTTTTGATAGTTTGGGCCCTATTGAATAATGAATGTTTTGAATTTTCTCCAAAAGTAAAGTAGTTGCAAACTCATGCTTTTAGAGACTTGTTTGGGCTCATGAGAGGAGTAGAAAAACATCAAAAATTTCAGTCCTGCATGATTCTACCAAGAAATGTGTGTTCATTGAAACCGCTGGTTTTTGATAGTTTGGGCCCTATTGAATAATGAATGTTTTGAATTTTCTCCAAAAGTAAAGTAGTTGCAAACTCATCCTTTTAGAAACTTGTTTGGGCTGTTGAGAGGAGTAAAAAACCATCAAAAATTTCAATCCTGCATGATTCTACCAAGAAATGTGATTCTTCATTCAAAACGCTGGTTTTTGCTATTGGGCTCTATTGAATAATGAATGTTTTGAATTTTCTCCAAAAGTAAAGTAGTTGCAAACTCATGCTTTTAGAGACTTGTTTGGGCTCATGAGAGGAGTAGAAAAACATCAAAAATTTCAGTCCTGCATGATTCTACCAAGAAATGTGTGTTCATTGAAACCGCTGGTTTTTGATAGTTTGGGCCCTATTGAATAATGAATGTTTTGAATTTTCTCCAAAAGTAAAGTAGTTGCAAACTCATCCTTTTAGAAACTTGTTTGGGCTGTTGAGAGGAGTAAAAAATCATCAAAAATTTCAATCCTGCATGATTCTACCAAGAAATGTGATTCTTCATTCAAAACGCTGGTTTTTGCTATTGGGCTCTATTGAATAATGAATGTTTTGAATTTTCTCCAAAAGTAAAGTAGTTGCAAACTCATGCTTTTAGAGACTTGTTTGGGCTCATGAGATGAGTAGAAAAACATCAAAAATTTCAATCCTGCATGATTCTACCAAGACATGTGTGTTCATTGAAACGGCTGGTTTTTGATAGTTTGGGCCCTACTGAATAATGAATGTTTTGAATTTTCTCCAAAAGTAAAGTAGTTGCAAACTCATCCTTTTAGAAACTTGTTTAGGCTGTTGAGAGGAGTAAAAAACCATCAAAAATTTCAATCCTGCATGATTCTACCAAGAAATGTGATTCTTCATTCAAAACGCTGGTTTTTGCTATTGGGCTCTATTGAATAATGAATGTTTTGAATTTTCTCCAAAAGTAAAGTAGTTGCAAACTCATGCTTTTAGAGACTTGTTTGGGCTCATGAGAGGAGTAGAAAAACATCAAAAATTTCAGTCCTGCATGATTCTACCAAGAAATGTGTGTTCATTCAAACCGCTGGTTTTTGATAGTTTGGGCCCTATTGAATAATGAATGTTTTGAATTTTCTCCAAAAGTAAAGTAGTTGCAAACTCATGCTTTTAGAGACTTGTTTGGGCTCATGAGAGGAGTAGAAAAACATCAAAAATTTCAGTCCTGCATGATTCTACCAAGAAATGTGTGTTCATTGAAACCGCTGGTTTTTGATAGTTTGGGCCCTATTGAATAATGAATGTTTTGAATTTTCTCCAAAAGTAAAGTAGTTGCAAACTCATCCTTTTAGAAATTTGTTTGGGCTGTTGAGAGGAGTAAAAAACCATCAAAAATTTCAATCCTGCATGATTCTACCAAGAAATGTGATTCTTCATTCAAAACGCTGGTTTTTGCTATTGGGCTCTATTGAATAATGAATGTTTTGAATTTTCTCCAAAAGTAAAGTAGTTGCAAACTCATGCTTTTAGAGACTTGTTTGGGCTCATGAGAGGAGTAGAAAAACATCAAAAATTTCAGTCCTGCATGATTCTACCAAGAAATGTGTGTTCATTCAAGCCGCTGGTTTTTGATAGTTTGGGCCCTATTGAATAATGAATGTTTTGAATTTTCTCCAAAAGTAAAGTAGTTGCAAACTCATCCTTTTAGAAACTTGTTTGGGCTGTTGAGAGGAGTAAAAAACCATCAAAAATTTCAATCCTGCATGATTTTACCAAGAAATGTGATTCTTCATTCAAAACCTGATTTTTGCTATTGGGCTCTATTGAATAGTGAATGTTTTGAATTTTCTCCAAAAGTAAAGTAGTTGCAAACTCATGCTTTTAGAGACTTGTTTGGGCTCATGAGAGGAGTAGAAAAACATCAAAAATTTCAGTCCTGCATGATTCTACCAAGAAATGTGTTCATTCAAACCGCTGGTTTTTGATAGTTTGGGCCCTATTGAATAATGAATGTTTTGAATTTTCTCCAAAAGTAAAGTAGTTGCAAACTCATCCTTTTAGAAACTTGTTTGGGCTGTTGAGAGGAGTAAAAAACCATCAAAAATTTCAATCCTGCATGATTCTACCAAGAAATGTGATTCTTCATTCAAAACGCTGGTTTTTGCTATTGGGCTCTATTGAATAATGAATGTTTTGAATTTTCTCCAAAAGTAAAGTAGTTGCAAACTCATGCTTTTAGAGACTTGTTTGGGCTCATGAGATGAGTAGAAAAACATCAAAAATTTCAGTCCTGCATGATTCTACCAAGACATGTGTGTTCATTGAAACCGCTGGTTTTTGATAGTTTGGGCCCTATTGAATAATGAATGTTTTGAATTTTCTCCAAAAGTAAAGTAGTTGCAAACTCATCCTTTTAGAAACTTGTTTGGGCTGTTGAGAGGAGTAAAAAACCATCAAAAATTTCAATCCTGCATGATTCTACCAAGAAATGTGATTCTTCATTCAAAACGCTGGTTTTTGCTATTGGGCTCTATTGAATAATGAATGTTTTGAATTTTCTCCAAAAGTAAAGTAGTTGCAAACTCATGCTTTTAGAGATTTGTTTGGGCTCATGAGAGGAGTAGAAAAACATCAAAAATTTCAGTCCTGCATGATTCTACCAAGAAATGTGTGTTCATTCAAACCGCTGGTTTTTGATAGTTTGGGCCCTATTGAATAATGAATGTTTTGAATTTTCTCCAAAAGTAAAGTAGTTGCAAACTCATGCTTTTAGAGACTTGTTTGGGCTCATGAGAGGAGTAGAAAAAAAATCAAAAATTTCAGTCCTGCATGATTCTACCAAGAAATGTGTGTTCATTGAAACCGCTGGTTTTTGATAGTTTGGGCCCTATTGAATAATGAATGTTTTGAATTTTCTCCAAAAGTAAAGTAGTTGCAAACTCATCCTTTTAGAAACTTGTTTGGGCTGTTGAGAGGAGTAAAAAACCATCAAAAATTTCAATCCTGCATGATTCTACCAAGAAATGTGATTCTTCATTCAAAACGCTGGTTTTTGCTATTGGGCTCTATTGAATAATGAATGTTTTGAATTTTCTCCAAAAGTAAAGTAGTTGCAAACTCATGCTTTTAGAGACTTGTTTGGGCTCATGAGATGAGTAGAAAAACATCAAAAATTTCAGTCCTGCATGATTCTACCAAGAAATGTGTGTTCATTCAAACCGCTGGTTTTTGATAGTTTGGGCCCTATTGAATAATGAATGTTTTGAATTTTCTCCAAAAGTAAAGTAGTTGCAAACTCATGCTTTTAGAGACTTGTTTGGGCTCATGAGAGGAGTAGAAAAACATCAAAAATTTCAGTCCTGCATGATTCTACCAAGAAATGTGTGTTCATTGAAACCGCTGGTTTTTGATAGTTTGGGCCCTATTGAATAATGAATGTTTTGAATTTTCTCCAAAAGTAAAGTAGTTGCAAACTCATCCTTTTAGAAACTTGTTTGGGCTGTTGAGAGGAGTAAAAAACCATCAAAAATTTCAATCCTGCATGATTCTACCAAGAAATGTGATTCTTCATTCAAAACGCTGGTTTTTGCTATTGGGCTCTATTGAATAATGAATGTTTTGAATTTTCTCCAAAAGTAAAGTAGTTGCAAACTCATGCTTTTAGAGACTTGTTTGGGCTCATGAGATGAGTAGAAAAACATCAAAAATTTCAGTCCTGCATGATTCTACCAAGAAATGTGTGTTCATTCAAACCGCTGGTTTTTGATAGTTTGGGCCCTATTGAATAATGAATGTTTTGAATTTTCTCCAAAAGTAAAGTAGTTGCAAACTCATGCTTTTAGAGACTTGTTTGGGCTCATGAGAGGAGTAGAAAAACATCAAAAATTTCAGTCCTGCATGATTCTACCAAGAAATGTGTGTTCATTGAAACCGCTGGTTTTTGATAGTTTGGGCCCTATTGAATAATAAATGTTTTGAATTTTCTCCAAAAGTAAAGTAGTTGCAAACTCATCCTTTTAGAAACTTGTTTGGGCTGTTGAGAGGAGTAAAAAACCATCAAAAATTTCAATCCTGCATGATTCTACCAAGAAATGTGATTCTTCATTCAAAACGCTGGTTTTTGCTATTGGGCTCTATTGAATAATGAATGTTTTGAATTTTCTCCAAAAGTAAAGTAGTTGCAAACTCATGCTTTTAGAGACTTGTTTGGGCTCATGAGAGGAGTAGAAAAACATCAAAAATTTCAGTCCTGCATGATTCTACCAAGAAATGTGTGTTCATTGAAACCGCTGGTTTTTGATAGTTTGGGCCCTATTGAATAATGAATGTTTTGAATTTTCTCCAAAAGTAAAGTAGTTGCAAACTCATCCTTTTAGAAACTTGTTTGGGCTGTTGAGAGGAGTAAAAAATCATCAAAAATTTCAATCCTGCATGATTCTACCAAGAAATGTGATTCTTCATTCAAAACGCTGGTTTTTGCTATTGGGCTCTATTGAATAATGAATGTTTTGAATTTTCTCCAAAAGTAAAGTAGTTGCAAACTCATGCTTTTAGAGACTTGTTTGGGCTCATGAGATGAGTAGAAAAACATCAAAAATTTCAATCCTGCATGATTCTACCAAGACATGTGTGTTCATTGAAACGGCTGGTTTTTGATAGTTTGGGCCCTACTGAATAATGAATGTTTTGAATTTTCTCCAAAAGTAAAGTAGTTGCAAACTCATCCTTTTAGAAACTTGTTTAGGCTGTTGAGAGGAGTAAAAAACCATCAAAAATTTCAATCCTGCATGATTCTACCAAGAAATGTGATTCTTCATTCAAAACGCTGGTTTTTGCTATTGGGCTCTATTGAATAATGAATGTTTTGAATTTTCTCCAAAAGTAAAGTAGTTGCAAACTCATGCTTTTAGAGACTTGTTTGGGCTCATGAGAGGAGTAGAAAAACATCAAAAATTTCAGTCCTGCATGATTCTACCAAGAAATGTGTGTTCATTCAAACCGCTGGTTTTTGATAGTTTGGGCCCTATTGAATAATGAATGTTTTGAATTTTCTCCAAAAGTAAAGTAGTTGCAAACTCATGCTTTTAGAGACTTGTTTGGGCTCATGAGAGGAGTAGAAAAACATCAAAAATTTCAGTCCTGCATGATTCTACCAAGAAATGTGTGTTCATTGAAACCACTGGTTTTTGATAGTTTGGGCCCTATTGAATAATGAATGTTTTGAATTTTCTCCAAAAGTAAAGTAGTTGCAAACTCATCCTTTTAGAAATTTGTTTGGGCTGTTGAGAGGAGTAAAAAACCATCAAAAATTTCAATCCTGCATGATTCTACCAAGAAATGTGATTCTTCATTCAAAACGCTGGTTTTTGCTATTGGGCTCTATTGAATAATGAATGTTTTGAATTTTCTCCAAAAGTAAAGTAGTTGCAAACTCATGCTTTTAGAGACTTGTTTGGGCTCATGAGAGGAGTAGAAAAACATCAAAAATTTCAGTCCTGCATGATTCTACCAAGAAATGTGTGTTCATTCAAGCCGCTGGTTTTTGATAGTTTGGGCCCTATTGAATAATGAATGTTTTGAATTTTCTCCAAAAGTAAAGTAGTTGCAAACTCATCCTTTTAGAAACTTGTTTGGGCTGTTGAGAGGAGTAAAAAACCATCAAAAATTTCAATCCTGCATGATTTTACCAAGAAATGTGATTCTTCATTCAAAACCTGATTTTTGCTATTGGGCTCTATTGAATAGTGAATGTTTTGAATTTTCTCCAAAAGTAAAGTAGTTGCAAACTCATGCTTTTAGAGACTTGTTTGGGCTCATGAGAGGAGTAGAAAAACATCAAAAATTTCAGTCCTGCATGATTCTACCAAGAAATGTGTTCATTCAAACCGCTGGTTTTTGATAGTTTGGGCCCTATTGAATAATGAATGTTTTGAATTTTCTCCAAAAGTAAAGTAGTTGCAAACTCATCCTTTTAGAAACTTGTTTGGGCTGTTGAGAGGAGTAAAAAACCATCAAAAATTTCAATCCTGCATGATTCTACCAAGAAATGTGATTCTTCATTCAAAACGCTGGTTTTTGCTATTGGGCTCTATTGAATAATGAATGTTTTGAATTTTCTCCAAAAGTAAAGTAGTTGCAAACTCATGCTTTTAGAGACTTGTTTGGGCTCATGAGATGAGTAGAAAAACATCAAAAATTTCAGTCCTGCATGATTCTACCAAGACATGTGTGTTCATTGAAACCGCTGGTTTTTGATAGTTTGGGCCCTATTGAATAATGAATGTTTTGAATTTTCTCCAAAAGTAAAGTAGTTGCAAACTCATCCTTTTAGAAACTTGTTTGGGCTGTTGAGAGGAGTAAAAAACCATCAAAAATTTCAATCCTGCATGATTCTACCAAGAAATGTGATTCTTCATTCAAAACGCTGGTTTTTGCTATTGGGCTCTATTGAATAATGAATGTTTTGAATTTTCTCCAAAAGTAAAGTAGTTGCAAACTCATGCTTTTAGAGATTTGTTTGGGCTCATGAGAGGAGTAGAAAAACATCAAAAATTTCAGTCCTGCATGATTCTACCAAGAAATGTGTGTTCATTCAAACCGCTGGTTTTTGATAGTTTGGGCCCTATTGAATAATGAATGTTTTGAATTTTCTCCAAAAGTAAAGTAGTTGCAAACTCATGCTTTTAGAGACTTGTTTGGGCTCATGAGAGGAGTAGAAAAACATCAAAAATTTCAGTCCTGCATGATTCTACCAAGAAATGTGTGTTCATTGAAACCGCTGGTTTTTGATAGTTTGGGCCCTATTGAATAATGAATGTTTTGAATTTTCTCCAAAAGTAAAGTAGTTGCAAACTCATCCTTTTAGAAACTTGTTTGGGCTGTTGAGAGGAGTAAAAAACCATCAAAAATTTCAATCCTGCATGATTCTACCAAGAAATGTGATTCTTCATTCAAAACGCTGGTTTTTGCTATTGGGCTCTATTGAATAATGAATGTTTTGAATTTTCTCCAAAAGTAAAGTAGTTGCAAACTCATGCTTTTAGAGACTTGTTTGGGCTCATGAGATGAGTAGAAAAACATCAAAAATTTCAGTCCTGCATGATTCTACCAAGAAATGTGTGTTCATTCAAACCGCTGGTTTTTGATAGTTTGGGCCCTATTGAATAATGAATGTTTTGAATTTTCTCCAAAAGTAAAGTAGTTGCAAACTCATGCTTTTAGAGACTTGTTTGGGCTCATGAGAGGAGTAGAAAAACATCAAAAATTTCAGTCCTGCATGATTCTACCAAGAAATGTGTGTTCATTGAAACCGCTGGTTTTTGATAGTTTGGGCCCTATTGAATAATGAATGTTTTGAATTTTCTCCAAAAGTAAAGTAGTTGCAAACTCATCCTTTTAGAAACTTGTTTGGGCTGTTGAGAGGAGTAAAAAACCATCAAAAATTTCAATCCTGCATGATTCTACCAAGAAATGTGATTCTTCATTCAAAACGCTGGTTTTTGCTATTGGGCTCTATTGAATAATGAATGTTTTGAATTTTCTCCAAAAGTAAAGTAGTTGCAAACTCATGCTTTTAGAGACTTGTTTGGGCTCATGAGATGAGTAGAAAAACATCAAAAATTTCAGTCCTGCATGATTCTACCAAGACATGTGTGTTCATTGAAACGGCTGGTTTTTGATAGTTTGGGCCCTATTGAATAATGAATGTTTTGAATTTTCTCCAAAAGTAAAGTAGTTGCAAACTCATCCTTTTAGAAACTTGTTTAGGCTGTTGAGAGGAGTAAAAAACCATCAAAAATTTCAATCCTGCATGATTCTACCAAGAAATGTGATTCTTCATTCAAAACGCTGGTTTTTGCTACTGGGCTCTATTGAATAATGAATGTTTTGAATTTTCTCCAAAAGTAAAGTAGTTGCAAACTCATGCTTTTAGAGACTTGTTTGGGCTCATGAGAGGAGTAGAAAAAAAATCAAAAATTTCAGTCCTGCATGATTCTACCAAGAAATGTGTGTTCATTGAAACCGCTGGTTTTTGATAGTTTGGGCCCTATTGAATAATGAATGTTTTGAATTTTCTCCAAAAGTAAAGTAGTTGCAAACTCATCCTTTTAGAAACTTGTTTGGGCTGTTGAGAGGAGTAAAAAACCATCAAAAATTTCAATCCTGCATGATTCTACCAAGAAATGTGATTCTTCATTCAAAACGCTGGTTTTTGCTATTGGGCTCTATTGAATAATGAATGTTTTGAATTTTCTCCAAAAGTAAAGTAGTTGCAAACTCATGCTTTTAGAGACTTGTTTGGGCTCATGAGATGAGTAGAAAAACATCAAAAATTTCAGTCCTGCATGATTCTACCAAGAAATGTGTGTTCATTCAAACCGCTGGTTTTTGATAGTTTGGGCCCTATTGAATAATGAATGTTTTGAATTTTCTCCAAAAGTAAAGTAGTTGCAAACTCATGCTTTTAGAGACTTGTTTGGGCTCATGAGAGGAGTAGAAAAACATCAAAAATTTCAGTCCTGCATGATTCTACCAAGAAATGTGTGTTCATTGAAACCGCTGGTTTTTGATAGTTTGGGCCCTATTGAATAATGAATGTTTTGAATTTTCTCCAAAAGTAAAGTAGTTGCAAACTCATCCTTTTAGAAACTTGTTTGGGCTGTTGAGAGGAGTAAAAAACCATCAAAAATTTCAATCCTGCATGATTCTACCAAGAAATGTGATTCTTCATTCAAAACGCTGGTTTTTGCTATTGGGCTCTATTGAATAATGAATGTTTTGAATTTTCTCCAAAAGTAAAGTAGTTGCAAACTCATGCTTTTAGAGACTTGTTTGGGCTCATGAGAGGAGTAGAAAAACATCAAAAATTTCAGTCCTGCATGATTCTACCAAGAAATGTGTGTTCATTGAAACCGCTGGTTTTTGATAGTTTGGGCCCTATTGAATAATGAATGTTTTGAATTTTCTCCAAAAGTAAAGTAGTTGCAAACTCATCCTTTTAGAAACTTGTTTGGGCTGTTGAGAGGAGTAAAAAATCATCAAAAATTTCAATCCTGCATGATTCTACCAAGAAATGTGATTCTTCATTCAAAACGCTGGTTTTTGCTATTGGGCTCTATTGAATAATGAATGTTTTGAATTTTCTCCAAAAGTAAAGTAGTTGCAAACTCATGCTTTTAGAGACTTGTTTGGGCTCATGAGATGAGTAGAAAAACATCAAAAATTTCAATCCTGCATGATTCTACCAAGACATGTGTGTTCATTGAAACGGCTGGTTTTTGATAGTTTGGGCCCTACTGAATAATGAATGTTTTGAATTTTCTCCAAAAGTAAAGTAGTTGCAAACTCATCCTTTTAGAAACTTGTTTAGGCTGTTGAGAGGAGTAAAAAACCATCAAAAATTTCAATCCTGCATGATTCTACCAAGAAATGTGATTCTTCATTCAAAACGCTGGTTTTTGCTATTGGGCTCTATTGAATAATGAATGTTTTGAATTTTCTCCAAAAGTAAAGTAGTTGCAAACTCATGCTTTTAGAGACTTGTTTGGGCTCATGAGAGGAGTAGAAAAACATCAAAAATTTCAGTCCTGCATGATTCTACCAAGAAATGTGTGTTCATTCAAACCGCTGGTTTTTGATAGTTTGGGCCCTATTGAATAATGAATGTTTTGAATTTTCTCCAAAAGTAAAGTAGTTGCAAACTCATGCTTTTAGAGACTTGTTTGGGCTCATGAGAGGAGTAGAAAAACATCAAAAATTTCAGTCCTGCATGATTCTACCAAGAAATGTGTGTTCATTGAAACGGCTGGTTTTTGATAGTTTGGGCCCTATTGAATAATGAATGTTTTGAATTTTCTCCAAAAGTAAAGTAGTTGCAAACTCATCCTTTTAGAAATTTGTTTGGGCTGTTGAGAGGAGTAAAAAACCATCAAAAATTTCAATCCTGCATGATTCTACCAAGAAATGTGATTCTTCATTCAAAACGCTGGTTTTTGCTATTGGGCTCTATTGAATAATGAATGTTTTGAATTTTCTCCAAAAGTAAAGTAGTTGCAAACTCATGCTTTTAGAGACTTGTTTGGGCTCATGAGAGGAGTAGAAAAACATCAAAAATTTCAGTCCTGCATGATTCTACCAAGAAATGTGTGTTCATTCAAGCCGCTGGTTTTTGATAGTTTGGGCCCTATTGAATAATGAATGTTTTGAATTTTCTCCAAAAGTAAAGTAGTTGCAAACTCATCCTTTTAGAAACTTGTTTGGGCTGTTGAGAGGAGTAAAAAACCATCAAAAATTTCAATCCTGCATGATTTTACCAAGAAATGTGATTCTTCATTCAAAACCTGATTTTTGCTATTGGGCTCTATTGAATAGTGAATGTTTTGAATTTTCTCCAAAAGTAAAGTAGTTGCAAACTCATGCTTTTAGAGACTTGTTTGGGCTCATGAGAGGAGTAGAAAAACATCAAAAATTTCAGTCCTGCATGATTCTACCAAGAAATGTGTTCATTCAAACCGCTGGTTTTTGATAGTTTGGGCCCTATTGAATAATGAATGTTTTGAATTTTCTCCAAAAGTAAAGTAGTTGCAAACTCATCCTTTTAGAAACTTGTTTGGGCTGTTGAGAGGAGTAAAAAACCATCAAAAATTTCAATCCTGCATGATTCTACCAAGAAATGTGATTCTTCATTCAAAACGCTGGTTTTTGCTATTGGGCTCTATTGAATAATGAATGTTTTGAATTTTCTCCAAAAGTAAAGTAGTTGCAAACTCATGCTTTTAGAGACTTGTTTGGGCTCATGAGATGAGTAGAAAAACATCAAAAATTTCAGTCCTGCATGATTCTACCAAGACATGTGTGTTCATTGAAACCGCTGGTTTTTGATAGTTTGGGCCCTATTGAATAATGAATGTTTTGAATTTTCTCCAAAAGTAAAGTAGTTGCAAACTCATCCTTTTAGAAACTTGTTTGGGCTGTTGAGAGGAGTAAAAAACCATCAAAAATTTCAATCCTGCATGATTCTACCAAGAAATGTGATTCTTCATTCAAAACGCTGGTTTTTGCTATTGGGCTCTATTGAATAATGAATGTTTTGAATTTTCTCCAAAAGTAAAGTAGTTGCAAACTCATGCTTTTAGAGATTTGTTTGGGCTCATGAGAGGAGTAGAAAAACATCAAAAATTTCAGTCCTGCATGATTCTACCAAGAAATGTGTGTTCATTCAAACCGCTGGTTTTTGATAGTTTGGGCCCTATTGAATAATGAATGTTTTGAATTTTCTCCAAAAGTAAAGTAGTTGCAAACTCATGCTTTTAGAGACTTGTTTGGGCTCATGAGAGGAGTAGAAAAACATCAAAAATTTCAGTCCTGCATGATTCTACCAAGAAATGTGTGTTCATTCAAGCCGCTGGTTTTTGATAGTTTGGGCCCTATTGAATAATGAATGTTTTGAATTTTCTCCAAAAGTAAAGTAGTTGCAAACTCATCCTTTTAGAAACTTGTTTGGGCTGTTGAGAGGAGTAAAAAACCATCAAAAATTTCAATCCTGCATGATTTTACCAAGAAATGTGATTCTTCATTCAAAACCTGATTTTTGCTATTGGGCTCTATTGAATAGTGAATGTTTTGAATTTTCTCCAAAAGTAAAGTAGTTGCAAACTCATGCTTTTAGAGACTTGTTTGGGCTCATGAGAGGAGTAGAAAAACATCAAAAATTTCAGTCCTGCATGATTCTACCAAGAAATGTGTTCATTCAAACCGCTGGTTTTTGATAGTTTGGGCCCTATTGAATAATGAATGTTTTGAATTTTCTCCAAAAGTAAAGTAGTTGCAAACTCATCCTTTTAGAAACTTGTTTGGGCTGTTGAGAGGAGTAAAAAACCATCAAAAATTTCAATCCTGCATGATTCTACCAAGAAATGTGATTCTTCATTCAAAACGCTGGTTTTTGCTATTGGGCTCTATTGAATAATGAATGTTTTGAATTTTCTCCAAAAGTAAAGTAGTTGCAAACTCATGCTTTTAGAGACTTGTTTGGGCTCATGAGATGAGTAGAAAAACATCAAAAATTTCAGTCCTGCATGATTCTACCAAGACATGTGTGTTCATTGAAACCGCTGGTTTTTGATAGTTTGGGCCCTATTGAATAATGAATGTTTTGAATTTTCTCCAAAAGTAAAGTAGTTGCAAACTCATCCTTTTAGAAACTTGTTTGGGCTGTTGAGAGGAGTAAAAAACCATCAAAAATTTCAATCCTGCATGATTCTACCAAGAAATGTGATTCTTCATTCAAAACGCTGGTTTTTGCTATTGGGCTCTATTGAATAATGAATGTTTTGAATTTTCTCCAAAAGTAAAGTAGTTGCAAACTCATGCTTTTAGAGATTTGTTTGGGCTCATGAGAGGAGTAGAAAAACATCAAAAATTTCAGTCCTGCATGATTCTACCAAGAAATGTGTGTTCATTCAAACCGCTGGTTTTTGATAGTTTGGGCCCTATTGAATAATGAATGTTTTGAATTTTCTCCAAAAGTAAAGTAGTTGCAAACTCATGCTTTTAGAGACTTGTTTGGGCTCATGAGAGGAGTAGAAAAACATCAAAAATTTCAGTCCTGCATGATTCTACCAAGAAATGTGTGTTCATTGAAACCGCTGGTTTTTGATAGTTTGGGCCCTATTGAATAATGAATGTTTTGAATTTTCTCCAAAAGTAAAGTAGTTGCAAACTCATCCTTTTAGAAACTTGTTTGGGCTGTTGAGAGGAGTAAAAAACCATCAAAAATTTCAATCCTGCATGATTCTACCAAGAAATGTGATTCTTCATTCAAAACGCTGGTTTTTGCTATTGGGCTCTATTGAATAATGAATGTTTTGAATTTTCTCCAAAAGTAAAGTAGTTGCAAACTCATGCTTTTAGAGACTTGTTTGGGCTCATGAGATGAGTAGAAAAACCATCAAAAATTTCAGTCCTGCATGATTCTACCAAGAAATGTGTGTTCATTCAAACCGCTGGTTTTTGATAGTTTGGGCCCTATTGAATAATGAATGTTTTGAATTTTCTCCAAAAGTAAAGTAGTTGCAAACTCATGCTTTTAGAGACTTGTTTGGGCTCATGAGAGGAGTAGAAAAACATCAAAAATTTCAGTCCTGCATGATTCTACCAAGAAATGTGTGTTCATTGAAACCGCTGGTTTTTGATAGTTTGGGCCCTATTGAATAATGAATGTTTTGAATTTTCTCCAAAAGTAAAGTAATTGCAAACTCATCCTTTTAGAAACTTGTTTGGGCTGTTGAGAGGAGTAAAAAACCATCAAAAATTTCAATCCTGCATGATTCTACCAAGAAATGTGATTCTTCATTCAAAACGCTGGTTTTTGCTATTGGGCTCTATTGAATAATGAATGTTTTGAATTTTCTCCAAAAGTAAAGTAGTTGCAAACTCATGCTTTTAGAGACTTGTTTGGGCTCATGAGATGAGTAGAAAAACATCAAAAATTTCAGTCCTGCATGATTCTACCAAGACATGTGTGTTCATTGAAACGGCTGGTTTTTGATAGTTTGGGCCCTATTGAATAATGAATGTTTTGAATTTTCTCCAAAAGTAAAGTAGTTGCAAACTCATCCTTTTAGAAACTTGTTTAGGCTGTTGAGAGGAGTAAAAAACCATCAAAAATTTCAATCCTGCATGATTCTACCAAGAAATGTGATTCTTCATTCAAAACGCTGGTTTTTGCTACTGGGCTCTATTGAATAATGAATGTTTTGAATTTTCTCCAAAAGTAAAGTAGTTGCAAACTCATGCTTTTAGAGACTTGTTTGGGCTCATGAGAGGAGTAGAAAAACATCAAAAATTTCAGTCCTGCATGATTCTACCAAGAAATGTGTGTTCATTCAAACCGCTGGTTTTTGATAGTTTGGGCCATATTGAATAATGAATGTTTTGAATTTTCTCCAAAAGTAAAGTAGTTGCAAACTCATGCTTTTAGAGACTTGTTTGGGCTCATGAGAGGAGTAGAAAAACATCAAAAATTTCAGTCCTGCATGATTCTACCAGGAAATGTGTGTTCATTGAAACCGCTGGTTTTTGATAGTTTGGGCCCTATTGAATAATGAATGTTTTGAATTTTCTCCAAAAGTAAAGTAGTTGCAAACTCATCCTTTTAGAAACTTGTTTGGGCTGTTGAGAGGAGTAAAAAACCATCAAAAATTTCAATCCTGCATGATTCTACCAAGAAATGTGATTCTTCATTCAAAACGCTGGTTTTTGCTATTGGGCTCTATTGAATAATGAATGTTTTGAATTTTCTCCAAAAGTAAAGTAGTTGCAAACTCATGCTTTTAGAGACTTGTTTGGGCTCATGAGAGGAGTAGAAAAACATCAAAAATTTCAGTCCTGCATGATTCTACCAAGAAATGTGTGTTCATTGAAACCGCTGGTTTTTGATAGTTTGGGCCCTATTGAATAATGAATGTTTTGAATTTTCTCCAAAAGTAAAGTAGTTGCAAACTCATCCTTTTAGAAACTTGTTTGGGCTGTTGAGAGGAGTAAAAAATCATCAAAAATTTCAATCCTGCATGATTCTACCAAGAAATGTGATTCTTCATTCAAAACGCTGGTTTTTGCTATTGGGCTCTATTGAATAATGAATGTTTTGAATTTTCTCCAAAAGTAAAGTAGTTGCAAACTCATGCTTTTAGAGACTTGTTTGGGATCATGAGATGAGTAGAAAAACATCAAAAATTTCAGTCCTGCATGATTCTACCAAGACATGTGTGTTCATTGAAACGGCTGGTTTTTGATAGTTTGGGCCCTATTGAATAATGAATGTTTTGAATTTTCTCCAAAAGTAAAGTAGTTGCAAACTCATCCTTTTAGAAACTTGTTTGGGCTGTTGAGGGGAGTAAAAAACCATCAAAAATTTCAATCCTGCATGATTCTACCAAGAAATGTGATTCTTCATTCAAAACGCTGGTTTTGGTATTGGGCTCTATTGAATAATGAATGTTTTGAATTTTCTCCAAAAGTAAAGTATTTGCAAACTCATGCTTTTAGAGACTTGTTTGGGCTCATGAGAGGAGTAGAAAAACATCAAAAATTTCAGTCCTGCATGATTCTACCAAGAAATGTGTGTTCATTCAAACCGCTGGTTTTTGATAGTTTGGGCCCTATTGAATAATGAATGTTTTGAATTTTCTCCAAAAGTAAAGTAGTTGCAAACTCATGCTTTTAGAGACTTGTTTGGGCTCATGAGAGGAGTAGAAAAACATCAAAAATTTCAGTCCTGCATGATTCTACCAAGAAATGTGTGTTCATTGAAACCGCTGGTTTTTGATAGTTTGGGCCCTATTGAATAATGAATGCTTTGAATTTTCTCCAAAAGTAAAGTAGTTGCAAACTCATCCTTTTAGAAATTTGTTTGGGCTGTTGAGAGGAGTAAAAAACCATCAAAAATTTCAATCCTGCATGATTCTACCAAGAAATGTGATTCTTCATTCAAAACGCTGGTTTTTGCTATTGGGCTCTATTGAATAATGAATGTTTTGAATTTTCTCCAAAAGTAAAGTAGTTGCAAACTCATGCTTTTAGAGACTTGTTTGGGCTCATGAGAGGAGTAGAAAAACATCAAAAATTTCAGTCCTGCATGATTCTACCAAGAAATGTGTGTTCATTCAAGCCGCTGGTTTTTGATAGTTTGGGCCCTATTGAATAATGAATGTTTTGAATTTTCTCCAAAAGTAAAGTAGTTGCAAACTCATCCTTTTAGAAACTTGTTTGGGCTGTTGAGAGGAGTAAAAAACCATCAAAAATTTCAATCCTGCATGATTTTACCAAGAAATGTGATTCTTCATTCAAAACCTGATTTTTGCTATTGGGCTCTATTGAATAGTGAATGTTTTGAATTTTCTCCAAAAGTAAAGTAGTTGCAAACTCATGCTTTTAGAGACTTGTTTGGGCTCATGAGAGGAGTAGAAAAACATCAAAAATTTCAGTCCTGCATGATTCTACCAAGAAATGTGTTCATTCAAACCGCTGGTTTTTGATAGTTTGGGCCCTATTGAATAATGAATGTTTTGAATTTTCTCCAAAAGTAAAGTAGTTGCAAACTCATCCTTTTAGAAACTTGTTTGGGCTGTTGAGAGGAGTAAAAAACCATCAAAAATTTCAATCCTGCATGATTCTACCAAGAAATGTGATTCTTCATTCAAAACGCTGGTTTTTGCTATTGGGCTCTATTGAATAATGAATGTTTTGAATTTTCTCCAAAAGTAAAGTAGTTGCAAACTCATGCTTTTAGAGACTTGTTTGGGCTCATGAGATGAGTAGAAAAACATCAAAAATTTCAGTCCTGCATGATTCTACCAAGACATGTGTGTTCATTGAAACCGCTGGTTTTTGATAGTTTGGGCCCTATTGAATAATGAATGTTTTGAATTTTCTCCAAAAGTAAAGTAGTTGCAAACTCATCCTTTTAGAAACTTGTTTGGGCTGTTGAGAGGAGTAAAAAACCATCAAAAATTTCAATCCTGCATGATTCTACCAAGAAATGTGATTCTTCATTCAAAACGCTGGTTTTTGCTATTGGGCTCTATTGAATAATGAATGTTTTGAATTTTCTCCAAAAGTAAAGTAGTTGCAAACTCATGCTTTTAGAGATTTGTTTGGGCTCATGAGAGGAGTAGAAAAACATCAAAAATTTCAGTCCTGCATGATTCTACCAAGAAATGTGTGTTCATTCAAACCGCTGGTTTTTGATAGTTTGGGCCCTATTGAATAATGAATGTTTTGAATTTTCTCCAAAAGTAAAGTAGTTGCAAACTCATGCTTTTAGAGACTTGTTTGGGCTCATGAGAGGAGTAGAAAAACATCAAAAATTTCAGTCCTGCATGATTCTACCAAGAAATGTGTGTTCATTGAAACCGCTGGTTTTTGATAGTTTGGGCCCTATTGAATAATGAATGTTTTGAATTTTCTCCAAAAGTAAAGTAGTTGCAAACTCATTCTTTTAGAAACTTGTTTGGGCTGTTGAGAGGAGTAAAAAACCATCAAAAATTTCAATCCTGCATGATTCTACCAAGAAATGTGATTCTTCATTCAAAACGCTGGTTTTTGCTATTGGGCTCTATTGAATAATGAATGTTTTGAATTTTCTCCAAAAGTAAAGTAGTTGCAAACTCATGCTTTTAGAGACTTGTTTGGGCTCATGAGATGAGTAGAAAAACATCAAAAATTTCAGTCCTGCATGATTCTACCAAGACATGTGTGTTCATTGAAACGGCTGGTTTTTGATAGTTTGGGCCCTATTGAATAATGAATGTTTTGAATTTTCTCCAAAAGTAAAGTAGTTGCAAACTCATCCTTTTAGAAACTTGTTTAGGCTGTTGAGAGGAGTAAAAAACCATCAAAAATTTCAATCCTGCATGATTCTACCAAGAAATGTGATTCTTCATTCAAAACGCTGGTTTTTGCTACTGGGCTCTATTGAATAATGAATGTTTTGAATTTTCTCCAAAAGTAAAGTAGTTGCAAACTCATGCTTTTAGAGACTTGTTTGGGCTCATGAGAGGAGTAGAAAAACATCAAAAATTTCAGTCCTGCATGATTCTACCAAGAAATGTGTGTTCATTCAAACCGCTGGTTTTTGATAGTTTGGGCCTTATTGAATAATGAATGTTTTGAATTTTCTCCAAAAGTAAAGTAGTTGCAAACTCATGCTTTTAGAGACTTGTTTGGGCTCATGAGAGGAGTAGAAAAACATCAAAAATTTCAGTCCTGCATGATTCTACCAGGAAATGTGTGTTCATTGAAACCGCTGGTTTTTGATAGTTTGGGCCCTATTGAATAATGAATGTTTTGAATTTTCTCCAAAAGTAAAGTAGTTGCAAACTCATCCTTTTAGAAACTTGTTTGGGCTGTTGAGAGGAGTAAAAAACCATCAAAAATTTCAATCCTGCATGATTCTACCAAGAAATGTGATTCTTCATTCAAAACGCTGGTTTTTGCTATTGGGCTCTATTGAATAATGAATGTTTTGAATTTTCTCCAAAAGTAAAGTAGTTGCAAACTCATGCTTTTAGAGACTTGTTTGGGCTCATGAGAGGAGTAGAAAAACATCAAAAATTTCAGTCCTGCATGATTCTACCAAGAAATGTGTGTTCATTGAAACCGCTGGTTTTTGATAGTTTGGGCCCTATTGAATAATGAATGTTTTGAATTTTCTCCAAAAGTAAAGTAGTTGCAAACTCATCCTTTTAGAAACTTGTTTGGGCTGTTGAGAGGAGTAAAAAACCATCAAAAATTTCAATCCTGCATGATTCTACCAAGAAATGTGATTCTTCATTCAAAACGCTGGTTTTGGTATTGGGCTCTATTGAATAATGAATGTTTTGAATTTTCTCCAAAAGTAAAGTATTTGCAAACTCATGCTTTTAGAGACTTGTTTGGGCTCATGAGAGGAGTAGAAAAACATCAAAAATTTCAGTCCTGCATGATTCTACCAAGAAATGTGTGTTCATTCAAACCGCTGGTTTTTGATAGTTTGGGCCCTATTGAATAATGAATGTTTTGAATTTTCTCCAAAAGTAAAGTAGTTGCAAACTCATGCTTTTAGAGACTTGTTTGGGCTCATGAGAGGAGTAGAAAAACATCAAAAATTTCAGTCCTGCATGATTCTACCAAGAAATGTGTGTTCATTGAAACCGCTGGTTTTTGATAGTTTGGGCCCTATTGAATAATGAATGTTTTGAATTTTCTCCAAAAGTAAAGTAGTTGCAAACTCATCCTTTTAGAAACTTGTTTGGGCTGTTGAGAGGAGTAAAAAATCATCAAAAATTTCAATCCTGCATGATTCTACCAAGAAATGTGATTCTTCATTCAAAACGCTGGTTTTTGCTATTGGGCTCTATTGAATAATGAATGTTTTGAATTTTCTCCAAAAGTAAAGTAGTTGCAAACTCATGCTTTTAGAGACTTGTTTGGGCTCATGAGATGAGTAGAAAAACATCAAAAATTTCAGTCCTGCATGATTCTACCAAGACATGTGTGTTCATTGAAACGGCTGGTTTTTGATAGTTTGGGCCCTATTGAATAATGAATGTTTTGAATTTTCTCCAAAAGTAAAGTAGTTGCAAACTCATCCTTTTAGAAACTTGTTTGGGCTGTTGAGAGGAGTAAAAAACCATCAAAAATTTCAATCCTGCATGATTCTACCAAGAAATGTGATTCTTCATTCAAAACGCTGGTTTTTGCTATTGGGCTCTATTGAATAATGAATGTTTTGAATTTTCTCCAAAAGTAAAGTAGTTGCAAACTCATGCTTTTAGAGACTTGTTTGGGCTCATGAGAGGAGTAGAAAAACATCAAAAATTTCAGTCCTGCATGATTCTACCAAGAAATGTGTGTTCATTGAAACCGCTGGTTTTTGATAGTTTGGGCCCTATTGAATAATGAATGTTTTGAATTTTCTCCAAAAGTAAAGTAGTTGCAAACTCATCCTTTTAGAAACTTATTTGGGCTGTTGAGAGGAGTAAAAAATCATCAAAAATTTCAATCCTGCATGATTCTACCAAGAAATGTGATTCTTCATTCAAAACGCTGGTTTTTGCTATTGGGCTCTATTGAATAATGAATGTTTTGAATTTTCTCCAAAAGTAAAGTAGTTGCAAACTCATGCTTTTAGAGACTTGTTTGGGCTCATGAGATGAGTAGAAAAACATCAAAAATTTCAGTCCTGCATGATTCTACCAAGACATGTGTGTTCATTGAAACGGCTGGTTTTTGATAGTTTGGGCCCTCTTGAATAATGAATGTTTTGAATTTTCTCCAAAAGTAAAGTAGTTGCAAACTCATCCTTTTAGAAACTTGTTTGGGCTGTTGAGAGGAGTAAAAAACCATCAAAAATTTCAATCCTGCATGATTCTACCAAGAAATGTGATTCTTCATTCAAAACGCTGGTTTTTGCTATTGGGCTCTATTGAATAATGAATGTTTTGAATTTTCTCCAAAAGTAAAGTAGTTGCAAACTCATGCTTTTAGAGACTTGTTTGGGCTCATGAGAGGAGTAGAAAAACATCAAAAATTTCAGTCCTGCATGATTCTACCAAGAAATGTGTGTTCATTCAAACCGCTGTTTTTTGATAGTTTGGGCCCTATTGAATAATGAATGTTTTGAATTTTCTCCAAAAGTAAAGTAGTTGCAAACTCATGCTTTTAGAGACTTGTTTGGGCTCATGAGAGGAGTAGAAAAACATCAAAAATTTCAGTCCTGCATGATTCTACCAAGAAATGTGTGTTCATTGAAACCGCTGGTTTTTGATAGTTTGGGCCCTATTGAATAATGAATGTTTTGAATTTTCTCCAAAAGTAAAGTAGTTGCAAACTCATCCTTTTAGAAACTTGTTTGGGCTGTTGAGAGGAGTAAAAAACCATCAAAAATTTCAATCCTGCATGATTCTACCAAGAAATGTGATTCTTCATTCAAAACGCTGGTTTTTGCTATTGGGCTCTATTGAATAATGAATGTTTTGAATTTTCTCCAAAAGTAAAGTAGTTGCAAACTCATGCTTTTAGAGACTTGTTTGGGCTCATGAGATGAGTAGAAAAACATCAAAAATTTCAGTCCTGCATGATTCTACCAAGACATGTGTGTTCATTGAAACGGCTGTTTTTTGATAGTTTGGGCCCTATTGAATAATGAATGTTTTGAATTTTCTCCAAAAGTAAAGTAGTTGCAAACTCATCCTTTTAGAAACTTGTTTGGGCTGTTGAGAGGAGTAAAAAACCATCAAAAATTTCAATCCTGCATGATTCTACCAAGAAATGTGATTCTTCATTCAAAACGCTGGTTTTTGCTATTGGGCTCTATTGAATAATGAATGTTTTGAATTTTCTCCAAAAGTAAAGTAGTTGCAAACTCATGCTTTTAGAGACTTGTTTGGGCTCATGAGAGGAGTAGAAAAACATCAAAAATTTCAGTCCTGCATGATTCTACCAAGAAATGTGTGTTCATTGAAACCGCTGGTTTTTGATAGTTTGGGCCCTATTGAATAATGAATGTTTTGAATTTTCTCCAAAAGTAAAGTAGTTGCAAACTCATCCTTTTAGAAACTTGTTTGGGCTGTTGAGAGGAGTAAAAAATCATCAAAAATTTCAATCCTGCATGATTCTACCAAGAAATGTGATTCTTCATTCAAAACGCTGGTTTTTGCTATTGGGCTCTATTGAATAATGAATGTTTTGAATTTTCTCCAAAAGTAAAGTAGTTGCAAACTCATGCTTTTAGAGACTTGTTTGGGCTCATGAGATGAGTAGAAAAACATCAAAAATTTCAGTCCTGCATGATTCTACCAAGACATGTGTGTTCATTGAAACGGCTGGTTTTTGATAGTTTGGGCCCTATTGAATAATGAATGTTTTGAATTTTCTCCAAAAGTAAAGTAGTTGCAAACTCATCCTTTTAGAAACTTGTTTGGGCTGTTGAGAGGAGTAAAAAACCATCAAAAATTTCAATCCTGCATGATTCTACCAAGAAATGTGATTCTTCATTCAAAACGCTGGTTTTTGCTATTGGGCTCTATTGAATAATGAATGTTTTGAATTTTCTCCAAAAGTAAAGTAGTTGCAAACTCATGCTTTTAGAGACTTGTTTGGGCTCATGAGAGGAGTAGAAAAACATCAAAAATTTCAGTCCTGCATGATTCTACCAAGAAATGTGTGTTCATTCAAACCGCTGGTTTTTGATAGTTTGGGCCCTATTGAATAATGAATGTTTTGAATTTTCTCCAAAAGTAAAGTAGTTGCAAACTCATGCTTTTAGAGACTTGTTTGGGCTCATGAGAGGAGTAGAAAAACATCAAAAATTTCAGTCCTGCATGATTCTACCAAGAAATGTGTGTTCATTGAAACGGCTTGTTTTTGATAGTTTGGGCCCTATTGAATAATGAATGTTTTGAATTTTCTCCAAAAGTAAAGTAGTTGCAAACTCATCCTTTTAGAAACTTGTTTGGGCTGTTGAGAGGAGTAAAAAACCATCAAAAATTTCAATCCTGCATGATTCTACCAAGAAATGTGATTCTTCATTCAAAACGCTGGTTTTTGCTATTGGGCTCTATTGAATAATGAATGTTTTGAATTTTCTCCAAAAGTAAAGTAGTTGCAAACTCATGCTTTTAGAGACTTGTTTGGGCTCATGAGAGGAGTAGAAAAACATCAAAAATTTCAGTCCTGCATGATTCTACCAAGAAATGTGTGTTCATTCAAACCGCTGGTTTTTGATAGTTTGGGCCCTATTGAATAATGAATGTTTTGAATTTTCTCCAAAAGTAAAGTAGTTGCAAACTCATGCTTTTAGAGACTTGTTTGGGCTCATGAGAGGAGTAGAAAAACATCAAAAATTTCAGTCCTGCATGATTCTACCAAAAAATGTGTGTTCATTGAAACCGCTGGTTTTTGATAGTTTGGGCCCTATTGAATAATGAATGTTTTGAATTTTCTCCAAAAGTAAAGTAGTTGCAAACTCATCCTTTTAGAAACTTGTTTGGGCTGTTGAGAGGAGTAAAAAACCATCAAAAATTTCAATCCTGCATGATTCTACCAAGAAATGTGATTCTTCATTCAAAACGCTGGTTTTTGCTATTGGGCTCTATTGAATAATGAATGTTTTGAATTTTCTCCAAAAGTAAAGTAGTTGCAAACTCATGCTTTTAGAGACTTGTTTGGGCTCATGAGATGAGTAGAAAAACATCAAAAATTTCAGTCCTGCATGATTCTACCAAGACATGTGTGTTCATTGAAACGGCTGGTTTTTGATAGTTTGGGCCCTATTGAATAATGAATGTTTTGAATTTTCTCCAAAAGTAAAGTAGTTGCAAACTCATCCTTTTAGAAACTTGTTTGGGCTGTTGAGAGGAGTAAAAAACCATCAAAAATTTCAATCCTGCATGATTCTACCAAGAAATGTGATTCTTCATTCAAAACGCTGGTTTTTGCTATTGGGCTCTATTGAATAATGAATGTTTTGAATTTTCTCCAAAAGTAAAGTAGTTGCAAACTCATGCTTTTAGAGACTTGTTTGGGCTCATGAGAGGAGTAGAAAAACATCAAAAATTTCAGTCCTGCATGATTCTACCAAGAAATGTGTGTTCATTGAAACCGCTGGTTTTTGATAGTTTGGGCCCTATTGAATAATGAATGTTTTGAATTTTCTCCAAAAGTAAAGTAGTTGCAAACTCATGCTTTTAGAGACTTGTTTGGGCTCATGAGAGGAGTAGAAAAACATCAAAAATTTCAGTCCTGCATGATTCTACCAAGAAATGTGTGTTCATTGAAACCGCTGGTTTTTGATAGTTTGGGCCCTATTGAATAATGAATGTTTTGAATTTTCTCCAAAAGTAAAGTAGTTGCAAACTCATCCTTTTAGAAACTTGTTTGGGCTGTTGAGAGGAGTAAAAAACCATCAAAAATTTCAATCCTGCATGATTCTACCAAGAAATGTGATTCTTCATTCAAAACGCTGGTTTTTGCTATTGGGCTCTATTGAATAATGAATGTTTTGAATTTTCTCCAAAAGTAAAGTAGTTGCAAACTCATGCTTTTAGAGACTTGTTTGGGCTCATGAGAGGAGTAGAAAAACATCAAAAATTTCAGTCCTGCATGATTCTACCAAGACATGTGTGTTCATTGAAACCGCTGGTTTTTGATAGTTTGGGCCCTATTGAATAATGAATGTTTTGAATTTTCTCCAAAAGTAAAGTAGTTGCAAACTCATCCTTTTAGAAACTTGTTTGGGCTGTTGAGAGGAGTAAAAAACCATCAAAAATTTCAATCCTGCATGATTCTACCAAGAAATGTGATTCTTCATTCAAAACGCTGGTTTTTGCTATTGGGCTCTATTGAATAATGAATGTTTTGAATTTTCTCCAAAAGTAAAGTAGTTGCAAACTCATGCTTTTAGAGACTTGTTTGGGCTCATGAGAGGAGTAGAAAAACATCAAAAATTTCAGTCCTGCATGATTCTACCAAGAAATGTGTGTTCATTGAAACCGCTGGTTTTTGATAGTTTGGGCCCTATTGAATAATGAATGTTTTGAATTTTCTCCAAAAGTAAAGTAGTTGCAAACTCATGCTTTTAGAGACTTGTTTGGGCTCATGAGAGGAGTAGAAAAACATCAAAAATTTCAGTCCTGCATGATTCTACCAAGAAATGTGTGTTCATTGAAACCGCTGGTTTTTGATAGTTTGGGCCCTATTGAATAATGAATGTTTTGAATTTTCTCCAAAAGTAAAGTAGTTGCAAACTCATCCTTTTAGAAACTTGTTTGGGCTGTTGAGAGGAGTAAAAAACCATCAAAAATTTCAATCCTGCATGATTCTACCAAGAAATGTGATTCTTCATTCAAAACGCTGGTTTTTGCTATTGGGCTCTATTGAATAATGAATGTTTTGAATTTTCTCCAAAAGTAAAGTAGTTGCAAACTCATGCTTTTAGAGACTTGTTTGGGCTCATGAGAGGAGTAGAAAAACATCAAAAATTTCAGTCCTGCATGATTCTACCAAGAAATGTGTGTTCATTGAAACCGCTGGTTTTTGATAGTTTGGGCCCTATTGAATAATGAATGTTTTGAATTTTCTCCAAAAGTAAAGTAGTTGCAAACTCATCCTTTTAGAAACTTGTTTGGGCTGTTGAGAGGAGTAAAAAACCATCAAAAATTTCAATCCTGCATGATTCTACCAAGAAATGTGATTCTTCATTCAAAACGCTGGTTTTTGCTATTGGGCTCTATTGAATAATGAATGTTTTGAATTTTCTCCAAAAGTAAAGTAGTTGCAAACTCATGCTTTTAGAGACTTGTTTGGGCTCATGAGAGGAGTAGAAAAACATCAAAAATTTCAGTCCTGCATGATTCTACCAAGACATGTGTGTTCATTGAAACGGCTGGTTTTTGATAGTTTGGGCCCTATTGAATAATGAATGTTTTGAATTTTCTCCAAAAGTAAAGTAGTTGCAAACTCATCCTTTTAGAAACTTGTTTGGGCTGTTGAGAGGAGTAAAAAACCATCAAAAATTTCAATCCTGCATGATTCTACCAAGAAATGTGATTCTTCATTCAAGACGCTGGTTTTTGCTATTGGGCTCTATTGAATAATGAATGTTTTGAATTTTCTCCAAAAGTAAAGTAGTTGCAAACTCATGCTTTTAGAGACTTGTTTGGGCTCATGAGAGGAGTAGAAAAACATCAAAAATTTCAGTCCTGCATGATTCTACCAAGAAATGTGTGTTCATTCAAACCGCTGGTTTTTGATAGTTTGGGCCCTATTGAATAATGAATGTTTTGAATTTTCTCCAAAAGTAAAGTAGTTGCAAACTCATGCTTTTAGAGACTTGTTTGGGCTCATGAGAGGAGTAGAAAAACATCAAAAATTTCAGTCCTGCATGATTCTACCAAGAAATGTGTGTTCATTGAAACGGCTTGTTTTTGATAGTTTGGGCCCTATTGAATAATGAATGTTTTGAATTTTCTCCAAAAGTAAAGTAGTTGCAAACTCATCCTTTTAGAAACTTGTTTGGGCTGTTGAGAGGAGTAAAAAACCATCAAAAATTTCAATCCTGCATGATTCTACCAAGAAATGTGATTCTTCATTCAAAACGCTGGTTTTTGCTATTGGGCTCTATTGAATAATGAATGTTTTGAATTTTCTCCAAAAGTAAAGTAGTTGCAAACTCATGCTTTTAGAGACTTGTTTGGGCTCATGAGAGGAGTAGAAAAACATCAAAAATTTCAGTCCTGCATGATTCTACCAAGAAATGTGTGTTCATTCAAACCGCTGGTTTTTGATAGTTTGGGCCCTATTGAATAATGAATGTTTTGAATTTTCTCCAAAAGTAAAGTAGTTGCAAACTCATCCTTTTAGAAACTTGTTTGGGCTGTTGAGAGGAGTAAAAAACCATCAAAAATTTCAATCCTGCATGATTTTACCAAGAAATGTGATTCTTCATTCAAAACCTGATTTTTGCTATTGGGCTCTATTGAATAGTGAATGTTTTGAATTTTCTCCAAAAGTAAAGTAGTTGCAAACTCATGCTTTTAGAGACTTGTTTGGGCTCATGAGAGGAGTAGAAAAACATCAAAAATTTCAGTCCTGCATGATTCTACCAAGAAATGTGTTCATTCAAACCGCTGGTTTTTGATAGTTTGGGCCCTATTGAATAATGAATGTTTTGAATTTTCTCCAAAAGTAAAGTAGTTGCAAACTCATCCTTTTAGAAACTTGTTTGGGCTGTTGAGAGGAGTAAAAAACCATCAAAAATTTCAATCCTGCATGATTCTACCAAGAAATGTGATTCTTCATTCAAAACGCTGGTTTTTGCTATTGGGCTCTATTGAATAATGAATGTTTTGAATTTTCTCCAAAAGTAAAGTAGTTGCAAACTCATGCTTTTAGAGACTTGTTTGGGCTCATGAGATGAGTAGAAAAACATCAAAAATTTCAGTCCTGCATGATTCTACCAAGACATGTGTGTTCATTGAAACGGCTGGTTTTTGATAGTTTGGGCCCTATTGAATAATGAATGTTTTGAATTTTCTCCAAAAGTAAAGTAGTTGCAAACTCATCCTTTTAGAAACTTGTTTGGGCTGTTGAGAGGAGTAAAAAACCATCAAAAATTTCAATCCTGCATGATTCTACCAAGAAATGTGATTCTTCATTCAAAACGCTGGTTTTTGCTATTGGGCTCTATTGAATAATGAATGTTTTGAATTTTCTCCAAAAGTAAAGTAGTTGCAAACTCATGCTTTTAGAGATTTGTTTGGGCTCATGAGAGGAGTAGAAAAACATCAAAAATTTCAGTCCTGCATGATTCTACCAAGAAATGTGTGTTCATTCAAACCGCTGGTTTTTGATAGTTTGGGACCTATTGAATAATGAATGTTTTGAATTTTCTCCAAAAGTAAAGTAGTTGCAAACTCATGCTTTTAGAGACTTGTTTGGGCTCATGAGAGGAGTAGAAAAACATCAAAAATTTCAGTCCTGCATGATTCTACCAAGAAATGTGTGTTCATTGAAACCGCTGGTTTTTGATAGTTTGGGCCCTATTGAATAATGAATGTTTTGAATTTTCTCCAAAAGTAAAGTAGTTGCAAACTCATCCTTTTAGAAACTTGTTTGGGCTGTTGAGAGGAGTAAAAAACCATCAAAAATTTCAATCCTGCATGATTCTACCAAGAAATGTGATTCTTCATTCAAAACGCTGGTTTTTGCTATTGGGCTCTATTGAATAATGAATGTTTTGAATTTTCTCCAAAAGTAAAGTAGTTGCAAACTCATGCTTTTAGAGACTTGTTTGGGCTCATGAGAGGAGTAGAAAAACATCAAAAATTTCAGTCCTGCATGATTCTACCAAGAAATGTGTGTTCATTCAAACCGCTGGTTTTTGATAGTTTGGGCCCTATTGAATAATGAATGTTTTGAATTTTCTCCAAAAGTAAAGTAGTTGCAAACTCATGCTTTTAGAGACTTGTTTGGGCTCATGAGAGGAGTAGAAAAACATCAAAAATTTCAGTCCTGCATGATTCTACCAAGAAATGTGTGTTCATTGAAACCGCTGGTTTTTGATAGTTTGGGCCCTATTGAATAATGAATGTTTTGAATTTTCTCCAAAAGTAAAGTAGTTGCAAACTCATCCTTTTAGAAACTTGTTTGGGCTGTTGAGAGGAGTAAAAAACCATCAAAAATTTCAATCCTGCATGATTCTACCAAGAAATGTGATTCTTCATTCAAAACGCTGGTTTTTGCTATTGGGCTCTATTGAATAATGAATGTTTTGAATTTTCTCCAAAAGTAAAGTAGTTGCAAACTCATGCTTTTAGAGACTTGTTTGGGCTCATGAGAGGAGTAGAAAAACATCAAAAATTTCAGTCCTGCATGATTCTACCAAGAAATGTGTGTTCATTGAAACCGCTGGTTTTTGATAGTTTGGGCCCTATTGAATAATGAATGTTTTGAATTTTCTCCAAAAGTAAAGTAGTTGCAAACTCATCCTTTTAGAAACTTGTTTGGGCTGTTGAGAGGAGTAAAAAATCATCAAAAATTTCAATCCTGCATGATTCTACCAAGAAATGTGATTCTTCATTCAAAACGCTGGTTTTTGCTATTGGGCTCTATTGAATAATGAATGTTTTGAATTTTCTCCAAAAGTAAAGTAGTTGCAAACTCATGCTTTTAGAGACTTGTTTGGGCTCATGAGATGAGTAGAAAAACATCAAAAATTTCAGTCCTGCATGATTCTACCAAGACATGTGTGTTCATTGAAACGGCTGGTTTTTGATAGTTTGGGCCCTATTGAATAATGAATGTTTTGAATTTTCTCCAAAAGTAAAGTAGTTGCAAACTCATCCTTTTAGAAACTTGTTTGGGCTGTTGAGAGGAGTAAAAAACCATCAAAAATTTCAATCCTGCATGATTCTACCAAGAAATGTGATTCTTCATTCAAAACACTGGTTTTTGCTATTGGGCTCTATTGAATAATGAATGTTTTGAATTTTCTCCAAAAGTAAAGTAGTTGCAAACTCATGCTTTTAGAGACTTGTTTGGGCTCATGAGAGGAGTAGAAAAACATCAAAAATTTCATTCCTGCATGATTCTACCAAGAAATGTGTGTTCATTCAAACCGCTGGTTTTTGATAGTTTGGGCCCTATTGAATAATGAATGTTTTGAATTTTCTCCAAAAGTAAAGTAGTTGCAAACTCATGCTTTTAGAGACTTGTTTGGGCTCATGAGAGGAGTAGAAAAACATCAAAAATTTCAGTCCTACATGATTCTACCAAGAAATGTGTGTTCATTGAAACGGCTGGTTTTTGATAGTTTGGGCCCTATTGAATAATGAATGTTTTGAATTTTCTCCAAAAGTAAAGTAGTTGCAAACTCATCCTTTTAGAAACTTGTTTGGGCTGTTGAGAGGAGTAAAAAACCATCAAAAATTTCAATCCTGCATGATTCTACCAAGAAATGTGATTCTTCATTCAAAACCTGATTTTTGCTATTGGGCTCTATTGAATAGTGAATGTTTTGAATTTTCTCCAAAAGTAAAGTAGTTGCAAACTCATGCTTTTAGAGACTTGTTTGGGCTCATGAGAGGAGTAGAAAAACATCAAAAATTTCAGTCCTGCATTATTCTACCAAGAAATGTGTTCATTCAAACCGCTGGTTTTTGATAGTTTGGGCCCTATTGAATAATGAATGTTTTGAATTTTCTCCAAAAGTAAAGTAGTTGCAAACTCATCCTTTTAGAAACTTGTTTGGGCTGTTGAGAGGAGTAAAAAACCATCAAAAATTTCAATCCGGCATGATTCTACCAAGAAATGTGATTCTTCATTCAAAACGCTGGTTTTTGCTATTGGACTCTATTGAATAATGAATGTTTTGAATTTTCTCCAAAAGTAAAGTAGTTGCAAACTCATGCTTTTAGAGACTTGTTTGGGCTCATGAGAGGAGTAGAAAAACATCAAAAATTTCAGTCCTGCATGATTCTACCAAGAAATGTGTGTTCATTCAAACCGCTGGTTTTTGATAGTTTGGGCCCTATTGAATAATGAATGTTTTGAATTTTCTCCAAAAGTAAAGTAGTTGCAAACTCATGCTTTTAGAGACTTGTTTGGGCTCATGAGAGGAGTAGAAAAACATCAAAAATTTCAGTCCTGCATGATTCTACCAAGAAATGTGTGTTCATTGAAACGGCTTGTTTTTGATAGTTTGGGCCCTATTGAATAATGAATGTTTTGAATTTTCTCCAAAAGTAAAGTAGTTGCAAACTCATCCTTTTAGAAACTTGTTTGGGCTGTTGAGAGGAGTAAAAAACCATCAAAAATTTCAATCCTGCATGATTCTACCAAGAAATGTGATTCTTCATTCAAAACGCTGGTTTTTGCTATTGGGCTCTATTGAATAATGAATGTTTTGAATTTTCTCCAAAAGTAAAGTAGTTGCAAACTCATGCTTTTAGAGACTTGTTTGGGCTCATGAGAGGAGTAGAAAAACATCAAAAATTTCAGTCCTGCATGATTCTACCAAGAAATGTGTGTTCATTCAAACCGCTGGTTTTTGATAGTTTGGGCCCTATTGAATAATGAATGTTTTGAATTTTCTCCAAAAGTAAAGTAGTTGCAAACTCATCCTTTTAGAAACTTGTTTGGGCTGTTGAGAGGAGTAAAAAACCATCAAAAATTTCAATCCTGCATGATTTTACCAAGAAATGTGATTCTTCATTCAAAACCTGATTTTTGCTATTGGGCTCTATTGAATAGTGAATGTTTTGAATTTTCTCCAAAAGTAAAGTAGTTGCAAACTCATGCTTTTAGAGACTTGTTTGGGCTCATGAGAGGAGTAGAAAAACATCAAAAATTTCAGTCCTGCATGATTCTACCAAGAAATGTGTTCATTCAAACCGCTGGTTTTTGATAGTTTGGGCCCTATTGAATAATGAATGTTTTGAATTTTCTCCAAAAGTAAAGTAGTTGCAAACTCATCCTTTTAGAAACTTGTTTGGGCTGTTGAGAGGAGTAAAAAACCATCAAAAATTTCAATCCTGCATGATTCTACCAAGAAATGTGATTCTTCATTCAAAACGCTGGTTTTTGCTATTGGGCTCTATTGAATAATGAATGTTTTGAATTTTCTCCAAAAGTAAAGTAGTTGCAAACTCATGCTTTTAGAGACTTGTTTGGGCTCATGAGATGAGTAGAAAAACATCAAAAATTTCAGTCCTGCATGATTCTACCAAGACATGTGTGTTCATTGAAACGGCTGGTTTTTGATAGTTTGGGCCCTATTGAATAATGAATGTTTTGAATTTTCTCCAAAAGTAAAGTAGTTGCAAACTCATCCTTTTAGAAACTTGTTTGGGCTGTTGAGAGGAGTAAAAAACCATCAAAAATTTCAATCCTGCATGATTCTACCAAGAAATGTGATTCTTCATTCAAAACGCTGGTTTTTGCTATTGGGCTCTATTGAATAATGAATGTTTTGAATTTTCTCCAAAAGTAAAGTAGTTGCAAACTCATGCTTTTAGAGATTTGTTTGGGCTCATGAGAGGAGTAGAAAAACATCAAAAATTTCAGTCCTGCATGATTCTACCAAGGAATGTGTGTTCATTCAAACCGCTGGTTTTTGATAGTTTGGGCCCTATTGAATAATGAATGTTTTGAATTTTCTCCAAAAGTAAAGTAGTTGCAAACTCATGCTTTTAGAGACTTGTTTGGGCTCATGAGAGGAGTAGAAAAACATCAAAAATTTCAGTCCTGCATGATTCTACCAAGAAATGTGTGTTCATTGAAACCGCTGGTTTTTGATAGTTTGGGCCCTATTGAATAATGAATGTTTTGAATTTTCTCCAAAAGTAAAGTAGTTGCAAACTCATCCTTTTAGAAACTTGTTTGGGCTGTTGAGAGGAGTAAAAAACCATCAAAAATTTCAATCCTGCATGATTCTACCAAGAAATGTGATTCTTCATTCAAAACGCTGGTTTTTGCTATTGGGCTCTATTGAATAATGAATGTTTTGAATTTTCTCCAAAAGTAAAGTAGTTGCAAACTCATGCTTTTAGAGACTTGTTTGGGCTCATGAGAGGAGTAGAAAAACATCAAAAATTTCAGTCCTGCATGATTCTACCAAGAAATGTGTGTTCATTCAAACCGCTGGTTTTTGATAGTTTGGGCCCTATTGAATAATGAATGTTTTGAATTTTCTCCAAAAGTAAAGTAGTTGCAAACTCATGCTTTTAGAGACTTGTTTGGGCTCATGAGAGGAGTAGAAAAACATCAAAAATTTCAGTCCTGCATGATTCTACCAAGAAATGTGTGTTCATTGAAACCGCTGGTTTTTGATAGTTTGGGCCCTATTGAATAATGAATGTTTTGAATTTTCTCCAAAACTAAAGTAGTTGCAAACTCATCCTTTTAGAAACTTGTTTGGGCTGTTGAGAGGAGTAAAAAACCATCAAAAATTTCAATCCTGCATGATTCTACCAAGAAATGTGATTCTTCATTCAAAACGCTGGTTTTTGCTTTTGGGCTCTATTGAATAATGAATGTTTTGAATTTTCTCCAAAAGTAAAGTAGTTGCAAACTCATGCTTTTAGAGACTTGTTTGGGCTCATGAGAGGAGTAGAAAAACATCAAAAATTTCAGTCCTGCATGATTCTACCAAGAAATGTGTGTTCATTGAAACTGCTGGTTTTTGATAGTTTGGGCCCTATTGAATAATGAATGTTTTGAATTTTCTCCAAAAGTAAAGTAGTTGCAAACTCATCCTTTTAGAAACTTGTTTGGGCTGTTGAGAGGAGTAAAAAATCATCAAAAATTTCAATCCTGCATGATTCTACCAAGAAATGTGATTCTTCATTCAAAACGCTGGTTTTTGCTATTGGGCTCTATTGAATAATGAATGTTTTGAATTTTCTCCAAAAGTAAAGTAGTTGCAAACTCATGCTTTTAGAGACTTGTTTGGGCTCATGAGATGAGTAGAAAAACATCAAAAATTTCAGTCCTGCATGATTCTACCAAGACATGTGTGTTCATTGAAACGGCTGGTTTTTGATAGTTTGGGCCCTATTGAATAATGAATGTTTTGAATTTTCTCCAAAAGTAAAGTAGTTGCAAACTCATCCTTTTAGAAACTTGTTTGGGCTGTTGAGAGGAGTAAAAAACCATCAAAAATTTCAATCCTGCATGATTCTACCAAGAAATGTGATTCTTCATTCAAAACACTGGTTTTTGCTATTGGGCTCTATTGAATAATGAATGTTTTGAATTTTCTCCAAAAGTAAAGTAGTTGCAAACTCATGCTTTTAGAGACTTGTTTGGGCTCATGAGAGGAGTAGAAAAACATCAAAAATTTCATTCCTGCATGATTCTACCAAGAAATGTGTGTTCATTCAAACCGCTGGTTTTTGATAGTTTGGGCCCTATTGAATAATGAATGTTTTGAATTTTCTCCAAAAGTAAAGTAGTTGCAAACTCATGCTTTTAGAGACTTGTTTGGGCTCATGAGAGGAGTAGAAAAACATCAAAAATTTCAGTCCTGCATGATTCTACCAAGAAATGTGTGTTCATTGAAACGGCTGGTTTTTGATAGTTTGGGCCCTATTGAATAATGAATGTTTTGAATTTTCTCCAAAAGTAAAGTAGTTGCAAACTCATCCTTTTAGAAACTTGTTTGGGCTGTTGAGAGGAGTAAAAAACCATCAAAAATTTCAATCCTGCATGATTCTACCAAGAAATGTGATTCTTCATTCAAAACCTGATTTTTGCTATTGGGCTCTATTGAATAGTGAATGTTTTGAATTTTCTCCAAAAGTAAAGTAGTTGCAAACTCATGCTTTTAGAGACTTGTTTGGGCTCATGAGAGGAGTAGAAAAACATCAAAAATTTCAGTCCTGCATGATTCTACCAAGAAATGTGTTCATTCAAACCGCTGGTTTTTGATAGTTTGGGCCCTATTGAATAATGAATGTTTTGAATTTTCTCCAAAAGTAAAGTAGTTGCAAACTCATCCTTTTAGAAACTTGTTTGGGCTGTTGAGAGGAGTAAAAAACCATCAAAAATGTCAATCCTGCATGATTCTACCAAGAAATGTGATTCTTCATTCAAAACGCTGGTTTTTGCTATTGGGCTCTATTGAATAATGAATGTTTTGAATTTTCTCCAAAAGTAAAGTAGTTGCAAACTCATGCTTTTAGAGACTTGTTTGGGCTCATGAGAGGAGTAGAAAAACATCAAAAATTTCAGTCCTGCATGATTCTACCAAGAAATGTGTGTTCATTGAAACCGCTGGTTTTTGATAGTTTGGGCCGTATTGAATAATGAATGTTTTGAATTTTCTCCAAAAGTAAAGTAGTTGCAAACTCATCCTTTTAGAAACATGTTTGGGCTGTTGAGAGGAGTAAAAAATCATCAAAAATTTCAATCCTGCATGATTCTACCAAGAAATGTGATTCTTCATTCAAAACGCTGGTTTTTGCTATTGGGCTCTATTGAATAATGAATGTTTTGAATTTTCTCCAAAAGTAAAGTAGTTGCAAACTCATGCTTTTAGAGACTTGTTTGGGCTCATGAGATGAGTAGAAAAACATCAAAAATTTCAGTCCTGCATGATTCTACCAAGACATGTGTGTTCATTGAAACGGCTGGTTTTTGATAGTTTGGGCCCTATTGAATAATGAATGTTTTGAATTTTCTCCAAAAGTAAAGTAGTTGCAAACTCATCCTTTTAGAAACTTGTTTGGGCTGTTGAGAGGAGTAAAAAACCATCAAAAATTTCAATCCTGCATGATTCTACCAAGAAATGTGATTCTTCATTCAAAACGCTGGTTTTTGCTATTGGGCTCTATTGAATAATGAATGTTTTGAATTTTCTCCAAAAGTAAAGTAGTTGCAAACTCATGCTTTTAGAGACTTGTTTGGGCTCATGAGAGGAGTAGAAAAACATCAAAAATTTCAGTCCTGCATGATTCTACCAAGAAATGTGTGTTCATTCAAACCGCTGGTTTTTGATAGTTTGGGCCCTATTGAATAATGAATGTTTTGAATTTTCTCCAAAAGTAAAGTAGTTGCAAACTCATGCTTTTAGAGACTTGTTTGGGCTCATGAGAGGAGTAGAAAAACATCAAAAATTTCAGTCCTGCATGATTCTACCAAGAAATGTGTGTTCATTGAAACCGCTGGTTTTTGATAGTTTGGGCCCTATTGAATAATGAATGTTTTGAATTTTCTCCAAAAGTAAAGTAGTTGCAAACTCATCCTTTTAGAAACTTGTTTGGGCTGTTGAGAGGAGTAAAAAACCATCAAAAATTTCAATCCTGCATGATTCTACCAAGAAATGTGATTCTTCATTCAAAACGCTGGTTTTTGCTATTGGGCTCTATTGAATAATGAATGTTTTGAATTTTCTCCAAAAGTAAAGTAGTTGCAAACTCATGCTTTTAGAGACTTGTTTGGGCTCATGAGAGGAGTAGAAAAACATCAAAAATTTCAGTCCTGCATGATTCTACCAAGAAATGTGTGTTCATTCAAACCGCTGGTTTTTGATAGTTTGGGCCCTATTGAATAATGAATGTTTTGAATTTTCTCCAAAAGTAAAGTAGTTGCAAACTCATGCTTTTAGAGACTTGTTTGGGCTCATGAGAGGAGTAGAAAAACATCAAAAATTTCAATCCTGCATGATTCTACCAAGAAATGTGTGTTCATTGAAACCGCTGGTTTTTGATAGTTTGGGCCCTATTGAATAATGAATGTTTTGAATTTTCTCCAAAAGTAAAGTAGTTGCAAACTCATCCTTTTAGAAACTTGTTTGGGCTGTTGAGAGGAGTAAAAAACCATCAAAAATTTCAATCCTGCATGATTCTACCAAGAAATGTGATTCTTCATTCAAAACGCTGGTTTTTGCTATTGGGCTCTATTGAATAATGAATGTTTTGAATTTTCCCCAAAAGTAAAGTAGTTGCAAACTCATGCTTTTAGAGACTTGTTTGGGCTCATGAGAGGAGTAGAAAAACATCAAAAATTTCAGTCCTGCATGATTCTACCAAGAAATGTGTGTTCATTGAAACCGCTGGTTTTTGATAGTTTGGGCCCTATTGAATAATGAATGTTTTGAATTTTCTCCAAAAGTAAAGTAGTTGCAAACTCATCCTTTTAGAAACTTGTTTGGGCTGTTGAGAGGAGTAAAAAACCATCAAAAATTTCAATCCTGCATGATTTTACCAAGAAATGTGATTCTTCATTCAAAACCTGATTTTTGCTATTGGGCTCTATTGAATAGTGAATGTTTTGAATTTTCTCCAAAAGTAAAGTAGTTGCAAACTCATGCTTTTAGAGACTTGTTTGGGCTCATGAGAGGAGTAGAAAAACATCAAAAATTTCAGTCCTGCATGATTCTACCAAGAAATGTGTTCATTCAAACCGCTGGTTTTTGATAGTTTGGGCCCTATTGAATAATGAATGTTTTGAATTTTCTCCAAAAGTAAAGTAGTTGCAAACTCATCCTTTTAGAAACTTGTTTGGGCTGTTGAGAGGAGTAAAAAACCATCAAAAATTTCAATCCTGCATGATTCTACCAAGAAATGTGATTCTTCATTCAAAACGCTGGTTTTTGCTATTGGGCTCTATTGAATAATGAATGTTTTGAATTTTCTCCAAAAGTAAAGTAGTTGCAAACTCATGCTTTTAGAGACTTGTTTGGGCTCATGAGAGGAGTAGAAAAACATCAAAAATTTCAGTCCTGCATGATTCTACCAAGAAATGTGTGTTCATTGAAACCGCTGGTTTTTGATAGTTTGGGCCCTATTGAATAATGAATGTTTTGAATTTTCTCCAAAAGTAAAGTAGTTGCAAACTCATCCTTTTAGAAACTTGTTTGGGCTGTTGAGAGGAGTAAAAAATCATCAAAAATTTCAATCCTGCATGATTCTACCAAGAAATGTGATTCTTCATTCAAAACGCTGGTTTTTGCTATTGGGCTCTATTGAATAATGAATGTTTTGAATTTTCTCCAAAAGTAAAGTAGTTGCAAACTCATGCTTTTAGAGACTTGTTTGGGCTCATGAGATGAGTAGAAAAACATCAAAAATTTCAGTCCTGCATGATTCTACCAAGACATGTGTGTTCATTGAAACGGCTGGTTTTTGATAGTTTGGGCCCTATTGAATAATGAATGTTTTGAATTTTCTCCAAAAGTAAAGTAGTTGCAAACTCATCCTTTTAGAAACTTGTTTGGGCTGTTGAGAGGAGTAAAAAACCATCAAAAATTTCAATCCTGCATGATTCTACCAAGAAATGTGATTCTTCATTCAAAACGCTGGTTTTTGCTATTGGGCTCTATTGAATAATGAATGTTTTGAATTTTCTCCAAAAGTAAAGTAGTTGCAAACTCATGCTTTTAGAGACTTGTTTGGGCTCATGAGAGGAGTAGAAAAACATCAAAAATTTCAGTCCTGCATGATTCTACCAAGAAATGTGTGTTCATTCAAACCGCTGGTTTTTGATAGTTTGGGCCCTATTGAATAATGAATGTTTTGAATTTTCTCCAAAAGTAAAGTAGTTGCAAACTCATGCTTTTAGAGACTTGTTTGGGCTCATGAGAGGAGTAGAAAAACATCAAAAATTTCAATCCTGCATGATTCTACCAAGAAATGTGTGTTCATTGAAACCGCTGGTTTTTGATAGTTTGGGCCCTATTGAATAATGAATGTTTTGAATTTTCTCCAAAAGTAAAGTAGTTGCAAACTCATCCTTTTAGAAACTTGTTTGGGCTGTTGAGAGGAGTAAAAAACCATCAAAAATTTCAATCCTGCATGATTCTACCAAGAAATGTGATTCTTCATTCAAAACGCTGGTTTTTGCTATTGGGCTCTATTGAATAATGAATGTTTTGAATTTTCCCCAAAAGTAAAGTAGTTGCAAACTCATGCTTTTAGAGACTTGTTTGGGCTCATGAGAGGAGTAGAAAAACATCAAAAATTTCAGTCCTGCATGATTCTACCAAGAAATGTGTGTTCATTGAAACCGCTGGTTTTTGATAGTTTGGGCCCTATTGAATAATGAATGTTTTGAATTTTCTCCAAAAGTAAAGTAGTTGCAAACTCATCCTTTTAGAAACTTGTTTGGGCTGTTGAGAGGAGTAAAAAACCATCAAAAATTTCAATCCTGCATGATTTTACCAAGAAATGTGATTCTTCATTCAAAACCTGATTTTTGCTATTGGGCTCTATTGAATAGTGAATGTTTTGAATTTTCTCCAAAAGTAAAGTAGTTGCAAACTCATGCTTTTAGAGACTTGTTTGGGCTCATGAGAGGAGTAGAAAAACATCAAAAATTTCAGTCCTGCATGATTCTACCAAGACATGTGTGTTCATTGAAACGGCTGGTTTTTGATAGTTTGGGCCCTATTGAATAATGAATGTTTTGAATTTTCTCCAAAAGTAAAGTAGTTGCAAACTCATCCTTTTAGAAACTTGTTTGGGCTGTTGAGAGGAGTAAAAAACCATCAAAAATTTCAATCCTGCATGATTCTACCAAGAAATGTGATTCTTCATTCAAAACGCTGGTTTTTGCTATTGGGCTCTATTGAATAATGAATGTTTTGAATTTTCTCCAAAAGTAAAGTAGTTGCAAACTCATGCTTTTAGAGACTTGTTTGGGCTCATGAGAGGAGTAGAAAAACATCAAAAATTTCAGTCCTGCATGATTCTACCAAGAAATGTGTGTTCATTCAAACCGCTGGTTTTTGATAGTTTGGGCCCTATTGAATAATGAATGTTTTGAATTTTCTCCAAAAGTAAAGTAGTTGCAAACTCATGCTTTTAGAGACTTGTTTGGGCTCATGAGAGGAGTAGAAAAACATCAAAAATTTCAATCCTGCATGATTCTACCAAGAAATGTGTGTTCATTGAAACCGCTGGTTTTTGATAGTTTGGGCCCTATTGAATAATGAATGTTTTGAATTTTCTCCAAAAGTAAAGTAGTTGCAAACTCATCCTTTTAGAAACTTGTTTGGGCTGTTGAGAGGAGTAAAAAACCATCAAAAATTTCAATCCTGCATGATTCTACCAAGAAATGTGATTCTTCATTCAAAACGCTGGTTTTTGCTATTGGGCTCTATTGAATAATGAATGTTTTGAATTTTCCCCAAAAGTAAAGTAGTTGCAAACTCATGCTTTTAGAGACTTGTTTGGGCTCATGAGAGGAGTAGAAAAACATCAAAAATTTCAGTCCTGCATGATTCTACCAAGAAATGTGTGTTCATTGAAACCGCTGGTTTTTGATAGTTTGGGCCCTATTGAATAATGAATGTTTTGAATTTTCTCCAAAAGTAAAGTAGTTGCAAACTCATCCTTTTAGAAACTTGTTTGGGCTGTTGAGAGGAGTAAAAAACCATCAAAAATTTCAATCCTGCATGATTTTACCAAGAAATGTGATTCTTCATTCAAAACCTGATTTTTGCTATTGGGCTCTATTGAATAGTGAATGTTTTGAATTTTCTCCAAAAGTAAAGTAGTTGCAAACTCATGCTTTTAGAGACTTGTTTGGGCTCATGAGAGGAGTAGAAAAACATCAAAAATTTCAGTCCTGCATGATTCTACCAAGAAATGTGTTCATTCAAACCGCTGGTTTTTGATAGTTTGGGCCCTATTGAATAATGAATGTTTTGAATTTTCTCCAAAAGTAAAGTAGTTGCAAACTCATGCTTTTAGAGACTTGTTTGGGCTCATGAGAGGAGTAGAAAAACATCAAAAATTTCAGTCCTGCATGATTCTACCAAGAAATGTGTGTTCATTGAAACCGCTGGTTTTTGATAGTTTGGGCCCTATTGAATAATGAATGTTTTGAATTTTCTCCAAAAGTAAAGTAGTTGCAAACTCATCCTTTTAGAAACTTGTTTGGGCTGTTGAGAGGAGTAAAAAACCATCAAAAATTTCAATCCTGCATGATTTTACCAAGAAATGTGATTCTTCATTCAAAACCTGATTTTTGCTATTGGGCTCTATTGAATAGTGAATGTTTTGAATTTTCTCCAAAAGTAAAGTAGTTGCAAACTCATGCTTTTAGAGACTTGTTTGGGCTCATGAGAGGAGTAGAAAAACATCAAAAATTTCAGTCCTGCATGATTCTACCAAGAAATGTGTTCATTCAAACCGCTGGTTTTTGATAGTTTGGGCCCTATTGAATAATGAATGTTTTGAATTTTCTCCAAAAGTAAAGTAGTTGCAAACTCATGCTTTTAGAGACTTGTTTGGGCTCATGAGAGGAGTAGAAAAACATCAAAAATTTCAGTCCTGCATGATTCTACCAAGAAATGTGTGTTCATTGAAACCGCTGGTTTTTGATAGTTTGGGCCCTATTGAATAATGAATGTTTTGAATTTTCTCCAAAAGTAAAGTAGTTGCAAACTCATCCTTTTAGAAACTTGTTTGGGCTGTTGAGAGGAGTAAAAAATCATCAAAAATTTCAATCCTGCATGATTCTACCAAGAAATGTGATTCTTCATTCAAAACGCTGGTTTTTGCTATTGGGCTCTATTGAATAATGAATGTTTTGAATTTTCTCCAAAAGTAAAGTAGTTGCAAACTCATGCTTTTAGAGACTTGTTTGGGCTCATGAGATGAGTAGAAAAACATCAAAAATTTCAGTCCTGCATGATTCTACCAAGACATGTGTGTTCATTGAAACGGCTGGTTTTTGATAGTTTGGGCCCTATTGAATAATGAATGTTTTGAATTTTCTCCAAAAGTAAAGTAGTTGCAAACTCATCCTTTTAGAAACTTGTTTGGGCTGTTGAGAGGAGTAAAAAACCATCAAAAATTTCAATCCTGCATGATTCTACCAAGAAATGTGATTCTTCATTCAAAACGCTGGTTTTTGCTATTGGGCTCTATTGAATAATGAATGTTTTGAATTTTCTCCAAAAGTAAAGTAGTTGCAAACTCATGCTTTTAGAGACTTGTTTGGGCTCATGAGAGGAGTAGAAAAACATCAAAAATTTCAGTCCTGCATGATTCTACCAAGAAATGTGTGTTCATTCAAACCGCTGGTTTTTGATAGTTTGGGCCCTATTGAATAATGAATGTTTTGAATTTTCTCCAAAAGTAAAGTAGTTGCAAACTCATGCTTTTAGAGACTTGTTTGGGCTCATGAGAGGAGTAGAAAAACATCAAAAATTTCAGTCCTGCATGATTCTACCAAGAAATGTGTGTTCATTGAAACGGCTGGTTTTTGATAGTTTGGGCCCTATTGAATAATGAATGTTTTGAATTTTCTCCAAAAGTAAAGTAGTTGCAAACTCATCCTTTTAGAAACTTGTTTGGGCTGTTGAGAGGAGTAAAAAACCATCAAAAATTTCAATCCGGCATGATTCTACCAAGAAATGTGATTCTTCATTCAAAACGCTGGTTTTTGCTATTGGGCTCTATTGAATAATGAATGTTTTGAATTTTCTCCAAAAGTAAAGTAGTTGCAAACTCATGCTTTTAGAGACTTGTTTGGGCTCATGAGAGGAGTAGAAAAACATCAAAAATTTCAGTCCTGCATGATTCTACCAAGGAATGTGTGTTCATTCAAACCGCTGGTTTTTGATAGTTTGGGCCCTATTGAATAATGAATGTTTTGAATTTTCTCCAAAAGTAAAGTAGTTGCAAACTCATGCTTTTAGAGACTTGTTTGGGCTCATGAGAGGAGTAGAAAAACATCAAAAATTTCAGTCCTGCATGATTCTACCAAGAAATGTGTGTTCATTGAAACCGCTGGTTTTTGATAGTTTGGGCCCTATTGAATAATGAATGTTTTGAATTTTCTCCAAAAGTAAAGTAGTTGCAAACTCATCCTTTTAGAAACTTGTTTGGGCTGTTGAGAGGAGTAAAAAACCATCAAAAATTTCAATCCTGCATGATTCTACCAAGAAATGTGATTCTTCATTCAAAACGCTGGTTTTTGCTATTGGGCTCTATTGAATAATGAATGTTTTGAATTTTCTCCAAAAGTAAAGTAGTTGCAAACTCATGCTTTTAGAGACTTGTTTGGGCTCATGAGAGGAGTAGAAAAACATCAAAAATTTCAGTCCTGCATGATTCTACCAAGAAATGTGTGTTCATTCAAACCGCTGGTTTTTGATAGTTTGGGCCCTATTGAATAATGAATGTTTTGAATTTTCTCCAAAAGTAAAGTAGTTGCAAACTCATGCTTTTAGAGACTTGTTTGGGCTCATGAGAGGAGTAGAAAAACATCAAAAATTTCAGTCCTGCATGATTCTACCAAGAAATGTGTGTTCATTGAAACCGCTGGTTTTTGATAGTTTGGGCCCTATTGAATAATGAATGTTTTGAATTTTCTCCAAAACTAAAGTAGTTGCAAACTCATTCTTTTAGAAACTTGTTTGGGCTGTTGAGAGGAGTAAAAAACCATCAAAAATTTCAATCCTGCATGATTCTACCAAGAAATGTGATTCTTCATTCAAAACGCTGGTTTTTGCTTTTGGGCTCTATTGAATAATGAATGTTTTGAATTTTCTCCAAAAGTAAAGTAGTTGCAAACTCATGCTTTTAGAGACTTGTTTGGGCTCATGAGAGGAGTAGAAAAACATCAAAAATTTCAGTCCTGCATGATTCTACCAAGAAATGTGTGTTCATTGAAACCGCTGGTTTTTGATAGTTTGGGCCCTATTGAATAATGAATGTTTTGAATTTTCTCCAAAAGTAAAGTAGTTGCAAACTCATCCTTTTAGAAACTTGTTTGGGCTGTTGAGAGGAGTAAAAAATCATCAAAAATTTCAATCCTGCATGATTCTACCAAGAAATGTGATTCTTCATTCAAAACGCTGGTTTTTGCTATTGGGCTCTATTGAATAATGAATGTTTTGAATTTTCTCCAAAAGTAAAGTAGTTGCAAACTCATGCTTTTAGAGACTTGTTTGGGCTCATGAGATGAGTAGAAAAACATCAAAAATTTCAGTCCTGCATGATTCTACCAAGACATGTGTGTTCATTGAAACGGCTGGTTTTTGATAGTTTGGGCCCTATTGAATAATGAATGTTTTGAATTTTCTCCAAAAGTAAAGTAGTTGCAAACTCATCCTTTTAGAAACTTGTTTGGGCTGTTGAGAGGAGTAAAAAACCATCAAAAATTTCAATCCTGCATGATTCTACCAAGAAATGTGATTCTTCATTCAAAACACTGGTTTTTGCTATTGGGCTCTATTGAATAATGAATGTTTTGAATTTTCTCCAAAAGTAAAGTAGTTGCAAACTCATGCTTTTAGAGACTTGTTTGGGCTCATGAGAGGAGTAGAAAAACATCAAAAATTTCATTCCTGCATGATTCTACCAAGAAATGTGTGTTCATTCAAACCGCTGGTTTTTGATAGTTTGGGCCCTATTGAATAATGAATGTTTTGAATTTTCTCCAAAAGTAAAGTAGTTGCAAACTCATGCTTTTAGAGACTTGTTTGGGCTCATGAGAGGAGTAGAAAAACATCAAAAATTTCAGTCCTGCATGATTCTACCAAGAAATGTGTGTTCATTGAAACGGCTGGTTTTTGATAGTTTGGGCCCTATTGAATAATGAATGTTTTGAATTTTCTCCAAAAGTAAAGTAGTTGCAAACTCATCCTTTTAGAAACTTGTTTGGGCTGTTGAGAGGAGTAAAAAACCATCAAAAATTTCAATCCTGCATGATTCTACCAAGAAATGTGATTCTTCATTCAAAACCTGATTTTTGCTATTGGGCTCTATTGAATAGTGAATGTTTTGAATTTTCTCCAAAAGTAAAGTAGTTGCAAACTCATGCTTTTAGAGACTTGTTTGGGCTCATGAGAGGAGTAGAAAAACATCAAAAATTTCAGTCCTGCATGATTCTACCAAGAAATGTGTTCATTCAAACCGCTGGTTTTTGATAGTTTGGGCCCTATTGAATAATGAATGTTTTGAATTTTCTCCAAAAGTAAAGTAGTTGCAAACTCATCCTTTTAGAAACTTGTTTGGGCTGTTGAGAGGAGTAAAAAACCATCAAAAATTTCAATCCTGCATGATTCTACCAAGAAATGTGATTCTTCATTCAAAACGCTGGTTTTTGCTATTGGGCTCTATTGAATAATGAATGTTTTGAATTTTCCCCAAAAGTAAAGTAGTTGCAAACTCATGCTTTTAGAGACTTGTTTGGGCTCATGAGAGGAGTAGAAAAACATCAAAAATTTCAGTCCTGCATGATTCTACCAAGAAATGTGTGTTCATTGAAACCGCTGGTTTTTGATAGTTTGGGCCCTATTGAATAATGAATGTTTTGAATTTTCTCCAAAAGTAAAGTAGTTGCAAACTCATCCTTTTAGAAACTTGTTTGGGCTGTTGAGAGGAGTAAAAAACCATCAAAAATTTCAATCCTGCATGATTTTACCAAGAAATGTGATTCTTCATTCAAAACCTGATTTTTGCTATTGGGCTCTATTGAATAGTGAATGTTTTGAATTTTCTCCAAAAGTAAAGTAGTTGCAAACTCATGCTTTTAGAGACTTGTTTGGGCTCATGAGAGGAGTAGAAAAACATCAAAAATTTCAGTCCTGCATGATTCTACCAAGAAATGTGTTCATTCAAACCGCTGGTTTTTGATAGTTTGGGCCCTATTGAATAATGAATGTTTTGAATTTTCTCCAAAAGTAAAGTAGTTGCAAACTCATCCTTTTAGAAACTTGTTTGGGCTTTTGAGAGGAGTAAAAAACCATCAAAAATTTCAATCCTGCATGATTCTACCAAGAAATGTGATTCTTCATTCAAAACGCTGGTTTTTGCTATTGGGCTCTATTGAATAATGAATGTTTTGAATTTTCTCCAAAAGTAAAGTAGTTGCAAACTCATGCTTTTAGAGACTTGTTTGGGCTCATGAGAGGAGTAGAAAAACATCAAAAATTTCAGTCCTGCATGATTCTACCAAGAAATGTGTGTTCATTGAAACCGCTGGTTTTTGATAGTTTGGGCCCTATTGAATAATGAATGTTTTGAATTTTCTCCAAAAGTAAAGTAGTTGCAAACTCATCCTTTTAGAAACTTGTTTGGGCTGTTGAGAGGAGTAAAAAATCATCAAAAATTTCAATCCTGCATGATTCTACCAAGAAATGTGATTCTTCATTCAAAACGCTGGTTTTTGCTATTGGGCTCTATTGAATAATGAATGTTTTGAATTTTCTCCAAAAGTAAAGTAGTTGCAAACTCATGCTTTTAGAGACTTGTTTGGGCTCATGAGATGAGTAGAAAAACATCAAAAATTTCAGTCCTGCATGATTCTACCAAGACATGTGTGTTCATTGAAACGGCTGGTTTTTGATAGTTTGGGCCCTATTGAATAATGAATGTTTTGAATTTTCTCCAAAAGTAAAGTAGTTGCAAACTCATCCTTTTAGAAACTTGTTTGGGCTGTTGAGAGGAGTAAAAAACCATCAAAAATTTCAATCCTGCATGATTCTACCAAGAAATGTGATTCTTCATTCAAAACACTGGTTTTTGCTATTGGGCTCTATTGAATAATGAATGTTTTGAATTTTCTCCAAAAGTAAAGTAGTTGCAAACTCATGCTTTTAGAGACTTGTTTGGGCTCATGAGAGGAGTAGAAAAACATCAAAAATTTCATTCCTGCATGATTCTACCAAGAAATGTGTGTTCATTCAAACCGCTGGTTTTTGATAGTTTGGGCCCTATTGAATAATGAATGTTTTGAATTTTCTCCAAAAGTAAAGTAGTTGCAAACTCATGCTTTTAGAGACTTGTTTGGGCTCATGAGAGGAGTAGAAAAACATCAAAAATTTCAGTCCTGCATGATTCTACCAAGAAATGTGTGTTCATTGAAACGGCTGGTTTTTGATAGTTTGGGCCCTATTGAATAATGAATGTTTTGAATTTTCTCCAAAAGTAAAGTAGTTGCAAACTCATCCTTTTAGAAACTTGTTTGGGCTGTTGAGAGGAGTAAAAAACCATCAAAAATTTCAATCCTGCATGATTCTACCAAGAAATGTGATTCTTCATTCAAAACCTGATTTTTGCTATTGGGCTCTATTGAATAGTGAATGTTTTGAATTTTCTCCAAAAGTAAAGTAGTTGCAAACTCATGCTTTTAGAGACTTGTTTGGGCTCATGAGAGGAGTAGAAAAACATCAAAAATTTCAGTCCTGCATGATTCTACCAAGAAATGTGTTCATTCAAACCGCTGGTTTTTGATAGTTTGGGCCCTATTGAATAATGAATGTTTTGAATTTTCTCCAAAAGTAAAGTAGTTGCAAACTCATCCTTTTAGAAACTTGTTTGGGCTGTTGAGAGGAGTAAAAAACCATCAAAAATTTCAATCCTGCATGATTCTACCAAGAAATGTGATTCTTCATTCAAAACGCTGGTTTTTGCTATTGGGCTCTATTGAATAATGAATGTTTTGAATTTTCCCCAAAAGTAAAGTAGTTGCAAACTCATGCTTTTAGAGACTTGTTTGGGCTCATGAGAGGAGTAGAAAAACATCAAAAATTTCAGTCCTGCATGATTCTACCAAGAAATGTGTGTTCATTGAAACCGCTGGTTTTTGATAGTTTGGGCCCTATTGAATAATGAATGTTTTGAATTTTCTCCAAAAGTAAAGTAGTTGCAAACTCATCCTTTTAGAAACTTGTTTGGGCTGTTGAGAGGAGTAAAAAACCATCAAAAATTTCAATCCTGCATGATTTTACCAAGAAATGTGATTCTTCATTCAAAACCTGATTTTTGCTATTGGGCTCTATTGAATAGTGAATGTTTTGAATTTTCTCCAAAAGTAAAGTAGTTGCAAACTCATGCTTTTAGAGACTTGTTTGGGCTCATGAGAGGAGTAGAAAAACATCAAAAATTTCAGTCCTGCATGATTCTACCAAGAAATGTGTTCATTCAAACCGCTGGTTTTTGATAGTTTGGGCCCTATTGAATAATGAATGTTTTGAATTTTCTCCAAAAGTAAAGTAGTTGCAAACTCATCCTTTTAGAAACTTGTTTGGGCTTTTGAGAGGAGTAAAAAACCATCAAAAATTTCAATCCTGCATGATTCTACCAAGAAATGTGATTCTTCATTCAAAACGCTGGTTTTTGCTATTGGGCTCTATTGAATAATGAATGTTTTGAATTTTCTCCAAAAGTAAAGTAGTTGCAAACTCATGCTTTTAGAGACTTGTTTGGGCTCATGAGAGGAGTAGAAAAACATCAAAAATTTCATTCCTGCATGATTCTACCAAGAAATGTGTGTTCATTGAAACCGCTGGTTTTTGATAGTTTGGGCCCTATTGAATAATGAATGTTTTGAATTTTCTCCAAAAGTAAAGTAGTTGCAAACTCATCCTTTTAGAAACTTGTTTGGGCTGTTGAGAGGAGTAAAAAATCATCAAAAATTTCAATCCTGCATGATTTTACCAAGAAATGTGATTCTTCATTCAAAACGCTGGTTTTTGCTATTGGGCTCTATTGAATAATGAATGTTTTGAATTTTCTCCAAAAGTAAAGTAGTTGCAAACTCATGCTTTTAGAGACTTGTTTGGGCTCATGAGATGAGTAGAAAAACATCAAAATTTTCAGTCCTGCATGATTCTACCAAGACATGTGTGTTCATTGAAACGGCTGGTTTTTGATAGTTTGGGCCCTATTGAATAATGAATGTTTTGAATTTTCTCCAAAAGTAAAGTAGTTGCAAACTCATCCTTTTAGAAACTTGTTTGGGCTGTTGAGAGGAGTAAAAAACCATCAAAAATTTCAATCCTGCATGATTCTACCAAGAAATGTGATTCTTCATTCAAAACGCTGGTTTTTGCTATTGGGCTCTATTGAATAATGAATGTTTTGACTTTTCTCCAAAAGTAAAGTAGTTGCAAACTCATGCTTTTAGAGACTTGTTTGGGCTCATGAGAGGAGTAGAAAAACATCAAAAATTTCAGTCCTGCTTGATTCTACCAAGAAATGTGTGTTCATTCAAACCGCTGGTTTTTGATAGTTTGGGCCCTATTGAATAATGAATGTTTTGAATTTTCTCCAAAAGTAAAGTAGTTGCAAACTCATGCTTTTAGAGACTTGTTTGGGCTCATGAGAGGAGTAGAAAAACATCAAAAATTTCAGTCCTGCATGATTCTACCAAGAAATGTGTGTTCATTGAAACGGCTGTTTTTTGATAGTTTGGGCCCTATTGAATAATGAATGTTTTGAATTTTCTCCAAAAGTAAAGTAGTTGCAAACTCATCCTTTTAGAAACTTGTTTGGGCTGTTGAGAGGAGTAAAAAACCATCAAAAATTTCAATCCTGCATGATTCTACCAAGAAATGTGATTCTTCATTCAAAACGCTGGTTTTTGCTATTGGGCTCTATTGAATAATGAATGTTTTGAATTTTCTCCAAAAGTAAAGTAGTTGCAAACTCATGCTTTTAGAGACTTGTTTGGGCTCATGAGAGGAGTAGAAAAACATCAAAAATTTCAGTCCTGCATGATTCTACCAAGAAATGTGTGTTCATTCAAACCGCTGGTTTTTGATAGTTTGGGCCCTATTGAATAATGAATGTTTTGAATTTTCTCCAAAAGTAAAGTAGTTGCAAACTCATCCTTTTAGAAACTTGTTTGGGCTGTTGAGAGGAGTAAAAAACCATCAAAAATTTCAATCCTGCATGATTCTACCAAGAAATGTGATTCTTCATTCAAAACACTGGTTTTTGCTATTGGGCTCTATTGAATAATGAATGTTTTGAATTTTCTCCAAAAGTAAAGTAGTTGCAAACTCATGCTTTTAGAGACTTGTTTGGGCTCATGAGAGGAGTAGAAAAACATCAAAAATTTCATTCCTGCATGATTCTACCAAGAAATGTGTGTTCATTCAAACCGCTGGTTTTTGATAGTTTGGGCCCTATTGAATAATGAATGTTTTGAATTTTCTCCAAAAGTAAAGTAGTTGCAAACTCATGCTTTTAGAGACTTGTTTGGGCTCATGAGAGGAGTAGAAAAACATCAAAAATTTCAGTCCTGCATGATTCTACCAAGAAATGTGTGTTCATTGAAACGGCTGGTTTTTGATAGTTTGGGCCCTATTGAATAATGAATGTTTTGAATTTTCTCCAAAAGTAAAGTAGTTGCAAACTCATCCTTTTAGAAACTTGTTTGGGCTGTTGAGAGGAGTAAAAAACCATCAAAAATTTCAATCCTGCATGATTCTACCAAGAAATGTGATTCTTCATTCAAAACCTGATTTTTGCTATTGGGCTCTATTGAATAGTGAATGTTTTGAATTTTCTCCAAAAGTAAAGTAGTTGCAAACTCATGCTTTTAGAGACTTGTTTGGGCTCATGAGAGGAGTAGAAAAACATCAAAAATTTCAGTCCTGCATGATTCTACCAAGAAATGTGTTCATTCAAACCGCTGGTTTTTGATAGTTTGGGCCCTATTGAATAATGAATGTTTTGAATTTTCTCCAAAAGTAAAGTAGTTGCAAACTCATCCTTTTAGAAACTTGTTTGGGCTGTTGAGAGGAGTAAAAAACCATCAAAAATTTCAATCCTGCATGATTCTACCAAGAAATGTGATTCTTCATTCAAAACGCTGGTTTTTGCTATTGGGCTCTATTGAATAATGAATGTTTTGAATTTTCCCCAAAAGTAAAGTAGTTGCAAACTCATGCTTTTAGAGACTTGTTTGGGCTCATGAGAGGAGTAGAAAAACATCAAAAATTTCAGTCCTGCATGATTCTACCAAGAAATGTGTGTTCATTGAAACCGCTGGTTTTTGATAGTTTGGGCCCTATTGAATAATGAATGTTTTGAATTTTCTCCAAAAGTAAAGTAGTTGCAAACTCATCCTTTTAGAAACTTGTTTGGGCTGTTGAGAGGAGTAAAAAACCATCAAAAATTTCAATCCTGCATGATTTTACCAAGAAATGTGATTCTTCATTCAAAACCTGATTTTTGCTATTGGGCTCTATTGAATAGTGAATGTTTTGAATTTTCTCCAAAAGTAAAGTAGTTGCAAACTCATGCTTTTAGAGACTTGTTTGGGCTCATGAGAGGAGTAGAAAAACATCAAAAATTTCAGTCCTGCATGATTCTACCAAGAAATGTGTTCATTCAAACCGCTGGTTTTTGATAGTTTGGGCCCTATTGAATAATGAATGTTTTGAATTTTCTCCAAAAGTAAAGTAGTTGCAAACTCATCCTTTTAGAAACTTGTTTGGGCTTTTGAGAGGAGTAAAAAACCATCAAAAATTTCAATCCTGCATGATTCTACCAAGAAATGTGATTCTTCATTCAAAACGCTGGTTTTTGCTATTGGGCTCTATTGAATAATGAATGTTTTGAATTTTCTCCAAAAGTAAAGTAGTTGCAAACTCATGCTTTTAGAGACTTGTTTGGGCTCATGAGAGGAGTAGAAAAACATCAAAAATTTCATTCCTGCATGATTCTACCAAGAAATGTGTGTTCATTGAAACCGCTGGTTTTTGATAGTTTGGGCCCTATTGAATAATGAATGTTTTGAATTTTCTCCAAAAGTAAAGTAGTTGCAAACTCATCCTTTTAGAAACTTGTTTGGGCTGTTGAGAGGAGTAAAAAATCATCAAAAATTTCAATCCTGCATGATTTTACCAAGAAATGTGATTCTTCATTCAAAACGCTGGTTTTTGCTATTGGGCTCTATTGAATAATGAATGTTTTGAATTTTCTCCAAAAGTAAAGTAGTTGCAAACTCATGCTTTTAGAGACTTGTTTGGGCTCATGAGATGAGTAGAAAAACATCAAAATTTTCAGTCCTGCATGATTCTACCAAGACATGTGTGTTCATTGAAACGGCTGGTTTTTGATAGTTTGGGCCCTATTGAATAATGAATGTTTTGAATTTTCTCCAAAAGTAAAGTAGTTGCAAACTCATCCTTTTAGAAACTTGTTTGGGCTGTTGAGAGGAGTAAAAAACCATCAAAAATTTCAATCCTGCATGATTCTACCAAGAAATGTGATTCTTCATTCAAAACGCTGGTTTTTGCTATTGGGCTCTATTGAATAATGAATGTTTTGACTTTTCTCCAAAAGTAAAGTAGTTGCAAACTCATGCTTTTAGAGACTTGTTTGGGCTCATGAGAGGAGTAGAAAAACATCAAAAATTTCAGTCCTGCTTGATTCTACCAAGAAATGTGTGTTCATTCAAACCGCTGGTTTTTGATAGTTTGGGCCCTATTGAATAATGAATGTTTTGAATTTTCTCCAAAAGTAAAGTAGTTGCAAACTCATGCTTTTAGAGACTTGTTTGGGCTCATGAGAGGAGTAGAAAAACATCAAAAATTTCAGTCCTGCATGATTCTACCAAGAAATGTGTGTTCATTGAAACGGCTGTTTTTTGATAGTTTGGGCCCTATTGAATAATGAATGTTTTGAATTTTCTCCAAAAGTAAAGTAGTTGCAAACTCATCCTTTTAGAAACTTGTTTGGGCTGTTGAGAGGAGTAAAAAACCATCAAAAATTTCAATCCTGCATGATTCTACCAAGAAATGTGATTCTTCATTCAAAACGCTGGTTTTTGCTATTGGGCTCTATTGAATAATGAATGTTTTGAATTTTCTCCAAAAGTAAAGTAGTTGCAAACTCATGCTTTTAGAGACTTGTTTGGGCTCATGAGAGGAGTAGAAAAACATCAAAAATTTCAGTCCTGCATGATTCTACCAAGAAATGTGTGTTCATTCAAACCGCTGGTTTTTGATAGTTTGGGCCCTATTGAATAATGAATGTTTTGAATTTTCTCCAAAAGTAAAGTAGTTGCAAACTTATCCTTTTAGAAACTTGTTTGAGCTGTTGAGAGGAGTAAAAAACCATCAAAAATTTCAATCCTGCATGATTTTACCAAGAAATGTGATTCTTCATTCAAAACCTGATTTTTGCTATTGGACTCTATTGAATAGTGAATGTTTTGAATTTTCTCCAAAAGTAAAGTAGTTGCAAACTCATGCTTTTAGAGACTTGTTTGGGCTCATGAGAGGAGTAGAAAAACATCAAAAATTTCAGTCCTGCATGATTCTACCAAGAAATGTGTTCATTCAAACCGCTGGTTTTTGATAGTTTGGGCCCTATTGAATAATGAATGTTTTGAATTTTCTCCAAAAGTAAAGTAGTTGCAAACTCATCCTTTTAGAAACTTGTTTGGGCTTTTGAGAGGAGTAAAAAACCATCAAAAATTTCAATCCTGCATGATTCTACCAAGAAATGTGATTCTTCATTCAAAACGCTGGTTTTTGCTATTGGGCTCTATTGAATAATGAATGTTTTGAATTTTCTCCAAAAGTAAAGTAGTTGCAAACTCATGCTTTTAGAGACTTGTTTGGGCTCATGAGAGGAGTAGAAAAACATCAAAAATTTCAGTCCTGCATGATTCTACCAAGAAATGTGTGTTCATTGAAACCGCTGGTTTTTGATAGTTTGGGCCCTATTGAATAATGAATGTTTTGAATTTTCTCCAAAAGTAAAGTAGTTGCAAACTCATCCTTTTAGAAACTTGTTTGGGCTGTTGAGAGGAGTAAAAAATCATCAAAAATTTCAATCCTGCATGATTCTACCAAGAAATGTGATTCTTCATTCAAAACGCTGGTTTTTGCTATTGGGCTCTATTGAATAATGAATGTTTTGAATTTTCTCCAAAAGTAAAGTAGTTGCAAACTCATGCTTTTAGAGACTTGTTTGGGCTCATGAGATGAGTAGAAAAACATCAAAAATTTCAGTCCTGCATGATTCTACCAAGACATGTGTGTTCATTGAAACGGCTGGTTTTTGATAGTTTGGGCCCTATTGAATAATGAATGTTTTGAATTTTCTCCAAAAGTAAAGTAGTTGCAAACTCATCCTTTTAGAAACTTGTTTGGGCTGTTGAGAGGAGTAAAAAACCATCAAAAATTTCAATCCTGCATGATTCTACCAAGAAATGTGATTCTTCATTCAAAACACTGGTTTTTGCTATTGGGCTCTATTGAATAATGAATGTTTTGAATTTTCTCCAAAAGTAAAGTAGTTGCAAACTCATGCTTTTAGAGACTTGTTTGGGCTCATGAGAGGAGTAGAAAAACATCAAAAATTTCATTCCTGCATGATTCTACCAAGAAATGTGTGTTCATTCAAACCGCTGGTTTTTGATAGTTTGGGCCCTATTGAATAATGAATGTTTTGAATTTTCTCCAAAAGTAAAGTAGTTGCAAACTCATGCTTTTAGAGACTTGTTTGGGCTCATGAGAGGAGTAGAAAAACATCAAAAATTTCAGTCCTGCATGATTCTACCAAGAAATGTGTGTTCATTGAAACGGCTGGTTTTTGATAGTTTGGGCCCTATTGAATAATGAATGTTTTGAATTTTCTCCAAAAGTAAAGTAGTTGCAAACTCATCCTTTTAGAAACTTGTTTGGGCTGTTGAGAGGAGTAAAAAACCATCAAAAATTTCAATCCTGCATGATTCTACCAAGAAATGTGATTCTTCATTCAAAACCTGATTTTTGCTATTGGGCTCTATTGAATAGTGAATGTTTTGAATTTTCTCCAAAAGTAAAGTAGTTGCAAACTCATGCTTTTAGAGACTTGTTTGGGCTCATGAGAGGAGTAGAAAAACATCAAAAATTTCAGTCCTGCATGATTCTACCAAGAAATGTGTTCATTCAAACCGCTGGTTTTTGATAGTTTGGGCCCTATTGAATAATGAATGTTTTGAATTTTCTCCAAAAGTAAAGTAGTTGCAAACTCATCCTTTTAGAAACTTGTTTGGGCTGTTGAGAGGAGTAAAAAACCATCAAAAATTTCAATCCTGCATGATTCTACCAAGAAATGTGATTCTTCATTCAAAACGCTGGTTTTTGCTATTGGGCTCTATTGAATAATGAATGTTTTGAATTTTCCCCAAAAGTAAAGTAGTTGCAAACTCATGCTTTTAGAGACTTGTTTGGGCTCATGAGAGGAGTAGAAAAACATCAAAAATTTCAGTCCTGCATGATTCTACCAAGAAATGTGTGTTCATTGAAACCGCTGGTTTTTGATAGTTTGGGCCCTATTGAATAATGAATGTTTTGAATTTTCTCCAAAAGTAAAGTAGTTGCAAACTCATCCTTTTAGAAACTTGTTTGGGCTGTTGAGAGGAGTAAAAAACCATCAAAAATTTCAATCCTGCATGATTTTACCAAGAAATGTGATTCTTCATTCAAAACCTGATTTTTGCTATTGGGCTCTATTGAATAGTGAATGTTTTGAATTTTCTCCAAAAGTAAAGTAGTTGCAAACTCATGCTTTTAGAGACTTGTTTGGGCTCATGAGAGGAGTAGAAAAACATCAAAAATTTCAGTCCTGCATGATTCTACCAAGAAATGTGTTCATTCAAACCGCTGGTTTTTGATAGTTTGGGCCCTATTGAATAATGAATGTTTTGAATTTTCTCCAAAAGTAAAGTAGTTGCAAACTCATCCTTTTAGAAACTTGTTTGGGCTTTTGAGAGGAGTAAAAAACCATCAAAAATTTCAATCCTGCATGATTCTACCAAGAAATGTGATTCTTCATTCAAAACGCTGGTTTTTGCTATTGGGCTCTATTGAATAATGAATGTTTTGAATTTTCTCCAAAAGTAAAGTAGTTGCAAACTCATGCTTTTAGAGACTTGTTTGGGCTCATGAGAGGAGTAGAAAAACATCAAAAATTTCATTCCTGCATGATTCTACCAAGAAATGTGTGTTCATTGAAACCGCTGGTTTTTGATAGTTTGGGCCCTATTGAATAATGAATGTTTTGAATTTTCTCCAAAAGTAAAGTAGTTGCAAACTCATCCTTTTAGAAACTTGTTTGGGCTGTTGAGAGGAGTAAAAAATCATCAAAAATTTCAATCCTGCATGATTTTACCAAGAAATGTGATTCTTCATTCAAAACGCTGGTTTTTGCTATTGGGCTCTATTGAATAATGAATGTTTTGAATTTTCTCCAAAAGTAAAGTAGTTGCAAACTCATGCTTTTAGAGACTTGTTTGGGCTCATGAGATGAGTAGAAAAACATCAAAATTTTCAGTCCTGCATGATTCTACCAAGACATGTGTGTTCATTGAAACGGCTGGTTTTTGATAGTTTGGGCCCTATTGAATAATGAATGTTTTGAATTTTCTCCAAAAGTAAAGTAGTTGCAAACTCATCCTTTTAGAAACTTGTTTGGGCTGTTGAGAGGAGTAAAAAACCATCAAAAATTTCAATCCTGCATGATTCTACCAAGAAATGTGATTCTTCATTCAAAACGCTGGTTTTTGCTATTGGGCTCTATTGAATAATGAATGTTTTGACTTTTCTCCAAAAGTAAAGTAGTTGCAAACTCATGCTTTTAGAGACTTGTTTGGGCTCATGAGAGGAGTAGAAAAACATCAAAAATTTCAGTCCTGCTTGATTCTACCAAGAAATGTGTGTTCATTCAAACCGCTGGTTTTTGATAGTTTGGGCCCTATTGAATAATGAATGTTTTGAATTTTCTCCAAAAGTAAAGTAGTTGCAAACTCATGCTTTTAGAGACTTGTTTGGGCTCATGAGAGGAGTAGAAAAACATCAAAAATTTCAGTCCTGCATGATTCTACCAAGAAATGTGTGTTCATTGAAACGGCTGTTTTTTGATAGTTTGGGCCCTATTGAATAATGAATGTTTTGAATTTTCTCCAAAAGTAAAGTAGTTGCAAACTCATCCTTTTAGAAACTTGTTTGGGCTGTTGAGAGGAGTAAAAAACCATCAAAAATTTCAATCCTGCATGATTCTACCAAGAAATGTGATTCTTCATTCAAAACGCTGGTTTTTGCTATTGGGCTCTATTGAATAATGAATGTTTTGAATTTTCTCCAAAAGTAAAGTAGTTGCAAACTCATGCTTTTAGAGACTTGTTTGGGCTCATGAGAGGAGTAGAAAAACATCAAAAATTTCAGTCCTGCATGATTCTACCAAGAAATGTGTGTTCATTCAAACCGCTGGTTTTTGATAGTTTGGGCCCTATTGAATAATGAATGTTTTGAATTTTCTCCAAAAGTAAAGTAGTTGCAAACTTATCCTTTTAGAAACTTGTTTGAGCTGTTGAGAGGAGTAAAAAACCATCAAAAATTTCAATCCTGCATGATTTTACCAAGAAATGTGATTCTTCATTCAAAACCTGATTTTTGCTATTGGACTCTATTGAATAGTGAATGTTTTGAATTTTCTCCAAAAGTAAAGTAGTTGCAAACTCATGCTTTTAGAGACTTGTTTGGGCTCATGAGAGGAGTAGAAAAACATCAAAAATTTCAGTCCTGCATGATTCTACCAAGAAATGTGTTCATTCAAACCGCTGGTTTTTGATAGTTTGGGCCCTATTGAATAATGAATGTTTTGAATTTTCTCCAAAAGTAAAGTAGTTGCAAACTCATCCTTTTAGAAACTTGTTTGGGCTGTTGAGAGGAGTAAAAAACCATCAAAAATTTCAATCCTGCATGATTCTACCAAGAAATGTGATTCTTCATTCAAAACGCTGGTTTTTGCTATTGGGCTCTATTGAATAATGAATGTTTTGAATTTTCTCCAAAAGTAAAGTAGTTGCAAACTCATGCTTTTAGAGACTTGTTTGGGCTCATGAGATGAGTAGAAAAACATCAAAAATTTCAGTCCTGCATGATTCTACCAAGACATGTGTGTTCATTGAAACGGCTGGTTTTTGATAGTTTGGGCCCTATTGAATAATGAATGTTTTGAATTTTCTCCAAAAGTAAAGTAGTTGCAAACTCATCCTTTTAGAAACTTGTTTGGGCTGTTGAGAGGAGTAAAAAACCATCAAAAATTTCAATCCTGCATGATTCTACCAAGAAATGTGATTCTTCATTCAAAACGCTGGTTTTTGCTATTGGGCTCTATTGAATAATGAATGTTTTGAATTTTCTCCAAAAGTAAAGTAGTTGCAAACTCATGCTTTTAGAGACTTGTTTGGGCTCATGAGAGGAGTAGAAAAACATAAAAAATTTCAGTCCTGCATGATTCTACCAAGAAATGTGATTCTTCATTCAAAACGCTGGTTTTTGCTATTGGGCTCTATTGAATAATGAATGTTTTGAATTTTCTCCAAAAGTAAAGTAGTTGCAAACTCATGCTTTTAGAGACTTGTTTGGGCTCATGAGAGGAGTAGAAAAACATCAAAAATTTCAGTCCTGCATGATTCTACCAAGAAATGTGTGTTCATTCAAACCGCTGGTTTTTGATAGTTTGGGCCCTATTGAATAATGAATGTTTTGAATTTTCTCCAAAAGTAAAGTAGTTGCAAACTCATGCTTTTAGAGACTTGTTTGGGCTCATGAGAGGAGTAGAAAAACATCAAAAATTTCAGTCCTGCATGATTCTACCAAGAAATGTGTGTTCATTGAAACCGCTGGTTTTTGATAGTTTGGGCCCTATTGAATAATGAATGTTTTGAATTTTCTCCAAAAGTAAAGTAGTTGCAAACTCATCCTTTTAGAAACTTGTTTGGGCTGTTGAGAGGAGTAAAAAACCATCAAAAATTTCAATCCTGCATGATTCTACCAAGAAATGTGATTCTTCATTCAAAACGCTGGTTTTTGCTATTGGGCTCTATTGAATAATGAATGTTTTGAATTTTCTCCAAAAGTAAAGTAGTTGCAAACTCATGCTTTTAGAGACTTGTTTGGGCTCATGAGATGAGTAGAAAAACATCAAAAATTTCAGTCCTGCATGATTCTACCAAGACATGTGTGTTCATTGAAACGGCTGTTTTTTGGTAGTTTGGGCCCTATTGAATAATGAATGTTTTGAATTTCCTCCAAAAATAAAGCAGTTGCAAACTCATCCTTTTAGAAACTTGTTTGGGCTGTTGAGAGGAGTAAAAAACCATCAAAAATTTCAATCCTGCATGATTCTACCAAGAAATGTGATTCTTCATTCAAAACGCTGGTTTTTGCTATTGGGCTCTATTGAATAATGAATGTTTTGAATTTTCTCCAAAAGTAAAGTAGTTGCAAACTCATGCTTTTAGAGACTTGTTTGGGCTCATGAGAGGAGTAGAAAAACATCAAAAATTTCAGTCCTGCATGATTCTACCAAGAAATGTGTGTTCATTCAAACCGCTGGTTTTTGATAGTTTGGGCCCTATTGAATAATGAATGTTTTGAATTTTCTCCAAAAGTAAAGTAGTTGCAAACTCATGCTTTTAGAGACTTGTTTGGGCTCATGAGAGGAGTAGAAGAACATCAAAAATTTCAGTCCTGCATGATTCTACCAAGAAATGTGTGTTCATTGAAACCGCTGGTTTTTGATAGTTTGGGCTCTATTGAATAATGAATGTTTTGAATTTTCTCCAAAAGTAAAGTAGTTGCAAACTCATCCTTTTAGAAACTTGTTTGGGCTGTTGAGAGGAGTAAAAAACCATCAAAAATTTCAATCCTGCATGATTCTACCAAGAAATGTGATTCTTCATTCAAAACGCTGGTTTTTGCTATTGGGCTCTATTGAATAATGAATGTTTTGAATTTTCTCCAAAAGTAAAGTAGTTGCAAACTCATGCTTTTAGAGACTTGTTTGGGCTCATGAGAGGAGTAGAAAAACATCAAAAATTTCAGTCCTGCATGATTCTACCAAGAAATGTGTGTTCATTGAAACCACTGGTTTTTGATAGTTTGGGCCCTATTGAATAATGAATGTTTTGAATTTTCTCCAAAAGTAAAGTAGTTGCAAACTCATCCTTTTAGAAACTTGTTTGGGCTGTTGAGAGGAGTAAAAAACCATCAAAAATTTCAATCCTGCATGATTCTACCAAGAAATGTGATTCTTCATTCAAAACGCTGGTTTTTGCTATTGGGCTCTATTGAATAATGAATGTTTTGAATTTTCTCCAAAAGTAAAGTAGTTGCAAACTCATGCTTTTAGAGACTTGTTTGGGCTCATGAGAGGAGTAGAAAAACTTCAAAAATTTCAGTCCTGCATGATTCTACCAAGAAATGTGTGTTCATTGAAACCGCTGGTTTTTGATAGTTTGGGCCCTATTGAATAATGAATGTTTTGAATTTTCTCCAAAAGTAAAGTAGTTGCAAACTCATCCTTTTAGAAACTTGTTTGGGCTGTTGAGAGGAGTAAAAAACCATCAAAAATTTCAATCCTGCATGATTCTACCAAGAAATGTGATTCTTCATTCAAAACGCTGGTTTTTGCTATTGGGCTCTATTGAATAATGAATGTTTTGAATTTTCTCCAAAAGTAAAGTAGTTGCAAACTCATGCTTTTAGAGACTTGTTTGGGCTCATGAGATGAGTAGAAAAACATCAAAAATTTCAGTCCTGCATGATTCTACCAAGACATTTGTGTTCATTGAAACGGCTGGTTTTTGATAGTTTGGGCCCTATTGAGTAATGAATGTTTTGAATTTTCTCCAAAAGTAAAGTAGTTGCAAACTCATCCTTTTAGAAACTTGTTTGGGCTGTTGAGAGGAGTAAAAAACCATCAAAAATTTCAATCCTGCATGATTCTACCAAGAAATGTGATTCTTCATTCAAAACGCTGGTTTTTGCTATTGGGCTCTATTGAATAATGAATGTTTTGAATTTTCTCCAAAAGTAAAGTAGTTGCAAACTCATGCTTTTAGAGATTTGTTTGGGCTCATGAGAGGAGTAGAAAAACATCAAAAATTTCAGTCCTGCATGATTCTACCAAGAAATGTGTGTTCATTCAAACCGCTGGTTTTTGATAGTTTGGGCCCTATTGAATAATGAATGTTTTGAATTTTCTCCAAAAGTAAAGTAGTTGCAAACTCATGCTTTTAGAGACTTGTTTGGGCTCATGAGAGTAGTAGAAAAACATCAAAAATTTCAGTCCTGCATGATTCTACCAAGAAATGTGTGTTCATTGAAACCGCTGGTTTTTGATAGTTTGGGCCCTATTGAATAATGAATGTTTTGAATTTTCTCCAAAAGTAAAGTAGTTGCAAACTCATCCTTTTAGAAACTTGTTTGGGCTGTTGAGAGGAGTAAAAAAGCATCAAAAATTTCAATCCTGCATGATTCTACCAAGAAATGTGATTCTTCATTCAAAACGCTGGTTTTTGCTATTGGGCTCTATTGAATAATGAATGTTTTGAATTTTCTCCAAAAGTAAAGTAGTTGCAAACTCATGCTTTTAGAGACTTGTTTGGGCTCATGAGATGAGTAGAAAAACATCAAAAATTTCAGTCCTGCATGATTCTACCAAGACATGTGTTTTCATTGAAACGGCTGGTTTTTGATAGTTTGGGCCCTATTGAATAATGAATGTTTTGAATTTTCTCCAAAAGTAAAGTAGTTGCAAACTCATCCTTTTAGAAACTTGTTTGGGCTGTTGAGAGGAGTAAAAAACCATCAAAAATTTCAATCCTGCATGATTCTACCAAGAAATGTGATTCTTCATTCAAAACGCTGGTTTTTGCTATTGGGCTCTATTGAATAATGAATGTTTTGAATTTTCTCCAAAAGTAAAGTAGTTGCAAACTCATGCTTTTAGAGACTTGTTTGGGCTCATGAGAGGAATAGAAAAACATCAAAAATTTCAGTCCTGCATGATTCTACCAAGAAATGTTTGTTCATTGAAACCGCTGGTTTTTGATAGTTTGGGCCCTATTGAATAATGAATGTTTTGAATTTTCTCCAAAAGTAAAGTAGTTGCAAACTCATGCTTTTAGAGACTTGTTTGGGCTCATGAGAGGAGTAGAAAAACATCAAAAATTTCAGTCCTGCATGATTCTACCAAGAAATGTGTGTTCATTGAAACCGCTGGTTTTTGATAGTTTGGGCCCTATTGAATAATGAATGTTTTGAATTTTCTCCAAAAGTAAAGTAGTTGCAAACTCATCCTTTTAGAAACTTGTTTGGGCTGTTGAGAGGAGTAAAAAACCATCAAAAATTTCAATCCTGCATGATTCTACCAAGAAATGTGATTCTTCATTCAAAACGCTGGTTTTTGCTATTGGGCTCTATTGAATAATGAATGTTTTGAATTTTCTCCAAAAGTAAAGTAGTTGCAAACTCATGCTTTTAGAGACTTGTTTGGGCTCATGAGAGGAGTAGAAAAACATCAAAAATTTCAGTCCTGCATGATTCTACCAAGAAATGTGTGTTCATTGAAACCGCTGGTTTTTGATAGTTTGGGCCCTATTGAATAATGAATGTTTTGAATTTTCTCCAAAAGTAAAGTAGTTGCAAACTCATCCTTTTAGAAACTTGTTTGGGCTGTTGAGAGGAGTAAAAAATCATCAAAAATTTCAATCCTGCATGATTCTACCAAGAAATGTGATTCTTCATTCAAAACGCTGGTTTTTGCTATTGGGCTCTATTGAATAATGAATGTTTTGAATTTTCTCCAAAAGTAAAGTAGTTGCAAACTCATGCTTTTAGAGACTTGTTTGGGCTCATGAGATGAGTAGAAAAACATCAAAAATTTCAGTCCTGCATGATTCTACCAAGACATGTGTGTTCATTGAAACGGCTGGTTTTTGATAGTTTGGGCCCTACTGAATAATGAATGTTTTGAATTTTCTCCAAAAGTAAAGTAGTTGCAAACTCATCCTTTTAGAAACTTGTTTGGGCTGTTGAGAGGAGTAAAAAACCATCAAAAATTTCAATCCTGCATGATTCTACCAAGAAATGTGATTCTTCATTCAAAACGCTGGTTTTTGCTATTGGGCTCTATTGAATAATGAATGTTTTGAATTTTCTCCAAAAGTAAAGTAGTTGCAAACTCATGCTTTTAGAGACTTGTTTGGGCTCATGAGAGGAGTAGAAAAACATCAAAAATTTCAGTCCTGCATGATTCTACCAAGAAATGTGTGTTCATTCAAACCGCTGGTTTTTGATAGTTTGGGCCCTATTGAATAATGAATGTTTTGAATTTTCTCCAAAAGTAAAGTAGTTGCAAACTCATGCTTTTAGAGACTTGTTTGGGCTCATGAGAGGAGTAGAAAAACATCAAAAATTTCAGTCCTGCATGATTCTACCAAGAAATGTGTGTTCATTGAAACCGCTGGTTTTTGATAGTTTGGGCCCTATTGAATAATGAATGTTTTGAATTTTCTCCAAAAGTAAAGTAGTTGCAAACTCATCCTTTTAGAAATTTGTTTGGGCTGTTGAGAGGAGTAAAAAACCATCAAAAATTTCAATCCTGCATGATTGTACCAAGAAATGTGATTCTTCATTCAAAACGCTGGTTTTTGCTATTGGGCTCTATGGAATAATGAATGTTTTGAATTTTCTCCAAAAGTAAAGTAGTTGCAAACTCATGCTTTTAGAGACTTGTTTGGGCTCATGAGAGGAGTAGAAAAACATCAAAAATTTCAGTCCTGCATGATTCTACCAAGAAATGTGTGTTCATTCAAGCCGCTGGTTTTTGATAGTTTGGGCCCTATTGAATAATGAATGTTTTGAATTTTCTCCAAAAGTAAAGTAGTTGCAAACTCATCCTTTTAGAAACTTGTTTGGGCTGTTGAGAGGAGTAAAAAACCATCAAAAATTTCAATCCTGCATGATTTTACCAAGAAATGTGATTCTTCATTCAAAACCTGATTTTTGCTATTGGGCTCTATTGAATAGTGAATGTTTTGAATTTTCTCCAAAAGTAAAGTAGTTGCAAACTCATGCTTTTAGAGACTTGTTTGGGCTCAAGAGAGGAGTAGAAAAACATCAAAAATTTCAGTCCTGCATGATTCTACCAAGAAATGTGTTCATTCAAACCGCTGGTTTTTAATAGTTTGGGCCCTATTGAATAATGAATGTTTTGAATTTTCTCCAAAAGTAAAGTAGTTGCAAACTCATCTTTTGAGAAACTTGTTTGGGCTGTTGAGAGGAGTAAAAAACCATCAAAAATTTCAATCCTGCATGATTCTACCAAGAAATGTGATTCTTCATTCAAAACGCTGGTTTTTGCTATTGGGCTCTATTGAATAATGAATGTTTTGAATTTTCTCCAAAAGTAAAGTAGTTGCAAACTCATGCTTTTAGAGACTTGTTTGGGCTCATGAGATGAGTAGAAAAACATCAAAAATTTCAGTCCTGCATGATTCTACCAAGACATGTGTGTTCATTGAAACGGCTGGTTTTTGATAGTTTGGGCCCTATTGAATAATGAATGTTTTGAATTTTCTCCAAAAGTAAAGTAGTTGCAAACTCATCCTTTTAGAAACTTGTTTGGGCTGTTGAGAGGAGTAAAAAACCATCAAAAATTTCAATCCTGCATGATTCTACCAAGAAATGTGATTCTTCATTCAAAACGCTGGTTTTTGCTATTGGGCTCTATTGAATAATGAATGTTTTGAATTTTCTCCAAAAGTAAAGTAGTTGCAAACTCATGCTTTTAGAGACTTGTTTGGGCTCATGAGAGGAATAGAAAAACATCAAAAATTTCAGTCCTGCATGATTCTACCAAGAAATGTTTGTTCATTGAAACCGCTGGTTTTTGATAGTTTGGGCCCTATTGAATAATGAATGTTTTGAATTTTCTCCAAAAGTAAAGTAGTTGCAAACTCATGCTTTTAGAGACTTGTTTGGGCTCATGAGAGGAGTAGAAAAACATCAAAAATTTCAGTCCTGCATGATTCTACCAAGAAATGTGTGTTCATTGAAACCGCTGGTTTTTGATAGTTTGGGCCCTATTGAATAATGAATGTTTTGAATTTTCTCCAAAAGTAAAGTAGTTGCAAACTCATCCTTTTAGAAACTTGTTTGGGCTGTTGAGAGGAGTAAAAAACCATCAAAAATTTCAATCCTGCATGATTCTACCAAGAAATGTGATTCTTCATTCAAAACGCTGGTTTTTGCTATTGGGCTCTATTGAATAATGAATGTTTTGAATTTTCTCCAAAAGTAAAGTAGTTGCAAACTCATGCTTTTAGAGACTTGTTTGGGCTCATGAGAGGAGTAGAAAAACATCAAAAATTTCAGTCCTGCATGATTCTACCAAGAAATGTGTGTTCATTGAAACCGCTGGTTTTTGATAGTTTGGGCCCTATTGAATAATGAATGTTTTGAATTTTCTCCAAAAGTAAAGTAGTTGCAAACTCATCCTTTTAGAAACTTGTTTGGGCTGTTGAGAGGAGTAAAAAATCATCAAAAATTTCAATCCTGCATGATTCTACCAAGAAATGTGATTCTTCATTCAAAACGCTGGTTTTTGCTATTGGGCTCTATTGAATAATGAATGTTTTGAATTTTCTCCAAAAGTAAAGTAGTTGCAAACTCATGCTTTTAGAGACTTGTTTGGGCTCATGAGATGAGTAGAAAAACATCAAAAATTTCAGTCCTGCATGATTCTACCAAGACATGTGTGTTCATTGAAACGGCTGGTTTTTGATAGTTTGGGCCCTACTGAATAATGAATGTTTTGAATTTTCTCCAAAAGTAAAGTAGTTGCAAACTCATCCTTTTAGAAACTTGTTTGGGCTGTTGAGAGGAGTAAAAAACCATCAAAAATTTCAATCCTGCATGATTCTACCAAGAAATGTGATTCTTCATTCAAAACGCTGGTTTTTGCTATTGGGCTCTATTGAATAATGAATGTTTTGAATTTTCTCCAAAAGTAAAGTAGTTGCAAACTCATGCTTTTAGAGACTTGTTTGGGCTCATGAGAGGAGTAGAAAAACATCAAAAATTTCAGTCCTGCATGATTCTACCAAGAAATGTGTGTTCATTCAAACCGCTGGTTTTTGATAGTTTGGGCCCTATTGAATAATGAATGTTTTGAATTTTCTCCAAAAGTAAAGTAGTTGCAAACTCATGCTTTTAGAGACTTGTTTGGGCTCATGAGAGGAGTAGAAAAACATCAAAAATTTCAGTCCTGCATGATTCTACCAAGAAATGTGTGTTCATTGAAACCGCTGGTTTTTGATAGTTTGGGCCCTATTGAATAATGAATGTTTTGAATTTTCTCCAAAAGTAAAGTAGTTGCAAACTCATCCTTTTAGAAATTTGTTTGGGCTGTTGAGAGGAGTAAAAAACCATCAAAAATTTCAATCCTGCATGATTGTACCAAGAAATGTGATTCTTCATTCAAAACGCTGGTTTTTGCTATTGGGCTCTATGGAATAATGAATGTTTTGAATTTTCTCCAAAAGTAAAGTAGTTGCAAACTCATGCTTTTAGAGACTTGTTTGGGCTCATGAGAGGAGTAGAAAAACATCAAAAATTTCAGTCCTGCATGATTCTACCAAGAAATGTGTGTTCATTCAAGCCGCTGGTTTTTGATAGTTTGGGCCCTATTGAATAATGAATGTTTTGAATTTTCTCCAAAAGTAAAGTAGTTGCAAACTCATCCTTTTAGAAACTTGTTTGGGCTGTTGAGAGGAGTAAAAAACCATCAAAAATTTCAATCCTGCATGATTTTACCAAGAAATGTGATTCTTCATTCAAAACCTGATTTTTGCTATTGGGCTCTATTGAATAGTGAATGTTTTGAATTTTCTCCAAAAGTAAAGTAGTTGCAAACTCATGCTTTTAGAGACTTGTTTGGGCTCAAGAGAGGAGTAGAAAAACATCAAAAATTTCAGTCCTGCATGATTCTACCAAGAAATGTGTTCATTCAAACCGCTGGTTTTTAATAGTTTGGGCCCTATTGAATAATGAATGTTTTGAATTTTCTCCAAAAGTAAAGTAGTTGCAAACTCATCTTTTGAGAAACTTGTTTGGGCTGTTGAGAGGAGTAAAAAACCATCAAAAATTTCAATCCTGCATGATTCTACCAAGAAATGTGATTCTTCATTCAAAACGCTGGTTTTTGCTATTGGGCTCTATTGAATAATGAATGTTTTGAATTTTCTCCAAAAGTAAAGTAGTTGCAAACTCATGCTTTTAGAGACTTGTTTGGGCTCATGAGATGAGTAGAAAAACATCAAAAATTTCAGTCCTGCATGATTCTACCAAGACATGTGTGTTCATTGAAACGGCTGGTTTTTGATAGTTTGGGCCCTATTGAATAATGAATGTTTTGAATTTTCTCCAAAAGTAAAGTAGTTGCAAACTCATCCTTTTAGAAACTTGTTTGGGCTGTTGAGAGGAGTAAAAAACCATCAAAAATTTCAATCCTGCATGATTCTACCAAGAAATGTGATTCTTCATTCAAAACGCTGGTTTTTGCTATTGGGCTCTATTGAATAATGAATGTTTTGAATTTTCTCCAAAAGTAAAGTAGTTGCAAACTCATGCTTTTAGAGATTTGTTTGGGCTCATGAGAGGAGTAGAAAAACATCAAAAATTTCAGTCCTGCATGATTCTACCAAGAAATGTGTGTTCATTCAAACCGCTGGTTTTTGATAGTTTGGGCCCTATTGAATAATGAATGTTTTGAATTTTCTCCAAAAGTAAAGTAGTTGCAAACTCATGCTTTTAGAGACTTGTTTGGGCTCATGAGAGGAGTAGAAAAACATCAAAAATTTCAGTCCTGCATGATTCTACCAAGAAATGTGTGTTCATTGAAACCGCTGGTTTTTGATAGTTTGGGCCCTATTGAATAATGAATGTTTTGAATTTTCTCCAAAAGTAAAGTAGTTGCAAACTCATCCTTTTAGAAACTTGTTTGGGCTGTTGAGAGGAGTAAAAAACCATCAAAAATTTCAATCCTGCATGATTCCACCAAGAAATGTGATTCTTCATTCAAAACGCTGGTTTTTGCTATTGGGCTCTATTGAATAATGAATGTTTTGAATTTTCTCCAAAAGTAAAGTAGTTGCAAACTCATGCTTTTAGAGACTTGTTTGGGCTCATGAGATGAGTAGAAAAACATCAAAAATTTCAGTCCTGCATGATTCTACCAAGACATGTGTGTTCATTGAAACGGCTGGTTTTTGATAGTTTGGGCCCTATTGAATAATGAATGTTTTGAATTTTCTCCAAAAGTAAAGTAGTTGCAAACTCATCCTTTTAGAAACTTGTTTAGGCTGTTGAGAGGAGTAAAAAACCATCAAAAATTTCAATCCTGCATGATTCTACCAAGAAATGTGATTCTTCATTCAAAACGCTGGTTTTTGCTACTGGGCTCTATTGAATAATGAATGTTTTGAATTTTCTCCAAAAGTAAAGTAGTTGCAAACTCATGCTTTTAGAGACTTGTTTGGGCTCATGAGAGGAGTAGAAAAACATCAAAAATTTCAGTCCTGCATGATTCTACCAAGAAATGTTTGTTCATTGAAACCGCTGGTTTTTGATAGTTTGGGCCCTATTGAATAATGAATGTTTTGAATTTTCTCCAAAAGTAAAGTAGTTGCAAACTCATGCTTTTAGAGACTTGTTTGGGCTCATGAGCGGAGTAGAAAAACATCAAAAATTTCAGTCCTGCATGATTCTACCAAGAAATGTGTGTTCATTGAAACCGCTGGTTTTTGATAGTTTGGGCCCTATTGAATAATGAATGTTTTGAATTTTCTCCAAAAGTAAAGTAGTTGCAAACTCATCCTTTTAGAAACTTGTTTGGGCTGTTGAGAGGAGTAAAAAACCATCAAAAATTTCAATCCTGCATGATTCTACCAAGAAATGTGATTCTTCATTCAAAACGCTGGTTTTTGCTATTGGGCTCTATGGAATAATGAATGTTTTGAATTTTCTCCAAAAGTAAAGTAGTTGCAAACTCATGCTTTTAGAGACTTGTTTGGGCTCATGAGAGGAGTAGAAAAACATCAAAAATTTCAGTCCTGCATGATTCTACCAAGAAATGTGTGTTCATTCAAGCCGCTGGTTTTTGATAGTTTGGGCCCTATTGAATAATGAATGTTTTGAATTTTCTCCAAAAGTAAAGTAGTTGCAAACTCATCCTTTTAGAAACTTGTTTGGGCTGTTGAGAGGAGTAAAAAACCATCAAAAATTTCAATCCTGCATGATTTTACCAAGAAATGTGATTCTTCATTCAAAACCTGATTTTTGCTATTGGGCTCTATTGAATAGTGAATGTTTTGAATTTTCTCCAAAAGTAAAGTAGTTGCAAACTCATGCTTTTAGAGACTTGTTTGGGCTCAAGAGAGGAGTAGAAAAACATCAAAAATTTCAGTCCTGCATGATTCTACCAAGAAATGTGTTCATTCAAACCGCTGGTTTTTAATAGTTTGGGCCCTATTGAATAATGAATGTTTTGAATTTTCTCCAAAAGTAAAGTAGTTGCAAACTCATCCTTTGAGAAACTTGTTTGGGCTGTTGAGAGGAGTAAAAAACCATCAAAAATTTCAATCCTGCATGATTCTACCAAGAAATGTGATTCTTCATTCAAAACGCTGGTTTTTGCTATTGGGCTCTATTGAATAATGAATGTTTTGAATTTTCTCCAAAAGTAAAGTAGTTGCAAACTCATGCTTTTAGAGACTTGTTTGGGCTCATGAGATGAGTAGAAAAACATCAAAAATTTCAGTCCTGCATGATTCTACCAAGACATGTGTGTTCATTGAAACGGCTGGTTTTTGATAGTTTGGGCCCTATTGAATAATGAATGTTTTGAATTTTCTCCAAAAGTAAAGTAGTTGCAAACTCATCCTTTTAGAAACTTGTTTAGGCTGTTGAGAGGAGTAAAAAACCATCAAAAATTTCAATCCTGCATGATTCTACCAAGAAATGTGATTCTTCATTCAAAACGCTGGTTTTTGCTACTGGGCTCTATTGAATAATGAATGTTTTGAATTTTCTCCAAAAGTAAAGTAGTTGCAAACTCATGCTTTTAGAGACTTGTTTGGGCTCATGAGTGGAGTAGAAAAACATCAAAAATTTCAGTCCTGCATGATTCTACCAAGAAATGTTTGTTCATTGAAACCGCTGGTTTTTGATAGTTTGGGCCCTATTGAATAATGAATGTTTTGAATTTTCTCCAAAAGTAAAGTAGTTGCAAACTCATGCTTTTAGAGACTTGTTTGGGCTCATGAGAGGAGTAGAAAAACATCAAAAATTTCAGTCCTGCATGATTCTACCAAGAAATGTGTGTTCATTGAAACCGCTGGTTTTTGATAGTTTGGGCCCTATTGAATAATGAATGTTTTGAATTTTCTCCAAAAGTAAAGTAGTTGCAAGCTCATCCTTTTAGAAACTTGTTTGGGCTGTTGAGAGGAGTAAAAAACCATCAAAAATTTCAATCCTGCATGATTCTACCAAGAAATGTGATTCTTCATTCAAAACGCTGGTTTTTGCTATTGGGCTCTATTGAATAATGAATGTTTTGAATTTTCTCCAAAAGTAAAGTAGTTGCAAACTCATGCTTTTAGAGACTTGTTTGGGCTCATGAGAGGAGTAGAAAAACATCAAAAATTTCAGTCCTGCATGATTCTACCAAGAAATGTGTGTTCATTGAAACCGCTGGTTTTTGATAGTTTGGGCCCTATTGAATAATGAATGTTTTGAATTTTCTCCAAAAGTAAAGTAGTTGCAAACTCATCCTTTTAGAAACTTGTTTGGGCTGTTGAGAGGAGTAAAAAATCATCAAAAATTTCAATCCTGCATGATTCTACCAAGAAATGTGATTCTTCATTCAAAACGCTGGTTTTTGCTATTGGGCTCTATTGAATAATGAATGTTTTGAATTTTCTCCAAAAGTAAAGTAGTTGCAAACTCATGCTTTTAGAGACTTGTTTGGGCTCATGAGATGAGTAGAAAAACATCAAAAATTTCAGTCCTGCATGATTCTACCAAGACATGTGTGTTCATTGAAACCGCTGGTTTTTGATAGTTTGGGCCCTACTGAATAATGAATGTTTTGAATTTTCTCCAAAAGTAAAGTAGTTGCAAACTCATCCTTTTAGAAACTTGTTTGGGCTGTTGAGAGGAGTAAAAAACCATCAAAAATTTCAATCCTGCATGATTCTACCAAGAAATGTGATTCTTCATTCAAAACGCTGGTTTTTGCTATTGGGCTCTATTGAATAATGAATGTTTTGAATTTTCTCCAAAAGTAAAGTAGTTGCAAACTCATGCTTTTAGAGACTTGTTTGGGCTCATGAGAGGAGTAGAAAAACATCAAAAATTTCAGTCCTGCATGATTCTACCAAGAAATGTGTGTTCATTCAAACCGCTGGTTTTTGATAGTTTGGGCCCTATTGAATAATGAATGTTTTGAATTTTCTCCAAAAGTAAAGTAGTTGCAAACTCATGCTTTTAGAGACTTGTTTGGGCTCATGAGAGGAGTAGAAAAACATCAAAAATTTCAGTCCTGCATGATTCTACCAAGAAATGTGTGTTCATTGAAACCGCTGGTTTTTGATAGTTTGGGCCCTATTGAATAATGAATGTTTTGAATTTTCTCCAAAAGTAAAGTAGTTGCAAACTCATCCTTTTAGAAATTTGTTTGGGCTGTTGAGAGGAGTAAAAAACCATCAAAAATTTCAATCCTGCATGATTCTACCAAGAAATGTGATTCTTCATTCAAAACGCTGGTTTTTGCTATTGGGCTCTATGGAATAATGAATGTTTTGAATTTTCTCCAAAAGTAAAGTAGTTGCAAACTCATGCTTTTAGAGACTTGTTTGGGCTCATGAGAGGAGTAGAAAAACATCAAAAATTTCAGTCCTGCATGATTCTACCAAGAAATGTGTGTTCATTCAAGCCGCTGGTTTTTGATAGTTTGGGCCCTATTGAATAATGAATGTTTTGAATTTTCTCCAAAAGTAAAGTAGTTGCAAACTCATCCTTTTAGAAACTTGTTTGGGCTGTTGAGAGGAGTAAAAAACCATCAAAAATTTCAATCCTGCATGATTTTACCAAGAAATGTGATTCTTCATTCAAAACCTGATTTTTGCTATTGGGCTCTATTGAATAGTGAATGTTTTGAATTTTCTCCAAAAGTAAAGTAGTTGCAAACTCATGCTTTTAGAGACTTGTTTGGGCTCATGAGAGGAGTAGAAAAACATCAAAAATTTCAGTCCTGCATGATTCTACCAAGAAATGTGTTCATTCAAACCGCTGGTTTTTGATAGTTTGGGCCCTATTGAATAATGAATGTTTTGAATTTTCTCCAAAAGTAAAGTAGTTGCAAACTCATCCTTTTAGAAACTTGTTTGGGCTGTTGAGAGGAGTAAAAAACCATCAAAAATTTCAATCCTGCATGATTCTACCAAGAAATGTGATTCTTCATTCAAAACGCTGGTTTTTGCTATTGGGCTCTATTGAATAATGAATGTTTTGAATTTTCTCCAAAAGTAAAGTAGTTGCAAACTCATGCTTTTAGAGACTTGTTTGGGCTCATGAGATGAGTAGAAAAACATCAAAAATTTCAGTCCTGCATGATTCTACCAAGACATGTGTGTTCATTGAAACCGCTGGTTTTTGATAGTTTGGGCCCTATTGAATAATGAATGTTTTGAATTTTCTCCAAAAGTAAAGTAGTTGCAAACTCATCCTTTTAGAAACTTGTTTGGGCTGTTGAGAGGAGTAAAAAACCATCAAAAATTTCAATCCTGCATGATTCTACCAAGAAATGTGATTCTTCATTCAAAACGCTGGTTTTTGCTATTGGGCTCTATTGAATAATGAATGTTTTGAATTTTCTCCAAAAGTAAAGTAGTTGCAAACTCATGCTTTTAGAGATTTGTTTGGGCTCATGAGAGGAGTAGAAAAACATCAAAAATTTCAGTCCTGCATGATTCTACCAAGAAATGTGTGTTCATTCAAACCGCTGGTTTTTGATAGTTTGGGCCCTATTGAATAATGAATGTTTTGAATTTTCTCCAAAAGTAAAGTAGTTGCAAACTCATGCTTTTAGAGACTTGTTTGGGCTCATGAGAGGAGTAGAAAAACATCAAAAATTTCAGTCCTGCATGATTCTACCAAGAAATGTGTGTTCATTGAAACGGCTGGTTTTTGATAGTTTGGGCCCTATTGAATAATGAATGTTTTGAATTTTCTCCAAAAGTAAAGTAGTTGCAAACTCATCCTTTTAGAAACTTGTTTGGGCTGTTGAGAGGAGTAAAAAACCATCAAAAATTTCAATCCTGCATGATTCTACCAAGAAATGTGATTCTTCATTCAAAACGCTGATTTTTGCTATTGGGCTCTATTGAATAATGAATGTTTTGAATTTTCTCCAAAAGTAAAGTAGTTGCAAACTCATGCTTTTAGAGACTTGTTTGGGCTCATGAGATGAGTAGAAAAACATCAAAAATTTCAGTCCTGCATGATTCTACCAAGACATGTGTGTTCATTGAAACGGCTGGTTTTTGATAGTTTGGGCCCTATTGAATAATGAATGTTTTGAATTTTCTCCAAAAGTAAAGTAGTTGCAAACTCATCCTTTTAGAAACTTGTTTAGGCTGTTGAGAGGAGTAAAAAACCATCAAAAATTTCAATCCTGCATGATTCTACCAAGAAATGTGATTCTTCATTCAAAACGCTGGTTTTTGCTACTGGGCTCTATTGAATAATGAATGTTTTGAATTTTCTCCAAAAGTAAAGTAGTTGCAAACTCATGCTTTTAGAGACTTGTTTGGGCTCATGAGAGGAGTAGAAAAACATCAAAAATTTCAGTCCTGCATGATTCTACCAAGAAATGTGTGTTCATTCAAACCGCTGGTTTTTGATAGTTTGGGCCCTATTGAATAATGAATGTTTTGAATTTTCTCCAAAAGTAAAGTAGTTGCAAACTCATGCTTTTAGAGACTTGTTTGGGCTCATGAGAGGAGTAGAAAAACATCAAAAATTTCAGTCCTGCATGATTCTACCAGGAAATGTGTGTTCATTGAAACCGCTGGTTTTTGATAGTTTGGGCCCTATTGAATAATGAATGTTTTGAATTTTCTCCAAAAGTAAAGTAGTTGCAAACTCATCCTTTTAGAAACTTGTTTGGGCTGTTGAGAGGAGTAAAAAAGCATCAAAAATTTCAATCCTGCATGATTCTACCAAGAAATGTGATTCTTCATTCAAAACGCTGGTTTTTGCTATTGGGCTCTATTGAATAATGAATGTTTTGAATTTTCTCCAAAAGTAAAGTAGTTGCAAACTCATGCTTTTAGAGACTTGTTTGGGCTCATGAGATGAGTAGAAAAACATCAAAAATTTCAGTCCTGCATGATTCTACCAAGACATGTGTGTTCATTGAAACGGCTGGTTTTTGATAGTTTGGGCCCTATTGAATAATGAATGTTTTGAATTTTCTCCAAAAGTAAAGTAGTTGCAAACTCATCCTTTTAGAAACTTGTTTGGGCTGTTGAGAGGAGTAAAAAACCATCAAAAATTTCAATCCTGCATGATTCTACCAAGAAATGTGATTCTTCATTCAAAACGCTGGTTTTTGCTATTGGGCTCTATTGAATAATGAATGTTTTGAATTTTCTCCAAAAGTAAAGTAGTTGCAAACTCATGCTTTTAGAGACTTGTTTGGGCTCATGAGAGGAGTAGAAAAACATCAAAAATTTCAGTCCTGCATGATTCTACCAAGAAATGTTTGTTCATTGAAACCACTGGTTTTTGATAGTTTGGGCCCTATTGAATAATGAATGTTTTGAATTTTCTCCAAAAGTAAAGTAGTTGCAAACTCATGCTTTTAGAGACTTGTTTGGGCTCATGAGATGAGTAGAAAAACATCAAAAATTTCAGTCCTGCATGATTCTACCAAGACATGTGTGTTCATTGAAACGGCTGGTTTTTGATAGTTTGGGCCCTATTGAGTAATGAATGTTTTGAATTTTCTCCAAAAGTAAAGTAGTTGCAAACTCATCCTTTTAGAAACTTGTTTGGGCTGTTGAGAGGAGTAAAAAACCATCAAAAATTTCAATCCTGCATGATTCTACCAAGAAATGTGATTCTTCATTCAAAACGCTGGTTTTTGCTATTGGGCTCTATTGAATAATGAATGTTTTGAATTTTCTCCAAAAGTAAAGTAGTTGCAAACTCATGCTTTTAGAGACTTGTTTGGGCTCATGAGAGGAGTAGAAAAACATCAAAAATTTCAGTCCTGCATGATTCTACCAAGAAATGTGTGTTCATTCAAACCGCTGGTTTTTGATAGTTTGGGCCCTATTGAATAATGAATGTTTTGAATTTTCTCCAAAAGTAAAGTAGTTGCAAACTCATGCTTTTAGAGACTTGTTTGGGCTCATGAGAGGAGTAGAAAAACATCAAAAATTTCAGTCCTGCATGATTCTACCAAGAAATGTGTGTTCATTGAAACCGCTGGTTTTTGATAGTTTGGGCCCTATTGAATAATGAATGTTTTGAATTTTCTCCAAAAGTAAAGTAGTTGCAAACTCATCCTTTTAGAAACTTGTTTGGGCTGTTGAGAGGAGTAAAAAAGCATCAAAAATTTCAATCCTGCATGATTCTACCAAGAAATGTGATTCTTCATTCAAAACGCTGGTTTTTGCTATTGGGCTCTATTGAATAATGAATGTTTTGAATTTTCTCCAAAAGTAAAGTAGTTGCAAACTCATGCTTTTAGAGACTTGTTTGGGCTCATGAGATGAGTAGAAAAACATCAAAAATTTCAGTCCTGCATGATTCTACCAAGACATGTGTGTTCATTGAAACGGCTGGTTTTTGATAGTTTGGGCCCTATTGAATAATGAATGTTTTGAATTTTCTCCAAAAGTAAAGTAGTTGCAAACTCATCCTTTTAGAAACTTGTTTGGGCTGTTGAGAGGAGTAAAAAACCATCAAAAATTTCAATCCTGCATGATTCTACCAAGAAATGTGATTCTTCATTCAAAACGCTGGTTTTTGCTATTGGGCTCTATTGAATAATGAATGTTTTGAATTTTCTCCAAAAGTAAAGTAGTTGCAAACTCATGCTTTTAGAGACTTGTTTGGGCTCATGAGAGGAGTAGAAAAACATCAAAAATTTCAGTCCTGCATGATTCTACCAAGAAATGTTTGTTCATTGAAACCACTGGTTTTTGATAGTTTGGGCCCTATTGAATAATGAATGTTTTGAATTTTCTCCAAAAGTAAAGTAGTTGCAAACTCATGCTTTTAGAGACTTGTTTGGGCTCATGAGAGGAGTAGAAAAACATCAAAAATTTCAGTCCTGCATGATTCTACCAAGAAATGTGTGTTCATTGAAACCGCTGGTTTTTGATAGTTTGGGCCCTATTGAATAATGAATGTTTTGAATTTTCTCCAAAAGTAAAGTAGTTGCAAACTCATCCTTTTAGAAACTTGTTTGGGCTGTTGAGAGGAGTAAAAAACCATCAAAAATTTCAATCCTGCATGATTCTACCAAGAAATGTGATTCTTCATTCAAAACGCTGGTTTTTGCTATTGGGCTCTATTGAATAATGAATGTTTTGAATTTTCTCCAAAAGTAAAGTAGTTGCAAACTCATGCTTTTAGAGACTTGTTTGGGCTCATGAGAGGAGTAGAAAAACATCAAAAATTTCAGTCCTGCATGATTCTACCAAGAAATGTGTGTTCATTGAAACCGCTGGTTTTTGATAGTTTGGGCCCTATTGAATAATGAATGTTTTGAATTTTCTCCAAAAGTAAAGTAGTTGCAAACTCATCCTTTTAGAAACTTGTTTGGGCTGTTGAGAGGAGTAAAAAATCATCAAAAATTTCAATCCTGCATGATTCTACCAAGAAATGTGATTCTTCATTCAAAACGCTGGTTTTTGCTATTGGGCTCTATTGAATAATGAATGTTTTGAATTTTCTCCAAAAGTAAAGTAGTTGCAAACTCATGCTTTTAGAGACTTGTTTGGGCTCATGAGATGAGTAGAAAAACATCAAAAATTTCAGTCCTGCATGATTCTACCAAGACATGTGTGTTCATTGAAACGGCTGGTTTTTGATAGTTTGGGCCCTACTGAATAATGAATGTTTTGAATTTTCTCCAAAAGTAAAGTAGTTGCAAACTCATCCTTTTAGAAACTTGTTTGGGCTGTTGAGAGGAGTAAAAAACCATCAAAAATTTCAATCCTGCATGATTCTACCAAGAAATGTGATTCTTCATTCAAAACGCTGGTTTTTGCTATTGGGCTCTATTGAATAATGAATGTTTTGAATTTTCTCCAAAAGTAAAGTAGTTGCAAACTCATGCTTTTAGAGACTTGTTTGGGCTCATGAGAGGAGTAGAAAAACATCAAAAATTTCAGTCCTGCATGATTCTACCAAGAAATGTGTGTTCATTCAAACCGCTGGTTTTTGATAGTTTGGGCCCTATTGAATAATGAATGTTTTGAATTTTCTCCAAAAGTAAAGTAGTTGCAAACTCATGCTTTTAGAGACTTGTTTGGGCTCATGAGAGGAGTAGAAAAACATCAAAAATTTCAGTCCTGCATGATTCTACCAAGAAATGTGTGTTCATTGAAACCGCTGGTTTTTGATAGTTTGGGCCCTATTGAATAATGAATGTTTTGAATTTTCTCCAAAAGTAAAGTAGTTGCAAACTCATCCTTTTAGAAATTTGTTTGGGCTGTTGAGAGGAGTAAAAAACCATCAAAAATTTCAATCCTGCATGATTCTACCAAGAAATGTGATTCTTCATTCAAAACGCTGGTTTTTGCTATTGGGCTCTATGGAATAATGAATGTTTTGAATTTTCTCCAAAAGTAAAGTAGTTGCAAACTCATGCTTTTAGAGACTTGTTTGGGCTCATGAGAGGAGTAGAAAAACATCAAAAATTTCAGTCCTGCATGATTCTACCAAGAAATGTGTGTTCATTCAAGCCGCTGGTTTTTGATAGTTTGGGCCCTATTGAATAATGAATGTTTTGAATTTTCTCCAAAAGTAAAGTAGTTGCAAACTCATCCTTTTAGAAACTTGTTTGGGCTGTTGAGAGGAGTAAAAAACCATCAAAAATTTCAATCCTGCATGATTTTACCAAGAAATGTGATTCTTCATTCAAAACCTGATTTTTGCTATTGGGCTCTATTGAATAGTGAATGTTTTGAATTTTCTCCAAAAGTAAAGTAGTTGCAAACTCATGCTTTTAGAGACTTGTTTGGGCTCATGAGAGGAGTAGAAAAACATCAAAAATTTCAGTCCTGCATGATTCTACCAAGAAATGTGTTCATTCAAACCGCTGGTTTTTGATAGTTTGGGCCCTATTGAATAATGAATGTTTTGAATTTTCTCCAAAAGTAAAGTAGTTGCAAACTCATCCTTTTAGAAACTTGTTTGGGCTGTTGAGAGGAGTAAAAAACCATCAAAAATTTCAATCCTGCATGATTCTACCAAGAAATGTGATTCTTCATTCAAAACGCTGGTTTTTGCTATTGGGCTCTATTGAATAATGAATGTTTTGAATTTTCTCCAAAAGTAAAGTAGTTGCAAACTCATGCTTTTAGAGACTTGTTTGGGCTCATGAGATGAGTAGAAAAACATCAAAAATTTCAGTCCTGCATGATTCTACCAAGACATGTGTGTTCATTGAAACCGCTGGTTTTTGATAGTTTGGGCCCTATTGAATAATGAATGTTTTGAATTTTCTCCAAAAGTAAAGTAGTTGCAAACTCATCCTTTTAGAAACTTGTTTGGGCTGTTGAGAGGAGTAAAAAACCATCAAAAATTTCAATCCTGCATGATTCTACCAAGAAATGTGATTCTTCATTCAAAACGCTGGTTTTTGCTATTGGGCTCTATTGAATAATGAATGTTTTGAATTTTCTCCAAAAGTAAAGTAGTTGCAAACTCATGCTTTTAGAGATTTGTTTGGGCTCATGAGAGGAGTAGAAAAACATCAAAAATTTCAGTCCTGCATGATTCTACCAAGAAATGTGTGTTCATTCAAACCGCTGGTTTTTGATAGTTTGGGCCCTATTGAATAATGAATGTTTTGAATTTTCTCCAAAAGTAAAGTAGTTGCAAACTCATGCTTTTAGAGACTTGTTTGGGCTCATGAGAGGAGTAGAAAAACATCAAAAATTTCAGTCCTGCATGATTCTACCAAGAAATGTGTGTTCATTGAAACCGCTGGTTTTTGATAGTTTGGGCCCTATTGAATAATGAATGTTTTGAATTTTCTCCAAAAGTAAAGTAGTTGCAAACTCATCCTTTTAGAAACTTGTTTGGGCTGTTGAGAGGAGTAAAAAACCATCAAAAATTTCAATCCTGCATGATTCTACCAAGAAATGTGATTCTTCATTCAAAACGCTGGTTTTTGCTATTGGGCTCTATTGAATAATGAATGTTTTGAATTTTCTCCAAAAGTAAAGTAGTTGCAAACTCATGCTTTTAGAGACTTGTTTGGGCTCATGAGATGAGTAGAAAAACATCAAAAATTTCAGTCCTGCATGATTCTACCAAGACATGTGTGTTCATTGAAACGGCTGGTTTTTGATAGTTTGGGCCCTATTGAATAATGAATGTTTTGAATTTTCTCCAAAAGTAAAGTAGTTGCAAACTCATCCTTTTAGAAACTTGTTTAGGCTGTTGAGAGGAGTAAAAAACCATCAAAAATTTCAATCCTGCATGATTCTACCAAGAAATGTGATTCTTCATTCAAAACGCTGGTTTTTGCTACTGGGCTCTATTGAATAATGAATGTTTTGAATTTTCTCCAAAAGTGAAGTAGTTGCAAACTCATGCTTTTAGAGACTTGTTTGGGCTCATGAGAGGAGTAGAAAAACATCAAAAATTTCAGTCCTGCATGATTCTACCAAGAAATGTGTGTTCATTCAAACCGCTGGTTTTTGATAGTTTGGGCCCTATTGAATAATGAATGTTTTGAATTTTCTCCAAAAGTAAAGTAGTTGCAAACTCATGCTTTTAGAGACTTGTTTGGGCTCATGAGAGGAGTAGAAAAACATCAAAAATTTCAGTCCTGCATGATTCTACCAGGAAATGTGTGTTCATTGAAACCGCTGGTTTTTGATAGTTTGGGCCCTATTGAATAATGAATGTTTTGAATTTTCTCCAAAAGTAAAGTAGTTGCAAACTCATCCTTTTAGAAACTTGTTTGGGCTGTTGAGAGGAGTAAAAAACCATCAAAAATTTCAATCCTGCATGATTCTACCAAGAAATGTGATTCTTCATTCAAAACGCTTGTTTTTGCTATTGGGCTCTATTGAATAATGAATGTTTTGAATTTTCTCCAAAAGTAAAGTAGTTGCAAACTCATGCTTTTAGAGACTTGTTTGGGCTCATGAGAGGAGTAGAAAAACATCAAAAATTTCAGTCCTGCATGATTCTACCAAGAAATGTGTGTTCATTGAAACCGCTGGTTTTTGATAGTTTGGGCCCTATTGAATAATGAATGTTTTGAATTTTCTCCAAAAGTAAAGTAGTTGCAAACTCATCCTTTTAGAAACTTGTTTGGGCTGTTGAGAGGAGTAAAAAATCATCAAAAATTTCAATCCTGCATGATTCTACCAAGAAATGTGATTCTTCATTCAAAACGCTGGTTTTTGCTATTGGGCTCTATTGAATAATGAATGTTTTGAATTTTCTCCAAAAGTAAAGTAGTTGCAAACTCATGCTTTTAGAGACTTGTTTGGGCTCATGAGATGAGTAGAAAAACATCAAAAATTTCAGTCCTGCATGATTCTACCAAGACATGTGTGTTCATTGAAACGGCTGGTTTTTGATAGTTTGGGCCCTATTGAATAATGAATGTTTTGAATTTTCTCTAAAAGTAAAGTAGTTGCAAACTCATCCTTTTAGAAACTTGTTTGGGCTGTTGAGAGGAGTAAAAAACCATCAAAAATTTCAATCCTGCATGATTCTACCAAGAAATGTGATTCTTCATTCAAAACGCTGGTTTTTGCTATTGGGCTCTATTGAATAATGAATGTTTTGAATTTTCTCCAAAAGTAAAGTAGTTGCAAACTCATGCTTTTAGAGACTTGTTTGGGCTCATGAGAGGAGTAGAAAAACATCAAAAATTTCAGTCCTGCATGATTCTACCAAGAAATGTGTGTTCATTCAAACCGCTGGTTTTTGATAGTTTGGGCCCTATTGAATAATGAATGTTTTGAATTTTCTCCAAAAGTAAAGTAGTTGCAAACTCATGCTTTTAGAGACTTGTTTGGGCTCATGAGAGGAGTAGAAAAACATCAAAAATTTCAGTCCTGCATGATTCTACCAAGAAATGTGTGTTCATTGAAACCGCTGGTTTTTGATAGTTTGGGCCCTATTGAATAATGAATGTTTTGAATTTTCTCCAAAAGTAAAGTAGTTGCAAACTCATCCTTTTAGAAACTTGTTTGGGCTGTTGAGAGGAGTAAAAAACCATCAAAAATTTCAATCCTGCATGATTCTACCAAGAAATGTGATTCTTCATTCAAAACGCTGGTTTTTGCTATTGGGCTCTATTGAATAATGAATGTTTTGAATTTTCTCCAAAAGTAAAGTAGTTGCAAACTCATGCTTTTAGAGACTTGTTTGGGCTCATGAGAGGAGTAGAAAAACATCAAAAATTTCAGTCCTGCATGATTCTACCAAGAAATGTGTGTTCATTGAAACCGCTGGTTTTTGATAGTTTGGGCCCTATTGAATAATGAATGTTTTGAATTTTCTCCAAAAGTAAAGTAGTTGCAAACTCATCCTTTTAGAAACTTGTTTGGGCTGTTGAGAGGAGTAAAAAATCATCAAAAATTTCAATCCTGCATGATTCTACCAAGAAATGTGATTCTTCATTCAAAACGCTGGTTTTTGCTATTGGGCTCTATTGAATAATGAATGTTTTGAATTTTCTCCAAAAGTAAAGTAGTTGCAAACTCATGCTTTTAGAGACTTGTTTGGGCTCATGAGATGAGTAGAAAAACATCAAAAATTTCAGTCCTGCATGATTCTACCAAGACATGTGTGTTCATTGAAACGGCTGGTTTTTGATAGTTTGGGCCCTATTGAATAATGAATGTTTTGAATTTTCTCCAAAAGTAAAGTAGTTGCAAACTCATCCTTTTAGAAACTTGTTTGGGCTGTTGAGAGGAGTAAAAAACCATCAAAAATTTCAATCCTGCATGATTCTACCAAGAAATGTGATTCTTCATTCAAAACGCTGGTTTTTGCTATTGGGCTCTATTGAATAATGAATGTTTTGAATTTTCTCCAAAAGTAAAGTAGTTGCAAACTCATGCTTTTAGAGACTTGTTTGGGCTCATGAGAGGAGTAGAAAAACATCAAAAATTTCATTCCTGCATGATTCTACCAAGAAATGTGTGTTCATTCAAACCGCTGGTTTTTGATAGTTTGGGCCCTATTGAATAATGAATGTTTTGAATTTTCTCCAAAAGTAAAGTAGTTGCAAACTCATGCTTTTAGAGACTTGTTTGGGCTCATGAGAGGAGTAGAAAAACATCAAAAATTTCAGTCCTGCATGATTCTACCAAGAAATGTGTGTTCATTGAAACGGCTGGTTTTTGATAGTTTGGGCCCTATTGAATAATGAATGTTTTGAATTTTCTCCAAAAGTAAAGTAGTTGCAAACTCATCCTTTTAGAAACTTGTTTGGGCTGTTGAGAGGAGTAAAAAACCATCAAAAATTTCAATCCTGCATGATTCTACCAAGAAATGTGATTCTTCATTCAAAACGCTGGTTTTTGCTATTGGGCTCTATTGAATAGTGAATGTTTTGAATTTTCTCCAAAAGTAAAGTAGTTGCAAACTCATGCTTTTAGAGACTTGTTTGGGCTCATGAGAGGAGTAGAAAAACATCAAAAATTTCAGTCCTGCATGATTCTACCAAGAAATGTGTTCATTCAAACCGCTGGTTTTTGATAGTTTGGGCCCTATTGAATAATGAATGTTTTGAATTTTCTCCAAAAGTAAAGTAGTTGCAAACTCATCCTTTTAGAAACTTGTTTGGGCTGTTGAGAGGAGTAAAAAAACCATCAAAAATTTCAATCCTGCATGATTCTACCAAGAAATGTGATTCTTCATTCAAAACGCTGGTTTTTGCTATTGGGCTCTATTGAATAATGAATGTTTTGAATTTTCTCCAAAAGTAAAGTATTTGCAAACTCATGCTTTTAGAGACTTGTTTGGGCTCATGAGAGGAGTAGAAAAACATCAAAAATTTCAGTCCTGCATGATTCTACCAAGAAATGTGTGTTCATTGAAACCGCTGGTTTTTGATAGTTTGGGCCCTATTGAATAATGAATGTTTTGAATTTTCTCCAAAAGTAAAGTAGTTGCAAACTCATCCTTTTAGAAACATGTTTGGGCTGTTGAGAGGAGTAAAAAATCATCAAAAATTTCAATCCTGCATGATTCTACCAAGAAATGTGATTCTTCATTCAAAACGCTGGTTTTTGCTATTGGGCTCTATTGAATAATGAATGTTTTGAATTTTCTCCAAAAGTAAAGTAGTTGCAAACTCATGCTTTTAGAGACTTGTTTGGGCTCATGAGATGAGTAGAAAAACATCAAAAATTTCAGTCCTGCATGATTCTACCAAGACATGTGTGTTCATTGAAACGGCTGGTTTTTGATAGTTTGGGCCCTATTGAATAATGAATGTTTTGAATTTTCTCCAAAAGTAAAGTAGTTGCAAACTCATCCTTTTAGAAACTTGTTTGGGCTGTTGAGAGGAGTAAAAAACCATCAAAAATTTCAATCCTGCATGATTCTACCAAGAAATGTGATTCTTCATTCAAAACGCTGGTTTTTGCTATTGGGCTCTATTGAATAATGAATGTTTTGAATTTTCTCCAAAAGTAAAGTAGTTGCAAACTCATGCTTTTAGAGACTTGTTTGGGCTCATGAGAGGAGTAGAAAAACATCAAAAATTTCAGTCCTGCATGATTCTACCAAGAAATGTGTGTTCATTCAAACCGCTGGTTTTTGATAGTTTGGGCCCTATTGAATAATGAATGTTTTGAATTTTCTCCAAAAGTAAAGTAGTTGCAAACTCATGCTTTTAGAGACTTGTTTGGGCTCATGAGAGGAGTAGAAAAACATCAAAAATTTCAGTCCTGCATGATTCTACCAAGAAATGTGTGTTCATTGAAACGGCTGGTTTTTGATAGTTTGGGCCCTATTGAATAATGAATGTTTTGAATTTTCTCCAAAAGTAAAGTAGTTGCAAACTCATCCTTTTAGAAACTTGTTTGGGCTGTTGAGAGGAGTAAAAAACCATCAAAAATTTCAATCCTGCATGATTCTACCAAGAAATGTGATTCTTCATTCAAAACGCTGGTTTTTGCTATTGGGCTCTATTGAATAATGAATGTTTTGAATTTTCTCCAAAAGTAAAGTAGTTGCAAACTCATGCTTTTAGAGACTTGTTTGGGCTCATGAGAGGAGTAGAAAAACATCAAAAATTTCAGTCCTGCATGATTCTACCAAGAAATGTGTGTTCATTCAAACCGCTGGTTTTTGATAGTTTGGGCCCTATTGAATAATGAATGTTTTGAATTTTCTCCAAAAGTAAAGTAGTTGCAAACTCATGCTTTTAGAGACTTGTTTGGGCTCATGAGAGGAGTAGAAAAACATCAAAAATTTCAGTCCTGCATGATTCTACCAAGAAATGTGTGTTCATTGAAACGGCTGGTTTTTGATAGTTTGGGCCCTATTGAATAATGAATGTTTTGAATTTTCTCCAAAAGTAAAGTAGTTGCAAACTCATCCTTTTAGAAACTTGTTTGGGCTGTTGAGAGGAGTAAAAAACCATCAAAAATTTCAATCCTGCATGATTCTACCAAGAAATGTGATTCTTCATTCAAAACCTGATTTTTGCTATTGGGCTCTATTGAATAGTGAATGTTTTGAATTTTCTCCAAAAGTAAAGTAGTTGCAAACTCATGCTTTTAGAGACTTGTTTGGGCTCATGAGAGGAGTAGAAAAACATCAAAAATTTCAGTCCTGCATGATTCTACCAAGAAATGTGTTCATTCAAACCGCTGGTTTTTGATAGTTTGGGCCCTATTGAATAATGAATGTTTTGAATTTTCTCCAAAAGTAAAGTAGTTGCAAACTCATCCTTTTAGAAACTTGTTTGGGCTGTTGAGAGGAGTAAAAAACCATCAAAAATTTCAATCCTGCATGATTCTACCAAGAAATGTGATTCTTCATTCAAAACGCTGGTTTTTGCTATTGGGCTCTATTGAATAATGAATGTTTTGAATTTTCTCCAAAAGTAAAGTATTTGCAAACTCATGCTTTTAGGGACTTGTTTGGGCTCATGAGAGGAGTAGAAAAACATCAAAAATTTCAGTCCTGCATGATTCTACCAAGAAATGTGTGTTCATTGAAACCGCTGGTTTTTGATAGTTTGGGCCCTATTGAATAATGAATGTTTTGAATTTTCTCCAAAAGTAAAGTAGTTGCAAACTCATCCTTTTAGAAACATGTTTGGGCTGTTGAGAGGAGTAAAAAATCATCAAAAATTTCAATCCTGCATGATTCTACCAAGAAATGTGATTCTTCATTCAAAACGCTGGTTTTTGCTATTGGGCTCTATTGAATAATGAATGTTTTGAATTTTCTCCAAAAGTAAAGTAGTTGCAAACTCATGCTTTTAGAGACTTGTTTGGGCTCATGAGATGAGTAGAAAAACATCAAAAATTTCAGTCCTGCATGATTCTACCAAGACATGTGTGTTCATTGAAACGGCTGGTTTTTGATAGTTTGGGCCCTATTGAATAATGAATGTTTTGAATTTTCTCCAAAAGTAAAGTAGTTGCAAACTCATCCTTTTAGAAACTTGTTTGGGCTGTTGAGAGGAGTAAAAAACCATCAAAAATTTCAATCCTGCATGATTCTACCAAGAAATGTGATTCTTCATTCAAAACGCTGGTTTTTGCTATTGGGCTCTATTGAATAATGAATGTTTTGAATTTTCTCCAAAAGTAAAGTAGTTGCAAACTCATGCTTTTAGAGACTTGTTTGGGCTCATGAGAGGAGTAGAAAAACATCAAAAATTTCAGTCCTGCATGATTCTACCAAGAAATGTGTGTTCATTGAAACCGCTGGTTTTTGATAGTTTGGGCCCTATTGAATAATGAATGTTTTGAATTTTCTCCAAAAGTAAAGTAGTTGCAAACTCATGCTTTTAGAGACTTGTTTGGGCTCATGAGAGGAGTAGAAAAACATCAAAAATTTCAGTCCTGCATGATTCTACCAAGAAATGTGTGTTCATTGAAACGGCTGGTTTTTGATAGTTTGGGCCCTATTGAATAATGAATGTTTTGAATTTTCTCCAAAAGTAAAGTAGTTGCAAACTCATCCTTTTAGAAACTTGTTTGGGCTGTTGAGAGGAGTAAAAAACCATCAAAAATTTCAATCCTGCATGATTCTACCAAGAAATGTGATTCTTCATTCAAAACGCTGGTTTTTGCTATTGGGCTCTATTGAATAATGAATGTTTTGAATTTTCTCCAAAAGTAAAGTAGTTGCAAACTCATGCTTTTAGAGACTTGTTTGGGCTCATGAGAGGAGTAGAAAAACATCAAAAATTTCAGTCCTGCATGATTCTACCAAGAAATGTGTGTTCATTCAAACCGCTGGTTTTTGATAGTTTGGGCCCTATTGAATAATGAATGTTTTGAATTTTCTCCAAAAGTAAAGTAGTTGCAAACTCATGCTTTTAGAGACTTGTTTGGGCTCATGAGAGGAGTAGAAAAACATCAAAAATTTCAGTCCTGCATGATTCTACCAAGAAATGTGTGTTCATTGAAACCGCTGGTTTTTGATAGTTTGGGCCCTATTGAATAATGAATGTTTTGAATTTTCTCCAAAAGTAAAGTAGTTGCAAACTCATCCTTTTAGAAACTTGTTTGGGCTGTTGAGAGGAGTAAAAAACCATCAAAAATTTCAATCCTGCATGATTCTACCAAGAAATGTGATTCTTCATTCAAAACGCTGGTTTTTGCTATTGGGCTCTATTGAATAATGAATGTTTTGAATTTTCCCCAAAAGTAAAGTAGTTGCAAACTCATGCTTTTAGAGACTTGTTTGGGCTCATGAGAGGAGTAGAAAAACATCAAAAATTTCAGTCCTGCATGATTCTACCAAGAAATGTGTGTTCATTGAAACCGCTGGTTTTTGATAGTTTGGGCCCTATTGAATAATGAATGTTTTGAATTTTCTCCAAAAGTAAAGTAGTTGCAAACTCATCCTTTTAGAAACTTGTTTGGGCTGTTGAGAGGAGTAAAAAACCATCAAAAATTTCAATCCTGCATGATTTTACCAAGAAATGTGATTCTTCATTCAAAACCTGATTTTTGCTATTGGGCTCTATTGAATAGTGAATGTTTTGAATTTTCTCCAAAAGTAAAGTAGTTGCAAACTCATGCTTTTAGAGACTTGTTTGGGCTCATGAGAGGAGTAGAAAAACATCAAAAATTTCAGTCCTGCATGATTCTACCAAGAAATGTGTTCATTCAAACCGCTGGTTTTTGATAGTTTGGGCCCTATTGAATAATGAATGTTTTGAATTTTCTCCAAAAGTAAAGTAGTTGCAAACTCATCCTTTTAGAAACTTGTTTGGGCTGTTGAGAGGAGTAAAAAACCATCAAAAATTTCAATCCTGCATGATTCTACCAAGAAATGTGATTCTTCATTCAAAACGCTGGTTTTTGCTATTGGGCTCTATTGAATAATGAATGTTTTGAATTTTCTCCAAAAGTAAAGTAGTTGCAAACTCATGCTTTTAGAGACTTGTTTGGGCTCATGAGAGGAGTAGAAAAACATCAAAAATTTCAGTCCTGCATGATTCTACCAAGAAATGTGTGTTCATTGAAACCGCTGGTTTTTGATAGTTTGGGCCCTATTGAATAATGAATGTTTTGAATTTTCTCCAAAAGTAAAGTAGTTGCAAACTCATCCTTTTAGAAACTTGTTTGGGCTGTTGAGAGGAGTAAAAAATCATCAAAAATTTCAATCCTGCATGATTCTACCAAGAAATGTGATTCTTCATTCAAAACGCTGGTTTTTGCTATTGGGCTCTATTGAATAATGAATGTTTTGAATTTTCTCCAAAAGTAAAGTAGTTGCAAACTCATGCTTTTAGAGACTTGTTTGGGCTCATGAGATGAGTAGAAAAACATCAAAAATTTCAGTCCTGCATGATTCTACCAAGACATGTGTGTTCATTGAAACGGCTGGTTTTTGATAGTTTGGGCCCTATTGAATAATGAATGTTTTGAATTTTCTCCAAAAGTAAAGTAGTTGCAAACTCATCCTTTTAGAAACTTGTTTGGGCTGTTGAGAGGAGTAAAAAACCATCAAAAATTTCAATCCTGCATGATTCTACCAAGAAATGTGATTCTTCATTCAAAACGCTGGTTTTTGCTATTGGGCTCTATTGAATAATGAATGTTTTGAATTTTCTCCAAAAGTAAAGTAGTTGCAAACTCATGCTTTTAGAGACTTGTTTGGGCTCATGAGAGGAGTAGAAAAACATCAAAAATTTCAGTCCTGCATGATTCTACCAAGAAATGTGTGTTCATTCAAACCGCTGGTTTTTGATAGTTTGGGCCCTATTGAATAATGAATGTTTTGAATTTTCTCCAAAAGTAAAGTAGTTGCAAACTCATGCTTTTAGAGACTTGTTTGGGCTCATGAGAGGAGTAGAAAAACATCAAAAATTTCAGTCCTGCATGATTCTACCAAGAAATGTGTGTTCATTGAAACGGCTGGTTTTTGATAGTTTGGGCCCTATTGAATAATGAATGTTTTGAATTTTCTCCAAAAGTAAAGTAGTTGCAAACTCATCCTTTTAGAAACTTGTTTGGGCTGTTGAGAGGAGTAAAAAACCATCAAAAATTTCAATCCTGCATGATTCTACCAAGAAATGTGATTCTTCATTCAAAACGCTGGTTTTTGCTATTGGGCTCTATTGAATAATGAATGTTTTGAATTTTCTCCAAAAGTAAAGTAGTTGCAAACTCATGCTTTTAGAGACTTGTTTGGGCTCATGAGAGGAGTAGAAAAACATCAAAAATTTCAGTCCTGCATGATTCTATCAAGAAATGTGTGTTCATTCAAACCGCTGGTTTTTGATAGTTTGGGCCCTATTGAATAATGAATGTTTTGAATTTTCTCCAAAAGTAAAGTAGTTGCAAACTCATGCTTTTAGAGACTTGTTTGGGCTCATGAGAGGAGTAGAAAAACATCAAAAATTTCAGTCCTGCATGATTCTACCAAGAAATGTGTGTTCATTGAAACCGCTGGTTTTTGATAGTTTGGGCCCTATTGAATAATGAATGTTTTGAATTTTCTCCAAAAGTAAAGTAGTTGCAAACTCATCCTTTTAGAAACTTGTTTGGGCTGTTGAGAGGAGTAAAAAACCATCAAAAATTTCAATCCTGCATGATTCTACCAAGAAATGTGATTCTTCATTCAAAACGCTGGTTTTTGCTATTGGGCTCTATTGAATAATGAATGTTTTGAATTTTCCCCAAAAGTAAAGTAGTTGCAAACTCATGCTTTTAGAGACTTGTTTGGGCTCATGAGAGGAGTAGAAAAACATCAAAAATTTCAGTCCTGCATGATTCTACCAAGAAATGTGTGTTCATTGAAACCGCTGGTTTTTGATAGTTTGGGCCCTATTGAATAATGAATGTTTTGAATTTTCTCCAAAAGTAAAGTAGTTGCAAACTCATCCTTTTAGAAACTTGTTTGGGCTGTTGAGAGGAGTAAAAAACCATCAAAAATTTCAATCCTGCATGATTTTACCAAGAAATGTGATTCTTCATTCAAAACCTGATTTTTGCTATTGGGCTCTATTGAATAGTGAATGTTTTGAATTTTCTCCAAAAGTAAAGTAGTTGCAAACTCATGCTTTTAGAGACTTGTTTGGGCTCATGAGAGGAGTAGAAAAACATCAAAAATTTCAGTCCTGCATGATTCTACCAAGAAATGTGTTCATTCAAACCGCTGGTTTTTGATAGTTTGGGCCCTATTGAATAATGAATGTTTTGAATTTTCTCCAAAAGTAAAGTAGTTGCAAACTCATCCTTTTAGAAACTTGTTTGGGCTTTTGAGAGGAGTAAAAAACCATCAAAAATTTCAATCCTGCATGATTCTACCAAGAAATGTGATTCTTCATTCAAAACGCTGGTTTTTGCTATTGGGCTCTATTGAATAATGAATGTTTTGAATTTTCTCCAAAAGTAAAGTAGTTGCAAACTCATGCTTTTAGAGACTTGTTTGGGCTCATGAGAGGAGTAGAAAAACATCAAAAATTTCATTCCTGCATGATTCTACCAAGAAATGTGTGTTCATTGAAACCGCTGGTTTTTGATAGTTTGGGCCCTATTGAATAATGAATGTTTTGAATTTTCTCCAAAAGTAAAGTAGTTGCAAACTCATCCTTTTAAAAACTTGTTTGGGCTGTTGAGAGGAGTAAAAAATCATCAAAAATTTCAATCCTGCATGATTCTACCAAGAAATGTGATTCTTCATTCAAAACGCTGGTTTTTGCTATTGGGCTCTATTGAATAATGAATGTTTTGAATTTTCTCCAAAAGTAAAGTAGTTGCAAACTCATGCTTTTAGAGACTTGTTTGGGCTCATGAGATGAGTAGAAAAACATCAAAAATTTCAGTCCTGCATGATTCTACCAAGACATGTGTGTTCATTGAAACGGCTGGTTTTTGATAGTTTGGGCCCTATTGAATAATGAATGTTTTGAATTTTCTCCAAAAGTAAAGTAGTTGCAAACTCATCCTTTTAGAAACTTGTTTGGGCTGTTGAGAGGAGTAAAAAACCATCAAAAATTTCAATCCTGCATGATTCTACCAAGAAATGTGATTCTTCATTCAAAACGCTGGTTTTTGCTATTGGGCTCTATTGAATAATGAATGTTTTGACTTTTCTCCAAAAGTAAAGTAGTTGCAAACTCATGCTTTTAGAGACTTGTTTGGGCTCATGAGAGGAGTAGAAAAACATCAAAAATTTCAGTCCTGCTTGATTCTACCAAGAAATGTGTGTTCATTCAAACCGCTGGTTTTTGATAGTTTGGGCCCTATTGAATAATGAATGTTTTGAATTTTCTCCAAAAGTAAAGTAGTTGCAAACTCATGCTTTTAGAGACTTGTTTGGGCTCATGAGAGGAGTAGAAAAACATCAAAAATTTCAGTCCTGCATGATTCTACCAATAAATGTGTGTTCATTGAAACGGCTTTTTTTTGATAGTTTGGGCCCTATTGAATAATGAATGTTTTGAATTTTCTCCAAAAGTAAAGTAGTTGCAAACTCATGCTTTTAGAGACTTGTTTGGGCTCATGAGAGGAGTAGAAAAACATCAAAAATTTCAGTCCTGCATGATTCTACCAGGAAATGTGTGTTCATTGAAACCGCTGGTTTTTGATAGTTTGGGCCCTATTGAATAATGAATGTTTTGAATTTTCTCCAAAAGTAAAGTAGTTGCAAACTCATCCTTTTAGAAACTTGTTTGGGCTGTTGAGAGGAGTAAAAAACCATCAAAAATTTCAATCCTGCATGATTCTACCAAGAAATGTGATTCTTCATTCAAAACGCTGGTTTTTGCTATTGGGCTCTATTGAATAATGAATGTTTTGAATTTTCTCCAAAAGTAAAGTAGTTGCAAACTCATGCTTTTAGAGACTTGTTTGGGCTCATGAGAGGAGTAGAAAAACATCAAAAATTTCAGTCCTGCATGATTCTACCAAGAAATGTGTGTTCATTCAAACCGCTGGTTTTTGATAGTTTGGGCCCTATTGAATAATGAATGTTTTGAATTTTCTCCAAAAGTAAAGTAGTTGCAAACTCATCCTTTTAGAAACTTGTTTGGGCTGTTGAGAGGAGTAAAAAACCATCAAAAATTTCAATCCTGCATGATTCTACCAAGAAATGTGATTCTTCATTCAAAACGCTGGTTTTTGCTATTGGGCTCTATTGAATAATGAATGTTTTGAATTTTCTCCAAAAGTAAAGTAGTTGCAAACTCATGCTTTTAGAGACTTGTTTGGGCTCATGAGAGGAGTAGAAAAACTTCAAAAATTTCAATCCTGCATGATTCTACCAAGAAATGTGTGTTCATTGAAACCGCTGGTTTTTGATAGTTTGGGCCCTATTGAATAATGAATGTTTTGAATTTTCTCCAAAAGTAAAGTAGTTGCAAACTCATCCTTTTAGAAACTTGTTTGGGCTGTTGAGAGGAGTAAAAAACCATCAAAAATTTCAATCCTGCATGATTCTACCAAGAAATGTGATTCTTCATTCAAAACGCTGGTTTTTGCTATTGGGCTCTATTGAATAATGAATGTTTTGAATTTTCTCCAAAAGTAAAGTAGTTGCAAACTCATGCTTTTAGAGACTTGTTTGGGCTCATGAGATGAGTAGAAAAACATCAAAAATTTCAGTCCTGCATGATTCTACCAAGACATGTGTGTTCATTGAAACGGCTGGTTTTTGATAGTTTGGGCCCTATTGAGTAATGAATGTTTTGAATTTTCTCCAAAAGTAAAGTAGTTGCAAACTCATCCTTTTAGAAACTTGTTTGGGCTGTTGAGAGGAGTAAAAAACCATCAAAAATTTCAATCCTGCATGATTCTACCAAGAAATGTGATTCTTCATTCAAAACGCTGGTTTTTGCTATTGGGCTCTATTGAATAATGAATGTTTTGAATTTTCTCCAAAAGTAAAGTAGTTGCAAACTCATGCTTTTATAGACTTGTTTGGGCTCATGAGAGGAGTAGAAAAACATCAAAAATTTCAGTCCTGCATGATTCTACCAAGAAATGTGTGTTCATTCAAACCGCTGGTTTTTGATAGTTTGGGCCCTATTGAATAATGAATGTTTTGAATTTTCTCCAAAAGTAAAGTAGTTGCAAACTCATGCTTTTAGAGACTTGTTTGGGCTCATGAGATGAGTAGAAAAACATCAAAAATTTCAGTCCTGCATGATTCTACCAAGAAATGTGTGTTCATTGAAACGGCTGGTTTTTGATAGTTTGGGCCCTATTGAATAATGAATGTTTTGAATTTTCTCCAAAAGTAAAGTAGTTGCAAACTCATCCTTTTAGAAACTTGTTTGGGCTGTTGAGAGGAGTAAAAAACCATCAAAAATTTCAATCCTGCATGATTCTACCAAGAAATGTGATTCTTCATTCAAAACGCTGGTTTTTGCTATTGGGCTCTATTGAATAATGAATGTTTTGAATTTTCTCCAAAAGTAAAGTAGTTGCAAACTCATGCTTTTAGAGACTTGTTTGGGCTCATGAGAGGAGTAGAAAAACATCAAAAATTTCAGTCCTGCATGATTCTACCAAGAAATGTGTGTTCATTCAAACCGCTGGTTTTTGATAGTTTGGGCCCTATTGAATAATGAATGTTTTGAATTTTCTCCAAAAGTAAAGTAGTTGCAAACTCATGCTTTTAGAGACTTGTTTGGGCTCATGAGAGGAGTAGAAAAACATCAAAAATTTCAGTCCTGCATGATTCTACCAAGAAATGTGTGTTCATTGAAACGGCTGGTTTTTGATAGTTTGGGCCCTATTGAATAATGAATGTTTTGAATTTTCTCCAAAAGTAAAGTAGTTGCAAACTCATCCTTTTAGAAACTTGTTTGGGCTGTTGAGAGGAGTAAAAAACCATCAAAAATTTCAATCCTGCATGATTCTACCAAGAAATGTGATTCTTCATTCAAAACCTGATTTTTGCTATTGGGCTCTATTGAATAGTGAATGTTTTGAATTTTCTCCAAAAGTAAAGTAGTTGCAAACTCATGCTTTTAGAGACTTGTTTGGGCTCATGAGAGGAGTAGAAAAACATCAAAAATTTCAGTCCTGCATGATTCTACCAAGAAATGTGTTCATTCAAACCGCTGGTTTTTGATAGTTTGGGCCCTATTGAATAATGAATGTTTTGAATTTTCTCCAAAAGTAAAGTAGTTGCAAACTCATCCTTTTAGAAACTTGTTTGGGCTGTTGAGAGGAGTAAAAAACCATCAAAAATTTCAATCCTGCATGATTCTACCAAGAAATGTGATTCTTCATTCAAAACGCTGGTTTTTGCTATTGGGCTCTATTGAATAATGAATGTTTTGAATTTTCTCCAAAAGTAAAGTATTTGCAAACTCATGCTTTTAGGGACTTGTTTGGGCTCATGAGAGGAGTAGAAAAACATCAAAAATTTCAGTCCTGCATGATTCTACCAAGAAATGTGTGTTCATTGAAACCGCTGGTTTTTGATAGTTTGGGCCCTATTGAATAATGAATGTTTTGAATTTTCTCCAAAAGTAAAGTAGTTGCAAACTCATCCTTTTAGAAACATGTTTGGGCTGTTGAGAGGAGTAAAAAATCATCAAAAATTTCAATCCTGCATGATTCTACCAAGAAATGTGATTCTTCATTCAAAACGCTGGTTTTTGCTATTGGGCTCTATTGAATAATGAATGTTTTGAATTTTCTCCAAAAGTAAAGTAGTTGCAAACTCATGCTTTTAGAGACTTGTTTGGGCTCATGAGATGAGTAGAAAAACATCAAAAATTTCAGTCCTGCATGATTCTACCAAGACATGTGTGTTCATTGAAACGGCTGGTTTTTGATAGTTTGGGCCCTATTGAATAATGAATGTTTTGAATTTTCTCCAAAAGTAAAGTAGTTGCAAACTCATCCTTTTAGAAACTTGTTTGGGCTGTTGAGAGGAGTAAAAAACCATCAAAAATTTCAATCCTGCATGATTCTACCAAGAAATGTGATTCTTCATTCAAAACGCTGGTTTTTGCTATTGGGCTCTATTGAATAATGAATGTTTTGAATTTTCTCCAAAAGTAAAGTAGTTGCAAACTCATGCTTTTAGAGACTTGTTTGGGCTCATGAGAGGAGTAGAAAAACATCAAAAATTTCAGTCCTGCATGATTCTACCAAGAAATGTGTGTTCATTCAAACCGCTGGTTTTTGATAGTTTGGGCCCTATTGAATAATGAATGTTTTGAATTTTCTCCAAAAGTAAAGTAGTTGCAAACTCATGCTTTTAGAGACTTGTTTGGGCTCATGAGAGGAGTAGAAAAACATCAAAAATTTCAGTCCTGCATGATTCTACCAAGAAATGTGTGTTCATTGAAACGGCTGGTTTTTGATAGTTTGGGCCCTATTGAATAATGAATGTTTTGAATTTTCTCCAAAAGTAAAGTAGTTGCAAACTCATCCTTTTAGAAACTTGTTTGGGCTGTTGAGAGGAGTAAAAAACCATCAAAAATTTCAATCCTGCATGATTCTACCAAGAAATGTGATTCTTCATTCAAAACGCTGGTTTTTGCTATTGGGCTCTATTGAATAATGAATGTTTTGAATTTTCTCCAAAAGTAAAGTAGTTGCAAACTCATGCTTTTAGAGACTTGTTTGGGCTCATGAGATGAGTAGAAAAACATCAAAAATTTCAGTCCTGCATGATTCTACCAAGAAATGTGTGTTCATTCAAACCGCTGGTTTTTGATAGTTTGGGCCCTATTGAATAATGAATGTTTTGAATTTTCTCCAAAAGTAAAGTAGTTGCAAACTCATGCTTTTAGAGACTTGTTTGGGCTCATGAGAGGAGTAGAAAAACATCAAAAATTTCAGTCCTGCATGATTCTACCAAGAAATGTGTGTTCATTGAAACCGCTGGTTTTTGATAGTTTGGGCCCTATTGAATAATGAATGTTTTGAATTTTCTCCAAAAGTAAAGTAGTTGCAAACTCATCCTTTTAGAAACTTGTTTGGGCTGTTGAGAGGAGTAAAAAACCATCAAAAATTTCAATCCTGCATGATTCTACCAAGAAATGTGATTCTTCATTCAAAACGCTGGTTTTTGCTATTGGGCTCTATTGAATAATGAATGTTTTGAATTTTCCCCAAAAGTAAAGTAGTTGCAAACTCATGCTTTTAGAGACTTGTTTGGGCTCATGAGAGGAGTAGAAAAACATCAAAAATTTCAGTCCTGCATGATTCTACCAAGAAATGTGTGTTCATTGAAACCGCTGGTTTTTGATAGTTTGGGCCCTATTGAATAATGAATGTTTTGAATTTTCTCCAAAAGTAAAGTAGTTGCAAACTCATCCTTTTAGAAACTTGTTTGGGCTGTTGAGAGGAGTAAAAAACCATCAAAAATTTCAATCCTGCATGATTTTACCAAGAAATGTGATTCTTCATTCAAAACCTGATTTTTGCTATTGGGCTCTATTGAATAGTGAATGTTTTGAATTTTCTCCAAAAGTAAAGTAGTTGCAAACTCATGCTTTTAGAGACTTGTTTGGGCTCATGAGAGGAGTAGAAAAACATCAAAAATTTCAGTCCTGCATGATTCTACCAAGAAATGTGTTCATTCAAACCGCTGGTTTTTGATAGTTTGGGCCCTATTGAATAATGAATGTTTTGAATTTTCTCCAAAAGTAAAGTAGTTGCAAACTCATCCTTTTAGAAACTTGTTTGGGCTGTTGAGAGGAGTAAAAAACCATCAAAAATTTCAATCCTGCATGATTCTACCAAGAAATGTGATTCTTCATTCAAAACGCTGGTTTTTGCTATTGGGCTCTATTGAATAATGAATGTTTTGAATTTTCTCCAAAAGTAAAGTAGTTGCAAACTCATGCTTTTAGAGACTTGTTTGGGCTCATGAGAGGAGTAGAAAAACATCAAAAATTTCAGTCCTGCATGATTCTACCAAGAAATGTGTGTTCATTGAAACCGCTGGTTTTTGACAGTTTGGGCCCTATTGAATAATGAATGTTTTGAATTTTCTCCAAAAGTAAAGTAGTTGCAAACTCATCCTTTTAGAAACTTGTTTGGGCTGTTGAGAGGAGTAAAAAATCATCAAAAATTTCAATCCTGCATGATTCTACCAAGAAATGTGATTCTTCATTCAAAACGCTGGTTTTTGCTATTGGGCTCTATTGAATAATGAATGTTTTGAATTTTCTCCAAAAGTAAAGTAGTTGCAAACTCATGCTTTTAGAGACTTGTTTGGGCTCATGAGATGAGTAGAAAAACATCAAAAATTTCAGTCCTGCATGATTCTACCAAGACATGTGTGTTCATTGAAACGGCTGGTTTTTGATAGTTTGGGCCCTATTGAATAATGAATGTTTTGAATTTTCTCCAAAAGTAAAGTAGTTGCAAACTCATCCTTTTAGAAACTTGTTTGGGCTGTTGAGAGGAGTAAAAAACCATCAAAAATTTCAATCCTGCATGATTCTACCAAGAAATGTGATTCTTCATTCAAAACGCTGGTTTTTGCTATTGGGCTCTATTGAATAATGAATGTTTTGAATTTTCTCCAAAAGTAAAGTAGTTGCAAACTCATGCTTTTAGAGACTTGTTTGGGCTCATGAGAGGAGTAGAAAAACATCAAAAATTTCAGTCCTGCATGATTCTACCAAGAAATGTGTGTTCATTCAAACCGCTGGTTTTTGATAGTTTGGGCCCTATTGAATAATGAATGTTTTGAATTTTCTCCAAAAGTAAAGTAGTTGCAAACTCATGCTTTTAGAGACTTGTTTGGGCTCATGAGAGGAGTAGAAAAACATCAAAAATTTCAGTCCTGCATGATTCTACCAAGAAATGTGTGTTCATTGAAACGGCTGGTTTTTGATAGTTTGGGCCCTATTGAATAATGAATGTTTTGAATTTTCTCCAAAAGTAAAGTAGTTGCAAACTCATCCTTTTAGAAACTTGTTTGGGCTGTTGAGAGGAGTAAAAAACCATCAAAAATTTCAATCCTGCATGATTCTACCAAGAAATGTGATTCTTCATTCAAAACGCTGGTTTTTGCTATTGGGCTCTATTGAATAATGAATGTTTTGAATTTTCTCCAAAAGTAAAGTAGTTGCAAACTCATGCTTTTAGAGACTTGTTTGGGCTCATGAGAGGAGTAGAAAAACATCAAAAATTTCAGTCCTGCATGATTCTATCAAGAAATGTGTGTTCATTCAAACCGCTGGTTTTTGATAGTTTGGGCCCTATTGAATAATGAATGTTTTGAATTTTCTCCAAAAGTAAAGTAGTTGCAAACTCATGCTTTTAGAGACTTGTTTGGGCTCATGAGAGGAGTAGAAAAACATCAAAAATTTCAGTCCTGCATGATTCTACCAAGAAATGTGTGTTCATTGAAACCGCTGGTTTTTGATAGTTTGGGCCCTATTGAATAATGAATGTTTTGAATTTTCTCCAAAAGTAAAGTAGTTGCAATCTCATCCTTTTAGAAACTTGTTTGGGCTGTTGAGAGGAGTAAAAAACCATCAAAAATTTCAATCCTGCATGATTCTACCAAGAAATGTGATTCTTCATTCAAAACGCTGGTTTTTGCTATTGGGCTCTATTGAATAATGAATGTTTTGAATTTTCCCCAAAAGTAAAGTAGTTGCAAACTCATGCTTTTAGAGACTTGTTTGGGCTCATGAGAGGAGTAGAAAAACATCAAAAATTTCAGTCCTGCATGATTCTACCAAGAAATGTGTGTTCATTGAAACCGCTGGTTTTTGATAGTTTGGGCCCTATTGAATAATGAATGTTTTGAATTTTCTCCAAAAGTAAAGTAGTTGCAAACTCATCCTTTTAGAAACTTGTTTGGGCTGTTGAGAGGAGTAAAAAACCATCAAAAATTTCAATCCTGCATGATTTTACCAAGAAATGTGATTCTTCATTCAAAACCTGATTTTTGCTATTGGGCTCTATTGAATAGTGAATGTTTTGAATTTTCTCCAAAAGTAAAGTAGTTGCAAACTCATGCTTTTAGAGACTTGTTTGGGCTCATGAGAGGAGTAGAAAAACATCAAAAATTTCATTCCTGCATGATTCTACCAAGAAATGTGTGTTCATTGAAACCGCTGGTTTTTGATAGTTTGGGCCCTATTGAATAATGAATGTTTTGAATTTTCTCCAAAAGTAAAGTAGTTGCAAACTCATCCTTTTAAAAACTTGTTTGGGCTGTTGAGAGGAGTAAAAAATCATCAAAAATTTCAATCCTGCATGATTCTACCAAGAAATGTGATTCTTCATTCAAAACGCTGGTTTTTGCTATTGGGCTCTATTGAATAATGAATGTTTTGAATTTTCTCCAAAAGTAAAGTAGTTGCAAACTCATGCTTTTAGAGACTTGTTTGGGCTCATGAGATGAGTAGAAAAACATCAAAAATTTCAGTCCTGCATGATTCTACCAAGACATGTGTGTTCATTGAAACGGCTGGTTTTTGATAGTTTGGGCCCTATTGAATAATGAATGTTTTGAATTTTCTCCAAAAGTAAAGTAGTTGCAAACTCATCCTTTTAGAAACTTGTTTGGGCTGTTGAGAGGAGTAAAAAACCATCAAAAATTTCAATCCTGCATGATTCTACCAAGAAATGTGATTCTTCATTCAAAACGCTGGTTTTTGCTATTGGGCTCTATTGAATAATGAATGTTTTGACTTTTCTCCAAAAGTAAAGTAGTTGCAAACTCATGCTTTTAGAGACTTGTTTGGGCTCATGAGAGGAGTAGAAAAACATCAAAAATTTCAGTCCTGCTTGATTCTACCAAGAAATGTGTGTTCATTCAAACCGCTGGTTTTTGATAGTTTGGGCCCTATTGAATAATGAATGTTTTGAATTTTCTCCAAAAGTAAAGTAGTTGCAAACTCATGCTTTTAGAGACTTGTTTGGGCTCATGAGAGGAGTAGAAAAACATCAAAAATTTCAGTCCTGCATGATTCTACCAAGAAATGTGTGTTCATTGAAACGGCTTTTTTTTGATAGTTTGGGCCCTATTGAATAATGAATGTTTTGAATTTTCTCCAAAAGTAAAGTAGTTGCAAACTCATCCTTTTAGAAACTTGTTTGGGCTTTTGAGAGGAGTAAAAAACCATCAAAAATTTCAATCCTGCATGATTCTACCAAGAAATGTGATTCTTCATTCAAAACGCTGGTTTTTGCTATTGGGCTCTATTGAATAATGAATGTTTTGAATTTTCTCCAAAAGTAAAGTAGTTGCAAACTCATGCTTTTAGAGACTTGTTTGGGCTCATGAGAGGAGTAGAAAAACATCAAAAATTTCAGTCCTGCATGATTCTACCAAGAAATGTGTGTTCATTCAAACCGCTGGTTTTTGATAGTTTGGGCCCTATTGAATAATGAATGTTTTGAATTTTCTCCAAAAGTAAAGTAGTTGCAAACTCATCCTTTTAGAAACTTGTTTGGGCTGTTGAGAGGAGTAAAAAACCATCAAAAATTTCAATCCTGCATGATTTTACCAAGAAATGTGATTCTTCATTCAAAACCTGATTTTTGCTATTGGGCTCTATTGAATAGTGAATGTTTTGAATTTTCTCCAAAAGTAAAGTAGTTGCAAACTCATGCTTTTAGAGACTTGTTTGGGCTCATGAGAGGAGTAGAAAAACATCAAAAATTTCAGTCCTGCATGATTCTACCAAGAAATGTGTTCATTCAAACCGCTGGTTTTTGATAGTTTGGGCCCTATTGAATAATGAATGTTTTGAATTTTCTCCAAAAGTAAAGTAGTTGCAAACTCATCCTTTTAGAAACTTGTTTGGGCTGTTGAGAGGAGTAAAAAACCATCAAAAATTTCAATCCTGCATGATTCTACCAAGAAATGTGATTCTTCATTCAAAACGCTGGTTTTTGCTATTGGGCTCTATTGAATAATGAATGTTTTGAATTTTCTCCAAAAGTAAAGTAGTTGCAAACTCATGCTTTTAGAGACTTGTTTGGGCTCATGAGATGAGTAGAAAAACATCAAAAATTTCAGTCCTGCATGATTCTACCAAGACATGTGTGTTCATTGAAACGGCTGGTTTTTGATAGTTTGGGCCCTATTGAATAATGAATGTTTTGAATTTTCTCCAAAAGTAAAGTAGTTGCAAACTCATCCTTTTAGAAACTTGTTTGGGCTGTTGAGAGGAGTAAAAAACCATCAAAAATTTCAATCCTGCATGATTCTACCAAGAAATGTGATTCTTCATTCAAAACGCTGGTTTTTGCTATTGGGCTCTATTGAATAATGAATGTTTTGAATTTTCTCCAAAAGTAAAGTAGTTGCAAACTCATGCTTTTAGAGACTTGTTTGGGCTCATGAGAGGAGTAGAAAAACATCAAAAATTTCAGTCCTGCATGATTCTACCAAGAAATGTGATTCTTCATTCAGAACGCTGGTTTTTGCTATTGGGCTCTATTGAATAATGAATGTTTTGAATTTTCTCCAAAAGTAAAGTAGTTGCAAACTCATGCTTTTAGAGACTTGTTTGGGCTCATGAGAGGAGTAGAAAAACATCAAAAATTTCAGTCCTGCATGATTCTACCAAGAAATGTGTGTTCATTCAAACCGCTGGTTTTTGATAGTTTGGGCCCTATTGAATAATGAATGTTTTGAATTTTCTCCAAAAGTAAAGTAGTTGCAAACTCATGCTTTTAGAGACTTGTTTGGGCTCATGAGAGGAGTAGAAAAACATCAAAAATTTCAGTCCTGCATGATTCTACCAAGAAATGTGTGTTCATTGAAACCGCTGGTTTTTGATAGTTTGGGCCCTATTGAATAATGAATGTTTTGAATTTTCTCCAAAAGTAAAGTAGTTGCAAACTCATCCTTTTAGAAACTTGTTTGGGCTGTTGAGAGGAGTAAAAAACCATCAAAAATTTCAATCCTGCATGATTCTACCAAGAAATGTGATTCTTCATTCAAAACGCTGGTTTTTGCTATTGGGCTCTATTGAATAATGAATGTTTTGAATTTTCTCCAAAAGTAAAGTAGTTGCAAACTCATGCTTTTAGAGACTTGTTTGGGCTCATGAGATGAGTAGAAAAACATCAAAAATTTCAGTCCTGCATGATTCTACCAAGACATGTGTGTTCATTGAAACGGCTGTTTTTTGGTAGTTTGGGCCCTATTGAATAATGAATGTTTTGAATTTCCTCCAAAAATAAAGCAGTTGCAAACTCATCCTTTTAGAAACTTGTTTGGGCTGTTGAGAGGAGTAAAAAACCATCAAAAATTTCAATCCTGCATGATTCTACCAAGAAATGTGATTCTTCATTCAAAACGCTGGTTTTTGCTATTGGGCTCTATTGAATAATGAATGTTTTGAATTTTCTCCAAAAGTAAAGTAGTTGCAAACTCATGCTTTTAGAGACTTGTTTGGGCTCATGAGAGGAGTAGAAAAACATCAAAAATTTCAGTCCTGCATGATTCTACCAAGAAATGTGTGTTCATTCAAACCGCTGGTTTTTGATAGTTTGGGCCCTATTGAATAATGAATGTTTTGAATTTTCTCCAAAAGTAAAGTAGTTGCAAACTCATGCTTTTAGAGACTTGTTTGGGCTCATGAGAGGAGTAGAAGAACATCAAAAATTTCAGTCCTGCATGATTCTACCAAGAAATGTGTGTTCATTGAAACCGCTGGTTTTTGATAGTTTGGGCTCTATTGAATAATGAATGTTTTGAATTTTCTCCAAAAGTAAAGTAGTTGCAAACTCATCCTTTTAGAAACTTGTTTGGGCTGTTGAGAGGAGTAAAAAACCATCAAAAATTTCAATCCTGCATGATTCTACCAAGAAATGTGATTCTTCATTCAAAACGCTGGTTTTTGCTATTGGGCTCTATTGAATAATGAATGTTTTGAATTTTCTCCAAAAGTAAAGTAGTTGCAAACTCATGCTTTTAGAGACTTGTTTGGGCTCATGAGAGGAGTAGAAAAACATCAAAAATTTCAGTCCTGCATGATTCTACCAAGAAATGTGTGTTCATTGAAACCACTGGTTTTTGATAGTTTGGGCCCTATTGAATAATGAATGTTTTGAATTTTCTCCAAAAGTAAAGTAGTTGCAAACTCATCCTTTTAGAAACTTGTTTGGGCTGTTGAGAGGAGTAAAAAACCATCAAAAATTTCAATCCTGCATGATTCTACCAAGAAATGTGATTATTCATTCAAAACGCTGGTTTTTGCTATTGGGCTCTATTGAATAATGAATGTTTTGAATTTTCTCCAAAAGTAAAGTAGTTGCAAACTCATGCTTTTAGAGACTTGTTTGGGCTCATGAGAGGAGTAGAAAAACTTCAAAAATTTCAGTCCTGCATGATTCTACCAAGAAATGTGTGTTCATTGAAACCGCTGGTTTTTGATAGTTTGGGCCCTATTGAATAATGAATGTTTTGAATTTTCTCCAAAAGTAAAGTAGTTGCAAACTCATCCTTTTAGAAACTTGTTTGGGCTGTTGAGAGGAGTAAAAAACCATCAAAAATTTCAATCCTGCATGATTCTACCAATAAATGTGATTCTTCATTCAAAACGCTGGTTTTTGCTATTGGGGTCTATTGAATAATGAATGTTTTGAATTTTCTCCAAAAGTAAAGTAGTTGCAAACTCATGCTTTTAGAGACTTGTTTGGGCTCATGAGATGAGTAGAAAAACATCAAAAATTTCAGTCCTGCATGATTCTACCAAGACATGTGTGTTCATTGAAACGGCTGGTTTTTGATAGTTTGGGCCCTATTGAGTAATGAATGTTTTGAATTTTCTCCAAAAGTAAAGTAGTTGCAAACTCATCCTTTTAGAAACTTGTTTGGGCTGTTGAGAGGAGTAAAAAACCATCAAAAATTTCAATCCTGCATGATTCTACCAAGAAATGTGATTCTTCATTCAAAACGCTGGTTTTTGCTATTGGGCTCTATTGAATAATGAATGTTTTGAATTTTCTCCAAAAGTAAAGTAGTTGCAAACTCATGCTTTTAGAGACTTGTTTGGGCTCATGAGAGGAGTAGAAAAACATCAAAAATTTCAGTCCTGCATGATTCTACCAAGAAATGTGTGTTCATTCAAACCGCTGGTTTTTGATAGTTTGGGCCCTATTGAATAATGAATGTTTTGAATTTTCTCCAAAAGTAAAGTAGTTGCAAACTCATGCTTTTAGAGACTTGTTTGGGCTCATGAGAGGAGTAGAAAAACATCAAAAATTTCAGTCCTGCATGATTCTACCAAGAAATGTGTGTTCATTGAAACCGCTGGTTTTTGATAGTTTGGGCCCTATTGAATAATGAATGTTTTGAATTTTCTCCAAAAGTAAAGTAGTTGCAAACTCATCCTTTTAGAAACTTGTTTGGGCTGTTGAGAGGAGTAAAAAACCATCAAAAATTTCAATCCTGCATGATTCTACCAAGAAATGTGATTCTTCATTCAAAACGCTGGTTTTTGCTATTGGGCTCTATTGAATAATGAATGTTTTGAATTTTCTCCAAAAGTAAAGTAGTTGCAAACTCATGCTTTTAGAGACTTGTTTGGGCTCATGAGATGAGTAGAAAAACATCAAAAATTTCAGTCCTGCATGATTCTACCAAGACATGTGTGTTCATTGAAACGGCTGGTTTTTGATAGTTTGGGCCCTATTGAATAATGAATGTTTTGAATTTTCTCCAAAAGTAAAGTAGTTGCAAACTCATCCTTTTAGAAACTTGTTTGGGCTGTTGAGAGGAGTAAAAAACCATCAAAAATTTCAATCCTGCATGATTCTACCAAGAAATGTGATTCTTCATTCAAAACGCTGGTTTTTGCTATTGGGCTCTATTGAATAATGAATGTTTTGAATTTTCTCCAAAAGTAAAGTAGTTGCAAACTCATGCTTTTAGAGACTTGTTTGGGCTCATGAGAGGAGTAGAAAAACATCAAAAATTTCAGTCCTGCATGATTCTACCAAGAAATGTTTGTTCATTGAAACCGCTGGTTTTTGATAGTTTGGGCCCTATTGAATAATGAATGTTTTGAATTTTCTCCAAAAGTAAAGTAGTTGCAAACTCATGCTTTTAGAGACTTGTTTGGGCTCATGAGAGGAGTAGAAAAACATCAAAAATTTCAGTCCTGCATGATTCTACCAAGAAATGTGTGTTCATTGAAACCGCTGGTTTTTGATAGTTTGGGCCCTATTGAATAATGAATGTTTTGAATTTTCTCCAAAAGTAAAGTAGTTGCAAACTCATCCTTTTAGAAACTTGTTTGGGCTGTTGAGAGGAGTAAAAAACCATCAAAAATTTCAATCCTGCATGATTCTACCAAGAAATGTGATTCTTCATTCAAAACGCTGGTTTTTGCTATTGGGCTCTATTGAATAATGAATGTTTTGAATTTTCTCCAAAAGTAAAGTAGTTGCAAACTCAAGCTTTTAGAGACTTGTTTGGGCTCATGAGAGGAGTAGAAAAACATCAAAAATTTCAGTCCTGCATGATTCTACCAAGAAATGTGTGTTCATTGAAACCGCTGGTTTTTGATAGTTTGGGCCCTATTGAATAATGAATGTTTTGAATTTTCTCCAAAAGTAAAGTAGTTGCAAACTCATCCTTTTAGAAACTTGTTTGGGCTGTTGAGAGGAGTAAAAAATCATCAAAAATTTCAATCCTGCATGATTCTACCAAGAAATGTGATTCTTCATTCAAAACGCTGGTTTTTGCTATTGGGCTCTATTGAATAATGAATGTTTTGAATTTTCTCCAAAAGTAAAGTAGTTGCAAACTCATGCTTTTAGAGACTTGTTTGGGCTCATGAGATGAGTAGAAAAACATCAAAAATTTCAGTCCTGCATGATTCTACCAAGACATGTGTGTTCATTGAAACGGCTGGTTTTTGATAGTTTGGGCCCTACTGAATAATGAATGTTTTGAATTTTCTCCAAAAGTAAAGTAGTTGCAAACTCATCCTTTTAGAAACTTGTTTGGGCTGTTGAGAGGAGTAAAAAACCATCAAAAATTTCAATCCTGCATGATTCTACCAAGAAATGTGATTCTTCATTCAAAACGCTGGTTTTTGCTATTGGGCTCTATTGAATAATGAATGTTTTGAATTTTCTCCAAAAGTAAAGTAGTTGCAAACTCATGCTTTTAGAGACTTGTTTGGGCTCATGAGAGGAGTAGAAAAACATCAAAAATTTCAGTCCTGCATGATTCTACCAAGAAATGTGTGTTCATTCAAACCGCTGGTTTTTGATAGTTTGGGCCCTATTGAATAATGAATGTTTTGAATTTTCTCCAAAAGTAAAGTAGTTGCAAACTCATGCTTTTAGAGACTTGTTTGGGCTCATGAGAGGAGTAGAAAAACATCAAAAATTTCAGTCCTGCATGATTCTACCAAGAAATGTGTGTTCATTGAAACCGCTGGTTTTTGATAGTTTGGGCCCTATTGAATAATGAATGTTTTGAATTTTCTCCAAAAGTAAAGTAGTTGCAAACTCATCCTTTTAGAAATTTGTTTGGGCTGTTGAGAGGAGTAAAAAACCATCAAAAATTTCAATCCTGCATGATTCTACCAAGAAATGTGATTCTTCATTCAAAACGCTGGTTTTTGCTATTGGGCTCTATGGAATAATGAATGTTTTGAATTTTCTCCAAAAGTAAAGTAGTTGCAAACTCATGCTTTTAGAGACTTGTTTGGGCTCATGAGAGGAGTAGAAAAACATCAAAAATTTCAGTCCTGCATGATTCTACCAAGAAATGTGTGTTCATTCAAGCCGCTGGTTTTTGATAGTTTGGGCCCTATTGAATAATGAATGTTTTGAATTTTCTCCAAAAGTAAAGTAGTTGCAAACTCATCCTTTTAGAAACTTGTTTGGGCTGTTGAGAGGAGTAAAAAACCATCAAAAATTTCAATCCTGCATGATTCTACCAAGAAATGTGATTCTTCATTCAAAACGCTGGTTTTTGCTATTGGGCTCTATTGAATAATGAATGTTTTGAATTTTCTCCAAAAGTAAAGTAGTTGCAAACTCATGCTTTTAGAGACTTGTTTGGGCTCATGAGAGGAGTAGAAAAACATCAAAAATTTCAGTCCTGCATGATTCTACCAAGAAATGTGTGTTCATTCAAACCGCTGGTTTTTGATAGTTTGGGCCCTATTGAATAATGAATGTTTTGAATTTTCTCCAAAAGTAAAGTAGTTGCAAACTCATGCTTTTAGAGACTTGTTTGGGCTCATGAGAGGAGTAGAAAAACATCAAAAATTTCAGTCCTGCATGATTCTACCAAGAAATGTGTGTTCATTGAAACCGCTGGTTTTTGATAGTTTGGGCCCTATTGAATAATGAATGTTTTGAATTTTCTCCAAAAGTAAAGTAGTTGCAAACTCATCCTTTTAGAAATTTGTTTGGGCTGTTGAGAGGAGTAAAAAACCATCAAAAATTTCAATCCTGCATGATTCTACCAAGAAATGTGATTCTTCATTCAAAACGCTGGTTTTTGCTATTGGGCTCTATGGAATAATGAATGTTTTGAATTTTCTCCAAAAGTAAAGTAGTTGCAAACTCATGCTTTTAGAGACTTGTTTGGGCTCATGAGAGGAGTAGAAAAACATCAAAAATTTCAGTCCTGCATGATTCTACCAAGAAATGTGTGTTCATTCAAGCCGCTGGTTTTTGATAGTTTGGGCCCTATTGAATAATGAATGTTTTGAATTTTCTCCAAAAGTAAAGTAGTTGCAAACTCATCCTTTTAGAAACTTGTTTGGGCTGTTGAGAGGAGTAAAAAACCATCAAAAATTTCAATCCTGCATGATTTTACCAAGAAATGTGATTCTTCATTCAAAACCTGATTTTTGCTATTGGGCTCTATTGAATAGTGAATGTTTTGAATTTTCTCCAAAAGTAAAGTAGTTGCAAACTCATGCTTTTAGAGACTTGTTTGGGCTCATGAGAGGAGTAGAAAAACATCAAAAATTTCAGTCCTGCATGATTCTACCAAGACATGTGTGTTCATTGAAACGGCTGGTTTTTGATAGTTTGGGCCCTACTGAATAATGAATGTTTTGAATTTTCTCCAAAAGTAAAGTAGTTGCAAACTCATCCTTTTAGAAACTTGTTTGGGCTGTTGAGAGGAGTAAAAAACCATCAAAAATTTCAATCCTGCATGATTCTACCAAGAAATGTGATTCTTCATTCAAAACGCTGGTTTTTGCTATTGGGGTCTATTGAATAATGAATGTTTTGAATTTTCTCCAAAAGTAAAGTAGTTGCAAACTCATGCTTTTAGAGACTTGTTTGGGCTCATGAGATGAGTAGAAAAACATCAAAAATTTCAGTCCTGCATGATTCTACCAAGACATGTGTGTTCATTGAAACGGCTGGTTTTTGATAGTTTGGGCCCTATTGAGTAATGAATGTTTTGAATTTTCTCCAAAAGTAAAGTAGTTGCAAACTCATCCTTTTAGAAACTTGTTTGGGCTGTTGAGAGGAGTAAAAAACCATCAAAAATTTCAATCCTGCATGATTCTACCAAGAAATGTGATTCTTCATTCAAAACGCTGGTTTTTGCTATTGGGCTCTATTGAATAATGAATGTTTTGAATTTTCTCCAAAAGTAAAGTAGTTGCAAACTCATGCTTTTAGAGACTTGTTTGGGCTCATGAGAGGAGTAGAAAAACATCAAAAATTTCAGTCCTGCATGATTCTACCAAGAAATGTGTGTTCATTCAAACCGCTGGTTTTTGATAGTTTGGGCCCTATTGAATAATGAATGTTTTGAATTTTCTCCAAAAGTAAAGTAGTTGCAAACTCATGCTTTTAGAGACTTGTTTGGGCTCATGAGAGGAGTAGAAAAACATCAAAAATTTCAGTCCTGCATGATTCTACCAAGAAATGTGTGTTCATTGAAACCGCTGGTTTTTGATAGTTTGGGCCCTATTGAATAATGAATGTTTTGAATTTTCTCCAAAAGTAAAGTAGTTGCAAACTCATCCTTTTAGAAACTTGTTTGGGCTGTTGAGAGGAGTAAAAAACCATCAAAAATTTCAATCCTGCATGATTCTACCAAGAAATGTGATTCTTCATTCAAAACGCTGGTTTTTGCTATTGGGCTCTATTGAATAATGAATGTTTTGAATTTTCTCCAAAAGTAAAGTAGTTGCAAACTCATGCTTTTAGAGACTTGTTTGGGCTCATGAGAGGAGTAGAAAAACATCAAAAATTTCAGTCCTGCATGATTCTACCAAGAAATGTGTGTTCATTGAAACCGCTGGTTTTTGATAGTTTGGGCCCTATTGAATAATGAATGTTTTGAATTTTCTCCAAAAGTAAAGTAGTTGCAAACTCATCCTTTTAGAAACTTGTTTGGGCTGTTGAGAGGAGTAAAAAATCATCAAAAATTTCAATCCTGCATGATTCTACCAAGAAATGTGATTCTTCATTCAAAACGCTGGTTTTTGCTATTGGGCTCTATTGAATAATGAATGTTTTGAATTTTCTCCAAAAGTAAAGTAGTTGCAAACTCATGCTTTTAGAGACTTGTTTGGGCTCATGAGATGAGTAGAAAAACATCAAAAATTTCAGTCCTGCATGATTCTACCAAGACATGTGTGTTCATTGAAACGGCTGGTTTTTGATAGTTTGGGCCCTACTGAATAATGAATGTTTTGAATTTTCTCCAAAAGTAAAGTAGTTGCAAACTCATCCTTTTAGAAACTTGTTTGGGCTGTTGAGAGGAGTAAAAAACCATCAAAAATTTCAATCCTGCATGATTCTACCAAGAAATGTGATTCTTCATTCAAAACGCTGGTTTTTGCTATTGGGCTCTATTGAATAATGAATGTTTTGAATTTTCTCCAAAAGTAAAGTAGTTGCAAACTCATGCTTTTAGAGACTTGTTTGGGCTCATGAGAGGAGTAGAAAAACATCAAAAATTTCAGTCCTGCATGATTCTACCAAGAAATGTGTGTTCATTGAAACCGCTGGTTTTTGATAGTTTGGGCCCTATTGAATAATGAATGTTTTGAATTTTCTCCAAAAGTAAAGTAGTTGCAAACTCATCCTTTTAGAAACTTGTTTGGGCTGTTGAGAGGAGTAAAAAACCATCAAAAATTTCAATCCTGCATGATTCTACCAAGAAATGTGATTCTTCATTCAAAACGCTGGTTTTTGCTATTGGGCTCTATTGAATAATGAATGTTTTGAATTTTCTCCAAAAGTAAAGTAGTTGCAAACTCATGCTTTTAGAGACTTGTTTGGGCTCATGAGAGGAGTAGAAAAACATCAAAAATTTCAGTCCTGCATGATTCTACCAAGAAATGTGTGTTCATTCAAACCGCTGGTTTTTGATAGTTTGGGCCCTATTGAATAATGAATGTTTTGAATTTTCTCCAAAAGTAAAGTAGTTGCAAACTCATGCTTTTAGAGACTTGTTTGGGCTCATGAGAGGAGTAGAAAAACATCAAAAATTTCAGTCCTGCATGATTCTACCAAGAAATGTGTGTTCATTGAAACCGCTGGTTTTTGATAGTTTGGGCCCTATTGAATAATGAATGTTTTGAATTTTCTCCAAAAGTAAAGTAGTTGCAAACTCATCCTTTTAGAAATTTGTTTGGGCTGTTGAGAGGAGTAAAAAACCATCAAAAATTTCAATCCTGCATGATTCTACCAAGAAATGTGATTCTTCATTCAAAACGCTGGTTTTTGCTATTGGGCTCTATGGAATAATGAATGTTTTGAATTTTCTCCAAAAGTAAAGTAGTTGCAAACTCATGCTTTTAGAGACTTGTTTGGGCTCATGAGAGGAGTAGAAAAACATCAAAAATTTCAGTCCTGCATGATTCTACCAAGAAATGTGTGTTCATTCAAGCCGCTGGTTTTTGATAGTTTGGGCCCTATTGAATAATGAATGTTTTGAATTTTCTCCAAAAGTAAAGTAGTTGCAAACTCATCCTTTTAGAAACTTGTTTGGGCTGTTGAGAGGAGTAAAAAACCATCAAAAATTTCAATCCTGCATGATTTTACCAAGAAATGTGATTCTTCATTCAAAACCTGATTTTTGCTATTGGGCTCTATTGAATAGTGAATGTTTTGAATTTTCTCCAAAAGTAAAGTAGTTGCAAACTCATGCTTTTAGAGACTTGTTTGGGCTCATGAGAGGAGTAGAAAAACATCAAAAATTTCAGTCCTGCATGATTCTACCAAGACATGTGTGTTCATTGAAACGGCTGGTTTTTGATAGTTTGGGCCCTACTGAATAATGAATGTTTTGAATTTTCTCCAAAAGTAAAGTAGTTGCAAACTCATCCTTTTAGAAACTTGTTTGGGCTGTTGAGAGGAGTAAAAAACCATCAAAAATTTCAATCCTGCATGATTCTACCAAGAAATGTGATTCTTCATTCAAAACGCTGGTTTTTGCTATTGGGGTCTATTGAATAATGAATGTTTTGAATTTTCTCCAAAAGTAAAGTAGTTGCAAACTCATGCTTTTAGAGACTTGTTTGGGCTCATGAGATGAGTAGAAAAACATCAAAAATTTCAGTCCTGCATGATTCTACCAAGACATGTGTGTTCATTGAAACGGCTGGTTTTTGATAGTTTGGGCCCTATTGAGTAATGAATGTTTTGAATTTTCTCCAAAAGTAAAGTAGTTGCAAACTCATCCTTTTAGAAACTTGTTTGGGCTGTTGAGAGGAGTAAAAAACCATCAAAAATTTCAATCCTGCATGATTCTACCAAGAAATGTGATTCTTCATTCAAAACGCTGGTTTTTGCTATTGGGCTCTATTGAATAATGAATGTTTTGAATTTTCTCCAAAAGTAAAGTAGTTGCAAACTCATGCTTTTAGAGACTTGTTTGGGCTCATGAGAGGAGTAGAAAAACATCAAAAATTTCAGTCCTGCATGATTCTACCAAGAAATGTGTGTTCATTCAAACCGCTGGTTTTTGATAGTTTGGGCCCTATTGAATAATGAATGTTTTGAATTTTCTCCAAAAGTAAAGTAGTTGCAAACTCATGCTTTTAGAGACTTGTTTGGGCTCATGAGAGGAGTAGAAAAACATCAAAAATTTCAGTCCTGCATGATTCTACCAAGAAATGTGTGTTCATTGAAACCGCTGGTTTTTGATAGTTTGGGCCCTATTGAATAATGAATGTTTTGAATTTTCTCCAAAAGTAAAGTAGTTGCAAACTCATCCTTTTAGAAACTTGTTTGGGCTGTTGAGAGGAGTAAAAAACCATCAAAAATTTCAATCCTGCATGATTCTACCAAGAAATGTGATTCTTCATTCAAAACGCTGGTTTTTGCTATTGGGCTCTATTGAATAATGAATGTTTTGAATTTTCTCCAAAAGTAAAGTAGTTGCAAACTCATGCTTTTAGAGACTTGTTTGGGCTCATGAGAGGAGTAGAAAAACATCAAAAATTTCAGTCCTGCATGATTCTACCAAGAAATGTGTGTTCATTGAAACCGCTGGTTTTTGATAGTTTGGGCCCTATTGAATAATGAATGTTTTGAATTTTCTCCAAAAGTAAAGTAGTTGCAAACTCATCCTTTTAGAAACTTGTTTGGGCTGTTGAGAGGAGTAAAAAATCATCAAAAATTTCAATCCTGCATGATTCTACCAAGAAATGTGATTCTTCATTCAAAACGCTGGTTTTTGCTATTGGGCTCTATTGAATAATGAATGTTTTGAATTTTCTCCAAAAGTAAAGTAGTTGCAAACTCATGCTTTTAGAGACTTGTTTGGGCTCATGAGATGAGTAGAAAAACATCAAAAATTTCAGTCCTGCATGATTCTACCAAGACATGTGTGTTCATTGAAACGGCTGGTTTTTGATAGTTTGGGCCCTACTGAATAATGAATGTTTTGAATTTTCTCCAAAAGTAAAGTAGTTGCAAACTCATCCTTTTAGAAACTTGTTTGGGCTGTTGAGAGGAGTAAAAAACCATCAAAAATTTCAATCCTGCATGATTCTACCAAGAAATGTGATTCTTCATTCAAAACGCTGGTTTTTGCTATTGGGCTCTATTGAATAATGAATGTTTTGAATTTTCTCCAAAAGTAAAGTAGTTGCAAACTCATGCTTTTAGAGACTTGTTTGGGCTCATGAGAGGAGTAGAAAAACATCAAAAATTTCAGTCCTGCATGATTCTACCAAGAAATGTGTGTTCATTGAAACCGCTGGTTTTTGATAGTTTGGGCCCTATTGAATAATGAATGTTTTGAATTTTCTCCAAAAGTAAAGTAGTTGCAAACTCATCCTTTTAGAAACTTGTTTGGGCTGTTGAGAGGAGTAAAAAACCATCAAAAATTTCAATCCTGCATGATTCTACCAAGAAATGTGATTCTTCATTCAAAACGCTGGTTTTTGCTATTGGGCTCTATTGAATAATGAATGTTTTGAATTTTCTCCAAAAGTAAAGTAGTTGCAAACTCATGCTTTTAGAGACTTGTTTGGGCTCATGAGATGAGTAGAAAAACATCAAAAATTTCAGTCCTGCATGATTCTACCAAGACATGTGTGTTCATTGAAACGGCTGGTTTTTGATAGTTTGGGCCCTATTGAATAATGAATGTTTTGAATTTTCTCCAAAAGTAAAGTAGTTGCAAACTCATCCTTTTAGAAACTTGTTTGGGCTGTTGAGAGGAGTAAAAAACCATCAAAAATTTCAATCCTGCATGATTCTACCAAGAAATGTGATTCTTCATTCAAAACGCTGGTTTTTGCTATTGGGCTCTATTGAATAATGAATGTTTTGAATTTTCTCCAAAAGTAAAGTAGTTGCAAACTCATGCTTTTAGAGACTTGTTTGGGCTCATGAGAGGAGTAGAAAAACATCAAAAATTTCAGTCCTGCATGATTCTACCAAGAAATGTGTGTTCATTGAAACCGCTGGTTTTTGATAGTTTGGGCCCTATTGAATAATGAATGTTTTGAATTTTCTCCAAAAGTAAAGTAGTTGCAAACTCATGCTTTTAGAGACTTGTTTAGGCTCATGAGAGGAGTAGAAAAACATCAAAAATTTCAGTCCTGCATGATTCTACCAAGAAATGTGTGTTCATTGAAACCGCTGGTTTTTGATAGTTTGGGCCCTATTGAATAATGAATGTTTTGAATTTTCTCCAAAAGTAAAGTAGTTGCAAACTCATCCTTTTAGAAACTTGTTTGGGCTGTTGAGAGGAGTAAAAAACCATCAAAAATTTCAATCCTGCATGATTCTACCAAGAAATGTGATTCTTCATTCAAAACGCTGGTTTTTGCTATTGGGCTCTATTGAATAATGAATGTTTTGAATTTTCTCCAAAAGTAAAGTAGTTGCAAACTCATGCTTTTAGAGACTTGTTTGGGCTCATGAGAGGAGTAGAAAAACATCAAAAATTTCAGTCCTGCATGATTCTACCAAGAAATGTGTGTTCATTGAAACCGCTGGTTTTTGATAGTTTGGGCCCTATTGAATAATGAATGTTTTGAATTTTCTCCAAAAGTAAAGTAGTTGCAAACTCATCCTTTTAGAAACTTGTTTGGGCTGTTGAGAGGAGTAAAAAATCATCAAAAATTTCAATCCTGCATGATTCTACCAAGAAATGTGATTCTTCATTCAAAACGCTGGTTTTTGCTATTGGGCTCTATTGAATAATGAATGTTTTGAATTTTCTCCAAAAGTAAAGTAGTTGCAAACTCATGCTTTTAGAGACTTGTTTGGGCTCATGAGATGAGTAGAAAAACATCAAAAATTTCAGTCCTGCATGATTCTACCAAGACATGTGTGTTCATTGAAACGGCTGGTTTTTGATAGTTTGGGCCCTATTGAATAATGAATGTTTTGAATTTTCTCCAAAAGTAAAGTAGTTGCAAACTCATCCTTTTAGAAACTTGTTTGGGCTGTTGAGAGGAGTAAAAAACCATCAAAAATTTCAATCCTGCATGATTCTACCAAGAAATGTGATTCTTCATTCAAAACGCTGGTTTTTGCTATTGGGCTCTATTGAATAATGAATGTTTTGAATTTTCTCCAAAAGTAAAGTAGTTGCAAACTCATGCTTTTAGAGACTTGTTTGGGCTCATGAGAGGAGTAGAAAAACATCAAAAATTTCAGTCCTGCATGATTCTACCAAGAAATGTGTGTTCATTGAAACCGCTGGTTTTTGATAGTTTGGGCCCTATTGAATAATGAATGTTTTGAATTTTCTCCAAAAGTAAAGTAGTTGCAAACTCATCCTTTTAGAAACTTGTTTGGGCTGTTGAGAGGAGTAAAAAATCATCAAAAATTTCAATCCTGCATGATTCTACCAAGAAATGTGATTCTTCATTCAAAACGCTGATTTTTGCTATTGGGCTCTATTGAATAATGAATGTTTTGAATTTTCTCCAAAAGTAAAGTAGTTGCAAACTCATGCTTTTAGAGACTTGTTTGGGCTCATGAGATGAGTAGAAAAACATCAAAAATTTCAGTCCTGCATGATTCTACCAAGACATGTGTGTTCATTGAAACGGCTGGTTTTTGACAGTTTGGGCCCTACTGAATAATGAATGTTTTGAATTTTCTCCAAAAGTAAAGTAGTTGCAAACTCATCCTTTTAGAAACTTGTTTGGGCTGTTGAGAGGAGTAAAAAACCATCAAAAATTTCAATCCTGCATGATTCTACCAAGAAATGTGATTCTTCATTCAAAACACTGGTTTTTGCTATTGGGCTCTATTGAATAATGAATGTTTTGAATTTTCTCCAAAAGTAAAGTAGTTGCAAACTCATGCTTTTAGAGACTTGTTTGGGCTCATGAGAGGAGTAGAAAAACATCAAAAATTTCAGTCCTGCATGATTCTACCAAGAAATGTGTGTTCATTCAAACCGCTGGTTTTTGATAGTTTGGGCCCTATTGAATAATGAATGTTTTGAATTTTCTCCAAAAGTAAAGTAGTTGCAAACTCATGCTTTTAGAGACTTGTTTGGGCTCATGAGAGGAGTAGAAAAACATCAAAAATTTCAGTCCTGCATGATTCTACCAAGAAATGTGTGTTCATTGAAACCGCTGGTTTTTGATAGTTTGGGCCCTATTGAATAATGAATGTTTTGAATTTTCTCCAAAAGTAAAGTAGTTGCAAACTCATCCTTTTAGAAATTTGTTTGGGCTGTTGAGAGGAGTAAAAAACCATCAAAAATTTCAATCCTGCATGATTCTACCAAGAAATGTGATTCTTCATTCAAAACGCTGGTTTTTGCTATTGGGCTCTATGGAATAATGAATGTTTTGAATTTTCTCCAAAAGTAAAGTAGTTGCAAACTCATGCTTTTAGAGACTTGTTTGGGCTCATGAGAGGAGTAGAAAAACATCAAAAATTTCAGTCCTGCATGATTCTACCAAGAAATGTGTTCATTCAAACCGCTGGTTTTTGATAGTTTGGGCCCTATTGAATAATGAATGTTTTGAATTTTCTCCAAAAGTAAAGTAGTTGCAAACTCATCCTTTTAGAAACTTGTTTGGGCTGTTGAGAGGAGTAAAAAACCATCAAAAATTTCAATCCTGCATGATTCTACCAAGAAATGTGATTCTTCATTCAAAACGCTGGTTTTTGCTATTGGGCTCTATTGAATAATGAATGTTTTGAATTTTCTCCAAAAGTAAAGTAGTTGCAAACTCATGCTTTTAGAGACTTGTTTGGGCTCATGAGATGAGTAGAAAAACATCAAAAATTTCAGTCCTGCATGATTCTACCAAGACATGTGTGTTCATTGAAACGGCTGGTTTTTGATAGTTTGGGCCCTATTGAATAATGAATGTTTTGAATTTTCTCCAAAAGTAAAGTAGTTGCAAACTCATCCTTTTAGAAACTTGTTTGGGCTGTTGAGAGGAGTAAAAAACCATCAAAAATTTCAATCCTGCATGATTCTACCAAGAAATGTGATTCTTCATTCAAAACGCTGGTTTTTGCTATTGGGCTCTATTGAATAATGAATGTTTTGAATTTTCTCCAAAAGTAAAGTAGTTGCAAACTCATGCTTTTAGAGATTTGTTTGGGCTCATGAGAGGAGTAGAAAAACATCAAAAATTTCAGTCCTGCATGATTCTACCAAGAAATGTGTGTTCATTCAAACCGCTGGTTTTTGATAGTTTGGGCCCTATTGAATAATGAATGTTTTGAATTTTCTCCAAAAGTAAAGTAGTTGCAAACTCATGCTTTTAGAGACTTGTTTGGGCTCATGAGAGGAGTAGAAAAACATCAAAAATTTCAGTCCTGCATGATTCTACCAAGAAATGTGTGTTCATTGAAACCGCTGGTTTTTGATAGTTTGGGCCCTAATGAATAATGAATGTTTTGAATTTTCTCCAAAAGTAAAGTAGTTGCAAACTCATCCTTTTAGAAACTTGTTTGGGCTGTTGAGAGGAGTAAAAAACCATCAAAAATTTCAATCCTGCATGATTCTACCAAGAAATGTGATTCTTCATTCAAAACGCTGGTTTTTGCTATTGGGCTCTATTGAATAATGAATGTTTTGAATTTTCTCCAAAAGTAAAGTAGTTGCAAACTCATGCTTTTAGAGACTTGTTTGGGCTCATGAGATGAGTAGAAAAACATCAAAAATTTCAGTCCTGCATGATTCTACCAAGACATGTGTGTTCATTGAAACGGCTGGTTTTTGATAGTTTGGGCCCTATTGAATAATGAATGTTTTGAATTTTCTCCAAAAGTAAAGTAGTTGCAAACTCATCCTTTTAGAAACTTGTTTAGGCTGTTGAGAGGAGTAAAAAACCATCAAAAATTTCAATCCTGCATGATTCTACCAAGAAATGTGATTCTTCATTCAAAACGCTGGTTTTTGCTACTGGGCTCTATTGAATAATGAATGTTTTGAATTTTCTCCAAAAGTAAAGTAGTTGCAAACTCATGCTTTTAGAGACTTGTTTGGGCTCATGAGAGGAGTAGAAAAACATCAAAAATTTCAGTCCTGCATGATTCTACCAAGAAATGTGTGTTCATTCAAACCGCTGGTTTTTGATAGTTTGGGCCCTATTGAATAATGAATGTTTTGAATTTTCTCCAAAAGTAAAGTAGTTGCAAACTCATGCTTTTAGAGACTTGTTTGGGCTCATGAGAGGAGTAGAAAAACATCAAAAATTTCAGTCCTGCATGATTCTACCAGGAAATGTGTGTTCATTGAAACCGCTGGTTTTTGATAGTTTGGGCCCTATTGAATAATGAATGTTTTGAATTTTCTCCAAAAGTAAAGTAGTTGCAAACTCATCCTTTTAGAAACTTGTTTGGGCTGTTGAGAGGAGTAAAAAACCATCAAAAATTTCAATCCTGCATGATTCTACCAAGAAATGTGATTCTTCATTCAAAACGCTGGTTTTTGCTATTGGGCTCTATTGAATAATGAATGTTTTGAATTTTCTCCAAAAGTAAAGTAGTTGCAAACTCATGCTTTTAGAGACTTGTTTGGGCTCATGAGAGGAGTAGAAAAACATCAAAAATTTCAGTCCTGCATGATTCTACCAAGAAATGTGTGTTCATTGAAACCGCTGGTTTTTGATAGTTTGGGCCCTATTGAATAATGAATGTTTTGAATTTTCTCCAAAAGTAAAGTAGTTGCAAACTCATCCTTTTAGAAACTTGTTTGGGCTGTTGAGAGGAGTAAAAAACCATCAAAAATTTCAATCCTGCATGATTCTACCAAGAAAAGTGATTCTTCATTCAAAACGCTGGTTTTGGTATTGGGCTCTATTGAATAATGAATGTTTTGAATTTTCTCCAAAAGTAAAGTATTTGCAAACTCATGCTTTTAGAGACTTGTTTGGGCTCATGGGAGGAGTAGAAAAGCATCAAAAATTTCAGTCCTGCATGATTCTACCAAGAAATGTGTGTTCATTCAAACCGCTGGTTTTTGATAGTTTGGGCCCTATTGAATAATGAATGTTTTGAATTTTCTCCAAAAGTAAAGTAGTTGCAAACTCATGCTTTTAGAGACTTGTTTGGGCTCATGAGAGGAGTAGAAAAACATCAAAAATTTCAGTCCTGCATGATTCTACCAAGAAATGTGTGTTCATTGAAACCGCTGGTTTTTGATAGTTTGGGCCCTATTGAATAATGAATGTTTTGAATTTTCTCCAAAAGTAAAGTAGTTGCAAACTCATCCTTTTAGAAACTTGTTTGGGCTGTTGAGAGGAGTAAAAAACCATCAAAAATTTCAATCCTGCATGATTCTACCAAGAAATGTGATTCTTCATTCAAAACGCTGGTTTTTGCTATTGGGCTCTATTGAATAATGAATGTTTTGAATTTTCTCCAAAAGTAAAGTAGTTGCAAACTCATGCTTTTAGAGACTTGTTTGGGCTCATGAGATGAGTAGAAAAACATCAAAAATTTCAGTCCTGCATGATTCTACCAAGACATGTGTGTTCATTGAAACGGCTGGTTTTTGATAGTTTGGGCCCTATTGAATAATGAATGTTTTGAATTTTCTCCAAAAGTAAAGTAGTTGCAAACTCATCCTTTTAGAAACTTGTTTGGGCTGTTGAGAGGAGTAAAAAATCATCAAAAATTTCAATCCTGCATGATTCTACCAAGAAATGTGATTCTTCATTCAAAACGCTGGTTTTTGCTATTGGGCTCTATTGAATAATGAATGTTTTGAATTTTCTCCAAAAGTAAAGTAGTTGCAAACTCATGCTTTTAGAGACTTGTTTGGGCTCATGAGATGAGTAGAAAAACATCAAAAATTTCAGTCCTGCATGATTCTACCAAGACATGTGTGTTCATTCAAACCGCTGGTTTTTGATAGTTTGGGCCCTATTGAATAATGAATGTTTTGAATTTTCTCCAAAAGTAAAGTAGTTGCAAACTCATCCTTTTAGAAACTTGTTTGGGCTGTTGAGAGGAGTAAAAAACCATCAAAAATTTCAATCCTGCATGATTCTACCAAGAAATGTGATTCTTCATTCAAAACGCTGGTTTTGGTATTGGGCTCTATTGAATAATGAATGTTTTGAATTTTCTCCAAAAGTAAAGTATTTGCAAACTCATGCTTTTAGAGACTTGTTTGGGCTCATGAGAGGAGTAGAAAAACATCAAAAATTTCAGTCCTGCATGATTCTACCAAGAAATGTGTGTTCATTCAAACCGCTGGTTTTTGATAGTTTGGGCCCTATTGAATAATGAATGTTTTGAATTTTCTCCAAAAGTAAAGTAGTTGCAAACTCATGCTTTTAGAGACTTGTTTGGGCTCATGAGAGGAGTAGAAAAACATCAAAAATTTCAGTCCTGCATGATTCTACCAAGAAATGTGTGTTCATTGAAACCGCTGGTTTTTGATAGTTTGGGCCCTATTGAATAATGAATGTTTTGAATTTTCTCCAAAAGTAAAGTAGTTGCAAACTCATCCTTTTAGAAACTTGTTTGGGCTGTTGAGAGGAGTAAAAAACCATCAAAAATTTCAATCCTGCATGATTCTACCAAGAAATGTGATTCTTCATTCAAAACGCTGGTTTTTGCTATTGGGCTCTATTGAATAATGAATGTTTTGAATTTTCTCCAAAAGTAAAGTAGTTGCAAACTCATGCTTTTAGAGACTTGTTTGGGCTCATGAGATGAGTAGAAAAACATCAAAAATTTCAGTCCTGCATGATTCTACCAAGACATGTGTGTTCATTGAAACGGCTGGTTTTTGATAGTTTGGGCCCTATTGAATAATGAATGTTTTGAATTTTCTCCAAAAGTAAAGTAGTTGCAAACTCATCCTTTTAGAAACTTGTTTGGGCTGTTGAGAGGAGTAAAAAACCATCAAAAATTTCAATCCTGCATGATTCTACCAAGAAATGTGATTCTTCATTCAAAACGCTGGTTTTTGCTATTGGGCTCTATTGAATAATGAATGTTTTGAATTTTCTCCAAAAGTAAAGTAGTTGCAAACTCATGCTTTTAGAGACTTGTTTGGGCTCATGAGAGGAGTAGAAAAACATCAAAAATTTCAGTCCTGCATGATTCTACCAAGAAATGTGTGTTCATTGAAACCGCTGGTTTTTGATAGTTTGGGCCCTATTGAATAATGAATGTTTTGAATTTTCTCCAAAAGTAAAGTAGTTGCAAACTCATGCTTTTAGAGACTTGTTTAGGCTCATGAGAGGAGTAGAAAAACATCAAAAATTTCAGTCCTGCATGATTCTACCAAGAAATGTGTGTTCATTGAAACCGCTGGTTTTTGATAGTTTGGGCCCTATTGAATAATGAATGTTTTGAATTTTCTCCAAAAGTAAAGTAGTTGCAAACTCATCCTTTTAGAAACTTGTTTGGGCTGTTGAGAGGAGTAAAAAACCATCAAAAATTTCAATCCTGCATGATTCTACCAAGAAATGTGATTCTTCATTCAAAACGCTGGTTTTTGCTATTGGGCTCTATTGAATAATGAATGTTTTGAATTTTCTCCAAAAGTAAAGTAGTTGCAAACTCATGCTTTTAGAGACTTGTTTGGGCTCATGAGAGGAGTAGAAAAACATCAAAAATTTCAGTCCTGCATGATTCTACCAAGAAATGTGTGTTCATTGAAACCGCTGGTTTTTGATAGTTTGGGCCCTATTGAATAATGAATGTTTTGAATTTTCTCCAAAAGTAAAGTAGTTGCAAACTCATCCTTTTAGAAACTTGTTTGGGCTGTTGAGAGGAGTAAAAAATCATCAAAAATTTCAATCCTGCATGATTCTACCAAGAAATGTGATTCTTCATTCAAAACGCTGGTTTTTGCTATTGGGCTCTATTGAATAATGAATGTTTTGAATTTTCTCCAAAAGTAAAGTAGTTGCAAACTAATGCTTTTAGAGACTTGTTTGGGCTCATGAGATGAGTAGAAAAACATCAAAAATTTCAGTCCTGCATGATTCTACCAAGACATGTGTGTTCATTGAAACGGCTGGTTTTTGATAGTTTGGGCCCTATTGAATAATGAATGTTTTGAATTTTCTCCAAAAGTAAAGTAGTTGCAAACTCATCCTTTTAGAAACTTGTTTGGGCTGTTGAGAGGAGTAAAAAACCATCAAAAATTTCAATCCTGCATGATTCTACCAAGAAATGTGATTCTTCATTCAAAACGCTGGTTTTTGCTATTGGGCTCTATTGAATAATGAATGTTTTGAATTTTCTCCAAAAGTAAAGTAGTTGCAAACTCATGCTTTTAGAGACTTGTTTGGGCTCATGAGAGGAGTAGAAAAACATCAAAAATTTCAGTCCTGCATGATTCTACCAAGAAATGTGTGTTCATTGAAACCGCTGGTTTTTGATAGTTTGGGCCCTATTGAATAATGAATGTTTTGAATTTTCTCCAAAAGTAAAGTAGTTGCAAACTCATCCTTTTAGAAACTTGTTTGGGCTGTTGAGAGGAGTAAAAAATCATCAAAAATTTCAATCCTGCATGATTCTACCAAGAAATGTGATTCTTCATTCAAAACGCTGGTTTTTGCTATTGGGCTCTATTGAATAATGAATGTTTTGAATTTTCTCCAAAAGTAAAGTAGTTGCAAACTCATGCTTTTAGAGACTTGTTTGGGCTCATGAGATGAGTAGAAAAACATCAAAAATTTCAGTCCTGCATGATTCTACCAAGACATGTGTGTTCATTGAAACGGCTGGTTTTTGATAGTTTGGGCCCTACTGAATAATGAATGTTTTGAATTTTCTCCAAAAGTAAAGTAGTTGCAAACTCATCCTTTTAGAAACTTGTTTGGGCTGTTGAGAGGAGTAAAAAACCATCAAAAATTTCAATCCTGCATGATTCTACCAAGAAATGTGATTCTTCATTCAAAACGCTGGTTTTTGCTATTGGGCTCTATTGAATAATGAATGTTTTGAATTTTCTCCAAAAGTAAAGTAGTTGCAAACTCATGCTTTTAGAGACTTGTTTGGGCTCATGAGAGGAGTAGAAAAACATCAAAAATTTCAGTCCTGCATGATTCTACCAAGAAATGTGTGTTCATTCAAACCGCTGGTTTTTGATAGTTTGGGCCCTATTGAATAATGAATGTTTTGAATTTTCTCCAAAAGTAAAGTAGTTGCAAACTCATGCTTTTAGAGACTTGTTTGGGCTCATGAGAGGAGTAGAAAAACATCAAAAATTTCAGTCCTGCATGATTCTACCAAGAAATGTGTGTTCATTGAAACCGCTGGTTTTTGATAGTTTGGGCCCTATTGAATAATGAATGTTTTGAATTTTCTCCAAAAGTAAAGTAGTTGCAAACTCATCCTTTTAGAAATTTGTTTGGGCTGTTGAGAGGAGTAAAAAACCATCAAAAATTTCAATCCTGCATGATTCTACCAAGAAATGTGATTCTTCATTCAAAACGCTGGTTTTTGCTATTGGGCTCTATGGAATAATGAATGTTTTGAATTTTCTCCAAAAGTAAAGTAGTTGCAAACTCATGCTTTTAGAGACTTGTTTGGGCTCATGAGAGGAGTAGAAAAACATCAAAAATTTCAGTCCTGCATGATTCTACCAAGAAATGTGTGTTCATTCAAGCCGCTGGTTTTTGATAGTTTGGGCCCTATTGAATAATGAATGTTTTGAATTTTCTCCAAAAGTAAAGTAGTTGCAAACTCATCCTTTTAGAAACTTGTTTGGGCTGTTGAGAGGAGTAAAAAACCATCAAAAATTTCAATCCTGCATGATTTTACCAAGAAATGTGATTCTTCATTCAAAACCTGATTTTTGCTATTGGGCTCTATTGAATAGTGAATGTTTTGAATTTTCTCCAAAAGTAAAGTAGTTGCAAACTCATGCTTTTAGAGACTTGTTTGGGCTCATGAGAGGAGTAGAAAAACATCAAAAATTTCAGTCCTGCATGATTCTACCAAGAAATGTGTTCATTCAAACCGCTGGTTTTTGATAGTTTGGGCCCTATTGAATAATGAATGTTTTGAATTTTCTCCAAAAGTAAAGTAGTTGCAAACTCATCCTTTTAGAAACTTGTTTGGGCTGTTGAGAGGAGTAAAAAACCATCAAAAATTTCAATCCTGCATGATTCTACCAAGAAATGTGATTCTTCATTCAAAACGCTGGTTTTTGCTATTGGGCTCTATTGAATAATGAATGTTTTGAATTTTCTCCAAAAGTAAAGTAGTTGCAAACTCATGCTTTTAGAGACTTGTTTGGGCTCATGAGATGAGTAGAAAAACATCAAAAATTTCAGTCCTGCATGATTCTACCAAGACATGTGTGTTCATTGAAACCGCTGGTTTTTGATAGTTTGGGCCCTATTGAATAATGAATGTTTTGAATTTTCTCCAAAAGTAAAGTAGTTGCAAACTCATCCTTTTAGAAACTTGTTTGGGCTGTTGAGAGGAGTAAAAAACCATCAAAAATTTCAATCCTGCATGATTCTACCAAGAAATGTGATTCTTCATTCAAAACGCTGGTTTTTGCTATTGGGCTCTATTGAATAATGAATGTTTTGAATTTTCTCCAAAAGTAAAGTAGTTGCAAACTCATGCTTTTAGAGATTTGTTTGGGCTCATGAGAGGAGTAGAAAAACATCAAAAATTTCAGTCCTGCATGATTCTACCAAGAAATGTGTGTTCATTCAAACCGCTGGTTTTTGATAGTTTGGGCCCTATTGAATAATGAATGTTTTGAATTTTCTCCAAAAGTAAAGTAGTTGCAAACTCATGCTTTTAGAGACTTGTTTGGGCTCATGAGAGGAGTAGAAAAACATCAAAAATTTCAGTCCTGCATGATTCTACCAAGAAATGTGTGTTCATTGAAACCGCTGGTTTTTGATAGTTTGGGCCCTATTGAATAATGAATGTTTTGAATTTTCTCCAAAAGTAAAGTAGTTGCAAACTCATCCTTTTAGAAACTTGTTTGGGCTGTTGAGAGGAGTAAAAAACCATCAAAAATTTCAATCCTGCATGATTCTACCAAGAAATGTGATTCTTCATTCAAAACGCTGGTTTTTGCTATTGGGCTCTATTGAATAATGAATGTTTTGAATTTTCTCCAAAAGTAAAGTAGTTGCAAACTCATGCTTTTAGAGACTTGTTTGGGCTCATGAGATGAGTAGAAAAACATCAAAAATTTCAGTCCTGCATGATTCTACCAAGACATGTGTGTTCATTGAAACGGCTGGTTTTTGATAGTTTGGGCCCTATTGAATAATGAATGTTTTGAATTTTCTCCAAAAGTAAAGTAGTTGCAAACTCATCCTTTTAGAAACTTGTTTAGGCTGTTGAGAGGAGTAAAAAACCATCAAAAATTTCAATCCTGCATGATTCTACCAAGAAATGTGATTCTTCATTCAAAACGCTGGTTTTTGCTACTGGGCTCTATTGAATAATGAATGTTTTGAATTTTCTCCAAAAGTAAAGTAGTTGCAAACTCATGCTTTTAGAGACTTGTTTGGGCTCATGAGAGGAGTAGAAAAACATCAAAAATTTCAGTCCTGCATGATTCTACCAAGAAATGTGTGTTCATTCAAACCGCTGGTTTTTGATAGTTTGGGCCCTATTGAATAATGAATGTTTTGAATTTTCTCCAAAAGTAAAGTAGTTGCAAACTCATGCTTTTAGAGACTTGTTTGGGCTCATGAGAGGAGTAGAAAAACATCAAAAATTTCAGTCCTGCATGATTCTACCAGGAAATGTGTGTTCATTGAAACCGCTGGTTTTTGATAGTTTGGGCCCTATTGAATAATGAATGTTTTGAATTTTCTCCAAAAGTAAAGTAGTTGCAAACTCATCCTTTTAGAAACTTGTTTGGGCTGTTGAGAGGAGTAAAAAACCATCAAAAATTTCAATCCTGCATGATTCTACCAAGAAATGTGATTCTTCATTCAAAACGCTGGTTTTTGCTATTGGGCTCTATTGAATAATGAATGTTTTTAATTTTCTCCAAAAGTAAAGTAGTTGCAAACTCATGCTTTTAGAGACTTGTTTGGGCTCATGAGAGGAGTAGAAAAACATCAAAAATTTCAGTCCTGCATGATTCTACCAAGAAATGTGTGTTCATTGAAACCGCTGGTTTTTGATAGTTTGGGCCCTATTGAATAATGAATGTTTTGAATTTTCTCCAAAAGTAAAGTAGTTGCAAACTCATCCTTTTAGAAACTTGTTTGGGCTGTTGAGAGGAGTAAAAAATCATCAAAAATTTCAATCCTGCATGATTCTACCAAGAAATGTGATTCTTCATTCAAAACGCTGGTTTTTGCTATTGGGCTCTATTGAATAATGAATGTTTTGAATTTTCTCCAAAAGTAAAGTAGTTGCAAACTCATGCTTTTAGAGACTTGTTTGGGCTCATGAGATGAGTAGAAAAACATCAAAAATTTCAGTCCTGCATGATTCTACCAAGACATGTGTGTTCATTGAAACGGCTGGTTTTTGATAGTTTGGGCCCTATTGAATAATGAATGTTTTGAATTTTCTCTAAAAGTAAAGTAGTTGCAAACTCATCCTTTTAGAAACTTGTTTGGGCTGTTGAGAGGAGTAAAAAACCATCAAAAATTTCAATCCTGCATGATTCTACCAAGAAATGTGATTCTTCATTCAAAACGCTGGTTTTTGCTATTGGGCTCTATTGAATAATGAATGTTTTGAATTTTCTCCAAAAGTAAAGTAGTTGCAAACTCATCCTTTTAGAAACTTGTTTGGGCTGTTGAGAGGAGTAAAAAACCATCAAAAATTTCAATCCTGCATGATTCTACCAAGAAATGTGATTCTTCATTCAAAACGCTGGTTTTTGCTATTGGGCTCTATTGAATAATGAATGTTTTGAATTTTCTCCAAAAGTAAAGTAGTTGCAAACTCATGCTTTTAGAGACTTGTTTGGGCTCATGAGAGGAGTAGAAAAACATCAAAAATTTCATTCCTGCATGATTCTACCAAGAAATGTGTGTTCATTCAAACCGCTGGTTTTTGATAGTTTGGGCCCTATTGAATAATGAATGTTTTGAATTTTCTCCAAAAGTAAAGTAGTTGCAAACTCATGCTTTTAGAGACTTGTTTGGGCTCATGAGAGGAGTAGAAAAACATCAAAAATTTCAGTCCTGCATGATTCTACCAAGAAATGTGTGTTCATTGAAACGGCTGGTTTTTGATAGTTTGGGCCCTATTGAATAATGAATGTTTTGAATTTTCTCCAAAAGTAAAGTAGTTGCAAACTCATCCTTTTAGAAACTTGTTTGGGCTGTTGAGAGGAGTAAAAAACCATCAAAAATTTCAATCCTGCATGATTCTACCAAGAAATGTGATTCTTCATTCAAAACCTGATTTTTGCTATTGGGCTCTATTGAATAGTGAATGTTTTGAATTTTCTCCAAAAGTAAAGTAGTTGCAAACTCATGCTTTTAGAGACTTGTTTGGGCTCATGAGAGGAGTAGAAAAACATCAAAAATTTCAGTCCTGCATGATTCTACCAAGAAATGTGTTCATTCAAACCGCTGGTTTTTGATAGTTTGGGCCCTATTGAATAATGAATGTTTTGAATTTTCTCCAAAAGTAAAGTAGTTGCAAACTCATCCTTTTAGAAACTTGTTTGGGCTGTTGAGAGGAGTAAAAAACCATCAAAAATTTCAATCCTGCATGATTCTACCAAGAAATGTGATTCTTCATTCAAAACGCTGGTTTTTGCTATTGGGCTCTATTGAATAATGAATGTTTTGAATTTTCTCCAAAAGTAAAGTATTTGCAAACTCATGCTTTTAGAGACTTGTTTGGGCTCATGAGAGGAGTAGAAAAACATCAAAAATTTCAGTCCTGCATGATTCTACCAAGAAATGTGTGTTCATTGAAACCGCTGGTTTTTGATAGTTTGGGCCCTATTGAATAATGAATGTTTTGAATTTTCTCCAAAAGTAAAGTAGTTGCAAACTCATCCTTTTAGAAACATGTTTGGGCTGTTGAGAGGAGTAAAAAATCATCAAAAATTTCAATCCTGCATGATTCTACCAAGAAATGTGATTCTTCATTCAAAACGCTGGTTTTTGCTATTGGGCTCTATTGAATAATGAATGTTTTGAATTTTCTCCAAAAGTAAAGTAGTTGCAAACTCATGCTTTTAGAGACTTGTTTGGGCTCATGAGATGAGTAGAAAAACATCAAAAATTTCAGTCCTGCATGATTCTACCAAGACATGTGTGTTCATTGAAACGGCTGGTTTTTGATAGTTTGGGCCCTATTGAATAATGAATGTTTTGAATTTTCTCCAAAAGTAAAGTAGTTGCAAACTCATCCTTTTAGAAACTTGTTTGGGCTGTTGAGAGGAGTAAAAAACCATCAAAAATTTCAATCCTGCATGATTCTACCAAGAAATGTGATTCTTCATTCAAAACGCTGGTTTTTGCTATTGGGGTCTATTGAATAATGAATGTTTTGAATTTTCTCCAAAAGTAAAGTAGTTGCAAACTCATGCTTTTAGAGACTTGTTTGGGCTCATGAGAGGAGTAGAAAAACATCAAAAATTTCAGTCCTGCATGATTCTACCAAGAAATGTTTGTTCATTCAAACCGCTGGTTTTTGATAGTTTGGGCCCTATTGAATAATGAATGTTTTGAATTTTCTCCAAAAGTAAAGTAGTTGCAAACTCATGCTTTTAGAGACTTGTTTGGGCTCATGAGAGGAGTAGAAAAACATCAAAAATTTCAGTCCTGCATGATTCTACCAAGAAATGTGTGTTCATTGAAACGGCTGGTTTTTGATAGTTTGGGCCCTATTGAATAATGAATGTTTTGAATTTTCTCCAAAAGTAAAGTAGTTGCAAACTCATCCTTTTAGAAACTTGTTTGGGCTGTTGAGAGGAGTAAAAAACCATCAAAAATTTCAATCCTGCATGATTCTACCAAGAAATGTGATTCTTCATTCAAAACGCTGGTTTTTGCTATTGGGCTCTATTGAATAATGAATGTTTTGAATTTTCTCCAAAAGTAAAGTAGTTGCAAACTCATGCTTTTAGAGACTTGTTTGGGCTCATGAGAGGAGTAGAAAAACATCAAAAATTTCAGTCCTGCATGATTCTACCAAGAAATGTGTGTTCATTCAAACCGCTGGTTTTTGATAGTTTGGGCCCTATTGAATAATGAATGTTTTGAATTTTCTCCAAAAGTAAAGTAGTTGCAAACTCATGCTTTTAGAGACTTGTTTGGGCTCATGAGAGGAGTAGAAAAACATCAAAAATTTCAGTCCTGCATGATTCTACCAAGAAATGTGTGTTCATTGAAACCGCTGGTTTTTGATAGTTTGGGCCCTATTGAATAATGAATGTTTTGAATTTTCTCCAAAAGTAAAGTAGTTGCAAACTCATCCTTTTAGAAACTTGTTTGGGCTGTTGAGAGGAGTAAAAAACCATCAAAAATTTCAATCCTGCATGATTCTACCAAGAAATGTGATTCTTCATTCAAAACGCTGGTTTTTGCTATTGGGCTCTATTGAATAATGAATGTTTTGAATTTTCCCCAAAAGTAAAGTAGTTGCAAACTCATGCTTTTAGAGACTTGTTTGGGCTCATGAGAGGAGTAGAAAAACATCAAAAATTTCAGTCCTGCATGATTCTACCAAGAAATGTGTGTTCATTGAAACCGCTGGTTTTTGATAGTTTGGGCCCTATTGAATAATGAATGTTTTGAATTTTCTCCAAAAGTAAAGTAGTTGCAAACTCATCCTTTTAGAAACTTGTTTGGGCTGTTGAGAGGAGTAAAAAACCATCAAAAATTTCAATCCTGCATGATTTTACCAAGAAATGTGATTCTTCATTCAAAACCTGATTTTTGCTATTGGGCTCTATTGAATAGTGAATGTTTTGAATTTTCTCCAAAAGTAAAGTAGTTGCAAACTCATGCTTTTAGAGACTTGTTTGGGCTCATGAGAGGAGTAGAAAAACATCAAAAATTTCAGTCCTGCATGATTCTACCAAGAAATGTGTTCATTCAAACCGCTGGTTTTTGATAGTTTGGGCCCTATTGAATAATGAATGTTTTGAATTTTCTCCAAAAGTAAAGTAGTTGCAAACTCATCCTTTTAGAAACTTGTTTGGGCTGTTGAGAGGAGTAAAAAACCATCAAAAATTTCAATCCTGCATGATTCTACCAAGAAATGTGATTCTTCATTCAAAACGCTGGTTTTTGCTATTGGGCTCTATTGAATAATGAATGTTTTGAATTTTCTCCAAAAGTAAAGTAGTTGCAAACTCATGCTTTTAGAGACTTGTTTGGGCTCATGAGAGGAGTAGAAAAACATCAAAAATTTCAGTCCTGCATGATTCTACCAAGAAATGTGTGTTCATTGAAACGGCTGGTTTTTGATAGTTTGGGCCCTATTGAATAATGAATGTTTTGAATTTTCTCCAAAAGTAAAGTAGTTGCAAACTCATCCTTTTAGAAACTTGTTTGGGCTGTTGAGAGGAGTAAAAAACCATCAAAAATTTCAATCCTGCATGATTCTACCAAGAAATGTGATTCTTCATTCAAAACCTGATTTTTGCTATTGGGCTCTATTGAATAGTGAATGTTTTGAATTTTCTCCAAAAGTAAAGTAGTTGCAAACTCATGCTTTTAGAGACTTGTTTGGGCTCATGAGAGGAGTAGAAAAACATCAAAAATTTCAGTCCTGCATGATTCTACCAAGAAATGTGTTCATTCAAACCGCTGGTTTTTGATAGTTTGGGCCCTATTGAATAATGAATGTTTTGAATTTTCTCCAAAAGTAAAGTAGTTGCAAACTCATCCTTTTAGATACTTGTTTGGGCTGTTGAGAGGAGTAAAAAACCATCAAAAATTTCAATCCTGCATGATTCTACCAAGAAATGTGATTCTTCATTCAAAACGCTGGTTTTTGCTATTGGGCTCTATTGAATAATGAATGTTTTGAATTTTCTCCAAAAGTAAAGTATTTGCAAACTCATGCTTTTAGAGACTTGTTTGGGCTCATGAGAGGAGTAGAAAAACATCAAAAATTTCAGTCCTGCATGATTCTACCAAGAAATGTGTGTTCATTGAAACCGCTGGTTTTTGATAGTTTGGGCCCTATTGAATAATGAATGTTTTGAATTTTCTCCAAAAGTAAAGTAGTTGCAAACTCATCCTTTTAGAAACATGTTTGGGCTGTTGAGAGGAGTAAAAAATCATCAAAAATTTCAATCCTGCATGATTCTACCAAGAAATGTGATTCTTCATTCAAAACGCTGGTTTTTGCTATTGGGCTCTATTGAATAATGAATGTTTTGAATTTTCTCCAAAAGTAAAGTAGTTGCAAACTCATGCTTTTAGAGACTTGTTTGGGCTCATGAGATGAGTAGAAAAACATCAAAAATTTCAGTCCTGCATGATTCTACCAAGACATGTGTGTTCATTGAAACGGCTGGTTTTTGATAGTTTGGGCCCTATTGAATAATGAATGTTTTGAATTTTCTCCAAAAGTAAAGTAGTTGCAAACTCATCCTTTTAGAAACTTGTTTGGGCTGTTGAGAGGAGTAAAAAACCATCAAAAATTTCAATCCTGCATGATTCTACCAAGAAATGTGATTCTTCATTCAAAACGCTGGTTTTTGCTATTGGGGTCTATTGAATAATGAATGTTTTGAATTTTCTCCAAAAGTAAAGTAGTTGCAAACTCATGCTTTTAGAGACTTGTTTGGGCTCATGAGAGGAGTAGAAAAACATCAAAAATTTCAGTCCTGCATGATTCTACCAAGAAATGTGTGTTCATTCAAACCGCTGGTTTTTGATAGTTTGGGCCCTATTGAATAATGAATGTTTTGAATTTTCTCCAAAAGTAAAGTAGTTGCAAACTCATGCTTTTAGAGACTTGTTTGGGCTCATGAGAGGAGTAGAAAAACATCAAAAATTTCAGTCCTGCATGATTCTACCAAGAAATGTGTGTTCATTGAAACGGCTGGTTTTTGATAGTTTGGGCCCTATTGAATAATGAATGTTTTGAATTTTCTCCAAAAGTAAAGTAGTTGCAAACTCATCCTTTTAGAAACTTGTTTGGGCTGTTGAGAGGAGTAAAAAACCATCAAAAATTTCAATCCTGCATGATTCTACCAAGAAATGTGATTCTTCATTCAAAACGCTGGTTTTTGCTATTGGGCTCTATTGAATAATGAATGTTTTGAATTTTCTCCAAAAGTAAAGTAGTTGCAAACTCATGCTTTTAGAGACTTGTTTGGGCTCATGAGAGGAGTAGAAAAACATCAAAAATTTCAGTCCTGCATGATTCTACCAAGAAATGTGTGTTCATTCAAACCGCTGGTTTTTGATAGTTTGGGCCCTATTGAATAATGAATGTTTTGAATTTTCTCCAAAAGTAAAGTAGTTGCAAACTCATGCTTTTAGAGACTTGTTTGGGCTCATGAGAGGAGTAGAAAAACATCAAAAATTTCAGTCCTGCATGATTCTACCAAGAAATGTGTGTTCATTGAAACCGCTGGTTTTTGATAGTTTGGGCCCTATTGAATAATGAATGTTTTGAATTTTCTCCAAAAGTAAAGTAGTTGCAAACTCATCCTTTTAGAAACTTGTTTGGGCTGTTGAGAGGAGTAAAAAACCATCAAAAATTTCAATCCTGCATGATTCTACCAAGAAATGTGATTCTTCATTCAAAACGCTGGTTTTTGCTATTGGGCTCTATTGAATAATGAATGTTTTGAATTTTCCCCAAAAGTAAAGTAGTTGCAAACTCATGCTTTTAGAGACTTGTTTGGGCTCATGAGAGGAGTAGAAAAACATCAAAAATTTCAGTCCTGCATGATTCTACCAAGAAATGTGTGTTCATTGAAACCGCTGGTTTTTGATAGTTTGGGCCCTATTGAATAATGAATGTTTTGAATTTTCTCCAAAAGTAAAGTAGTTGCAAACTCATCCTTTTAGAAACTTGTTTGGGCTGTTGAGAGGAGTAAAAAACCATCAAAAATTTCAATCCTGCATGATTTTACCAAGAAATGTGATTCTTCATTCAAAACCTGATTTTTGCTATTGGGCTCTATTGAATAGTGAATGTTTTGAATTTTCTCCAAAAGTAAAGTAGTTGCAAACTCATGCTTTTAGAGACTTGTTTGGGCTCATGAGAGGAGTAGAAAAACATCAAAAATTTCAGTCCTGCATGATTCTACCAAGAAATGTGTTCATTCAAACCGCTGGTTTTTGATAGTTTGGGCCCTATTGAATAATGAATGTTTTGAATTTTCTCCAAAAGTAAAGTAGTTGCAAACTCATCCTTTTAGAAACTTGTTTGGGCTGTTGAGAGGAGTAAAAAACCATCAAAAATTTCAATCCTGCATGATTCTACCAAGAAATGTGATTCTTCATTCAAAACGCTGGTTTTTGCTATTGGGCTCTATTGAATAATGAATGTTTTGAATTTTCTCCAAAAGTAAAGTAGTTGCAAACTCATGCTTTTAGAGACTTGTTTGGGCTCATGAGAGGAGTAGAAAAACATCAAAAATTTCAGTCCTGCATGATTCTACCAAGAAATGTGTGTTCATTGAAACCGCTGGTTTTTGATAGTTTGGGCCCTATTGAATAATGAATGTTTTGAATTTTCTCCAAAAGTAAAGTAGTTGCAAACTCATCCTTTTAGAAACTTGTTTGGGCTGTTGAGAGGAGTAAAAAATCATCAAAAATTTCAATCCTGCATGATTCTACCAAGAAATGTGATTCTTCATTCAAAACGCTGGTTTTTGCTATTGGGCTCTATTGAATAATGAATGTTTTGAATTTTCTCCAAAAGTAAAGTAGTTGCAAACTCATGCTTTTAGAGACTTGTTTGGGCTCATGAGATGAGTAGAAAAACATCAAAAATTTCAGTCCTGCATGATTCTACCAAGACATGTGTGTTCATTGAAACGGCTGGTTTTTGATAGTTTGGGCCCTATTGAATAATGAATGTTTTGAATTTTCTCCAAAAGTAAAGTAGTTGCAAACTCATCCTTTTAGAAACTTGTTTGGGCTGTTGAGAGGAGTAAAAAACCATCAAAAATTTCAATCCTGCATGATTCTACCAAGAAATGTGATTCTTCATTCAAAACGCTGGTTTTTGCTATTGGGCTCTATTGAATAATGAATGTTTTGAATTTTCTCCAAAAGTAAAGTAGTTGCAAACTCATGCTTTTAGAGACTTGTTTGGGCTCATGAGAGGAGTAGAAAAACATCAAAAATTTCAGTCCTGCATGATTCTACCAAGAAATGTGTGTTCATTCAAACCGCTGGTTTTTGATAGTTTGGGCCCTATTGAATAATGAATGTTTTGAATTTTCTCCAAAAGTAAAGTAGTTGCAAACTCATGCTTTTAGAGACTTGTTTGGGCTCATGAGAGGAGTAGAAAAACATCAAAAATTTCAGTCCTGCATGATTCTACCAAGAAATGTGTGTTCATTGAAACGGCTGGTTTTTGATAGTTTGGGCCCTATTGAATAATGAATGTTTTGAATTTTCTCCAAAAGTAAAGTAGTTGCAAACTCATCCTTTTAGAAACTTGTTTGGGCTGTTGAGAGGAGTAAAAAACCATCAAAAATTTCAATCCTGCAAGATTCTACCAAGAAATGTGATTCTTCATTCAAAACGCTGGTTTTTGCTATTGGGCTCTATTGAATAATGAATGTTTTGAATTTTCTCCAAAAGTAAAGTAGTTGCAAACTCATGCTTTTAGAGACTTGTTTGGGCTCATGAGAGGAGTAGAAAAACATCAAAAATTTCAGTCCTGCATGATTCTATCAAGAAATGTGTGTTCATTCAAACCGCTGGTTTTTGATAGTTTGGGCCCTATTGAATAATGAATGTTTTGAATTTTCTCCAAAAGTAAAGTAGTTGCAAACTCATGCTTTTAGAGACTTGTTTGGGCTCATGAGAGGAGTAGAAAAACATCAAAAATTTCAGTCCTGCATGATTCTACCAAGAAATGTGTGTTCATTGAAACCGCTGGTTTTTGATAGTTTGGGCCCTATTGAATAATGAATGTTTTGAATTTTCTCCAAAAGTAAAGTAGTTGCAAACTCATCCTTTTAGAAACTTGTTTGGGCTGTTGAGAGGAGTAAAAAACCATCAAAAATTTCAATCCTGCATGATTCTACCAAGAAATGTGATTCTTCATTCAAAACGCTGGTTTTTGCTATTGGGCTCTATTGAATAATGAATGTTTTGAATTTTCCCCAAAAGTAAAGTAGTTGCAAACTCATGCTTTTAGAGACTTGTTTGGGCTCATGAGAGGAGTAGAAAAACATCAAAAATTTCAGTCCTGCATGATTCTACCAAGAAATGTGTGTTCATTGAAACCGCTGGTTTTTGATAGTTTGGGCCATATTGAATAATGAATGTTTTGAATTTTCTCCAAAAGTAAAGTAGTTGCAAACTCATCCTTTTAGAAATTTGTTTGGGCTGTTGAGAGGAGTAAAAAACCATCAAAAATTTCAATCCTGCATGATTTTACCAAGAAATGTGATTCTTCATTCAAAACCTGATTTTTGCTATTGGGCTCTATTGAATAGTGAATGTTTTGAATTTTCTCCAAAAGTAAAGTAGTTGCAAACTCATGCTTTTAGAGACTTGTTTGGGCTCATGAGAGGAGTAGAAAAACATCAAAAATTTCAGTCCTGCATGATTCTACCAAGAAATGTGTTCATTCAAACCGCTGGTTTTTGATAGTTTGGGCCCTATTGAATAATGAATGTTTTGAATTTTCTCCAAAAGTAAAGTAGTTGCAAACTCATCCTTTTAGAAACTTGTTTGGGCTTTTGAGAGGAGTAAAAAACCATCAAAAATTTCAATCCTGCATGATTCTACCAAGAAATGTGATTCTTCATTCAAAACGCTGGTTTTTGCTATTGGGCTCTATTGAATAATGAATGTTTTGAATTTTCTCCAAAAGTAAAGTAGTTGCAAACTCATGCTTTTAGAGACTTGTTTGGGCTCATGAGATGAGTAGAAAAACATCAAAAATTTCAGTCCTGCATGATTCTACCAAGACATGTGTGTTCATTGAAACGGCTGGTTTTTGATAGTTTGGGCCCTATTGAATAATGAATGTTTTGAATTTTCTCCAAAAGTAAAGTAGTTGCAAACTCATCCTTTTAGAAACTTGTTTGGGCTGTTGAGAGGAGTAAAAAACCATCAAAAATTTCAATCCTGCATGATTCTACCAAGAAATGTGATTCTTCATTCAAAACGCTGGTTTTTGCTATTGGGCTCTATTGAATAATGAATGTTTTGACTTTTCTCCAAAAGTAAAGTAGTTGCAAACTCATGCTTTTAGAGACTTGTTTGGGCTCATGAGAGGAGTAGAAAAACATCAAAAATTTCAGTCCTGCTTGATTCTACCAAGAAATGTGTGTTCATTCAAACCGCTGGTTTTTGATAGTTTGGGCCCTATTGAATAATGAATGTTTTGAATTTTCTCCAAAAGTAAAGTAGTTGCAAACTCATGCTTTTAGAGACTTGTTTGGGCTCATGAGAGGAGTAGAAAAACATCAAAAATTTCAGTCCTGCATGATTCTACCAAGAAATGTGTGTTCATTGAAACGGCTTTTTTTTGATAGTTTGGGCCCTATTGAATAATGAATGTTTTGAATTTTCTCCAAAAGTAAAGTAGTTGCAAACTCATCCTTTTAGAAACTTGTTTGGGCTTTTGAGAGGAGTAAAAAACCATCAAAAATTTCAATCCTGCATGATTCTACCAAGAAATGTGATTCTTCATTCAAAACGCTGGTTTTTGCTATTGGGCTCTATTGAATAATGAATGTTTTGAATTTTCTCCAAAAGTAAAGTAGTTGCAAACTCATGCTTTTAGAGACTTGTTTGGGCTCATGAGAGGAGTAGAAAAACATCAAAAATTTCAGTCCTGCATGATTCTACCAAGAAATGTGTGTTCATTCAAACTGCTGGTTTTTGATAGTTTGGGCCCTATTGAATAATGAATGTTTTGAATTTTCTCCAAAAGTAAAGTAGTTGCAAACTCATCCTTTTAGAAACTTGTTTGGGCTGTTGAGAGGAGTAAAAAACCATCAAAAATTTCAATCCTGCATGATTTTACCAAGAAATGTGATTCTTCATTCAAAACCTGATTTTTGCTATTGGGCTCTATTGAATAGTGAATGTTTTGAATTTTCTCCAAAAGTAAAGTAGTTGCAAACTCATGCTTTTAGAGACTTGTTTGGGCTCATGAGAGGAGTAGAAAAACATCAAAAATTTCAGTCCTGCATGATTCTACCAAGAAATGTGTTCATTCAAACCGCTGGTTTTTGATAGTTTGGGCCCTACTGAATAATGAATGTTTTGAATTTTCTCCAAAAGTAAAGTAGTTGCAAACTCATCCTTTTAGAAACTTGTTTGGGCTGTTGAGAGGAATAAAAAACCATCAAAAATTTCAATCCTGCATGATTCTACCAAGAAATGTGATTCTTCATTCAAAACGCTGGTTTTTGCTATTGGGCTCTATTGAATAATGAATGTTTTGAATTTTCTCCAAAAGTAAAGTAGTTGCAAACTCATGCTTTTAGAGACTTGTTTGGGCTCATGAGATGAGTAGAAAAACATCAAAAATTTCAGTCCTGCATGATTCTACCAAGACATGTGTGTTCATTGAAACGGCTGGTTTTTGATAGTTTGGGCCCTATTGAATAATGAATGTTTTGAATTTTCTCCAAAAGTAAAGTAGTTGCAAACTCATCCTTTTAGAAACTTGTTTGGGCTGTTGAGAGGAGTAAAAAACCATCAAAAATTTCAATCCTGCATGATTCTACCAAGAAATGTGATTCTTCATTCAAAACGCTGGTTTTTGCTATTGGGCTCTATTGAATAATGAATGTTTTGAATTTTCTCCAAAAGTAAAGTAGTTGCAAACTCATGCTTTTAGAGACTTGTTTGGGCTCATGAGAGGAGTAGAAAAACATCAAAAATTTCAGTCCTGCATGATTCTACCAAGAAATGTGATTCTTCATTCAAAACGCTGGTTTTTGCTATTGGGCTCTATTGAATAATGAATGTTTTGAATTTTCTCCAAAAGTAAAGTAGTTGCAAACTCATGCTTTTAGAGACTTGTTTGGGCTCATGAGAGGAGTAGAAAAACATCAAAAATTTCAGTCCTGCATGATTCTACCAAGAAATGTGTGTTCATTCAAACCGCTGGTTTTTGATAGTTTGGGCCCTATTGAATAATGAATGTTTTGAATTTTCTCCAAAAGTAAAGTAGTTGCAAACTCATGCTTTTAGAGACTTGTTTGGGCTCATGAGAGGAGTAGAAAAACATCAAAAATTTCAGTCCTGCATGATTCTACCAAGAAATGTGTGTTCATTGAAACCGCTGGTTTTTGATAGTTTGGGCCCTATTGAATAATGAATGTTTTGAATTTTCTCCAAAAGTAAAGTAGTTGCAAACTCATCCTTTTAGAAACTTGTTTGGGCTGTTGAGAGGAGTAAAAAACCATCAAAAATTTCAATCCTGCATGATTCTACCAAGAAATGTGATTCTTCATTCAAAACGCTGGTTTTTGCTATTGGGCTCTATTGAATAATGAATGTTTTGAATTTTCTCCAAAAGTAAAGTAGTTGCAAACTCATGCTTTTAGAGACTTGTTTGGGCTCATGAGATGAGTAGAAAAACATCAAAAATTTCAGTCCTGCATGATTCTACCAAGACATGTGTGTTCATTGAAACGGCTGTTTTTTGGTAGTTTGGGCCCTATTGAATAATGAATGTTTTGAATTTCCTCCAAAAATAAAGCAGTTGCAAACTCATCCTTTTAGAAACTTGTTTGGGCTGTTGAGAGGAGTAAAAAACCATCAAAAATTTCAATCCTGCATGATTCTACCAAGAAATGTGATTCTTCATTCAAAACGCTGGTTTTTCCTATTGGGCTCTATTGAATAATGAATGTTTTGAATTTTCTCCAAAAGTAAAGTAGTTGCAAACTCATGCTTTTAGAGACTTGTTTGGGCTCATGAGAGGAGTAGAAAAACATCAAAAATTTCAGTCCTGCATGATTCTACCAAGAAATGTGTGTTCATTCAAACCGCTGGTTTTTGATAGTTTGGGCCCTATTGAATAATGAATGTTTTGAATTTTCTCCAAAAGTAAAGTAGTTGCAAACTCATGCTTTTAGAGACTTGTTTGGGCTCATGAGAGGAGTAGAAGAACATCAAAAATTTCAGTCCTGCATGATTCTACCAAGAAATGTGTGTTCATTGAAACCGCTGGTTTTTGATAGTTTGGGCTCTATTGAATAATGAATGTTTTGAATTTTCTCCAAAAGTAAAGTAGTTGCAAACTCATCCTTTTAGAAACTTGTTTGGGCTGTTGAGAGGAGTAAAAAACCATCAAAAATTTCAATCCTGCATGATTCTACCAAGAAATGTGATTCTTCATTCAAAACGCTGGTTTTTGCTATTGGGCTCTATTGAATAATGAATGTTTTGAATTTTCTCCAAAAGTAAAGTAGTTGCAAACTCATGCTTTTAGAGACTTGTTTGGGCTCATGAGAGGAGTAGAAAAACATCAAAAATTTCAGTCCTGCATGATTCTACCAAGAAATGTGTGTTCATTGAAACCACTGGTTTTTGATAGTTTGGGCCCTATTGAATAATGAATGTTTTGAATTTTCTCCAAAAGTAAAGTAGTTGCAAACTCATCCTTTTAGAAACTTGTTTGGGCTGTTGAGAGGAGTAAAAAAGCATCAAAAATTTCAATCCTGCATGATTCTACCAAGAAATGTGATTCTTCATTCAAAACGCTGGTTTTTGCTATTGGGCTCTATTGAATAATGAATGTTTTGAATTTTCTCCAAAAGTAAAGTAGTTGCAAACTCATGCTTTTAGAGACTTGTTTGGGCTCATGAGATGAGTAGAAAAACATCAAAAATTTCAGTCCTGCATGATTCTACCAAGACATGTGTGTTCATTGAAACGGCTGGTTTTTGATAGTTTGGGCCCTATTGAATAATGAATGTTTTGAATTTTCTCCAAAAGTAAAGTAGTTGCAAACTCATCCTTTTAGAAACTTGTTTGGGCTGTTGAGAGGAGTAAAAAACCATCAAAAATTTCAATCCTGCATGATTCTACCAAGAAATGTGATTCTTCATTCAAAACGCTGGTTTTTGCTATTGGGCTCTATTGAATAATGAATGTTTTGAATTTTCTCCAAAAGTAAAGTAGTTGCAAACTCATGCTTTTAGAGACTTGTTTGGGCTCATGAGAGGAGTAGAAAAACATCAAAAATTTCAGTCCTGCATGATTCTACCAAGAAATGTTTGTTCATTGAAACCGCTGGTTTTTGATAGTTTGGGCCCTATTGAATAATGAATGTTTTGAATTTTCTCCAAAAGTAAAGTAGTTGCAAACTCATGCTTTTAGAGACTTGTTTGGGCTCATGAGAGGAGTAGAAAAACATCAAAAATTTCAGTCCTGCATGATTCTACCAAGAAATGTGTGTTCATTGAAACCGCTGGTTTTTGATAGTTTGGGCCCTATTGAATAATGAATGTTTTGAATTTTCTCCAAAAGTAAAGTAGTTGCAAACTCATCCTTTTAGAAACTTGTTTGGGCTGTTGAGAGGAGTAAAAAACCATCAAAAATTTCAATCCTGCATGATTCTACCAAGAAATGTGATTCTTCATTCAAAACGCTGGTTTTTGCTATTGGGCTCTATTGAATAATGAATGTTTTGAATTTTCTCCAAAAGTAAAGTAGTTGCAAACTCATGCTTTTAGAGACTTGTTTGGGCTCATGAGAGGAGTAGAAAAACATCAAAAATTTCAGTCCTGCATGATTCTACCAAGAAATGTGTGTTCATTGAAACCGCTGGTTTTTGATAGTTTGGGCCCTATTGAATAATGAATGTTTTGAATTTTCTCCAAAAGTAAAGTAGTTGCAAACTCATCCTTTTAGAAACTTGTTTGGGCTGTTGAGAGGAGTAAAAAATCATCAAAAATTTCAATCCTGCATGATTCTACCAAGAAATGTGATTCTTCATTCAAAACGCTGGTTTTTGCTATTGGGCTCTATTGAATAATGAATGTTTTGAATTTTCTCCAAAAGTAAAGTAGTTGCAAACTCATGCTTTTAGAGACTTGTTTGGGCTCATGAGATGAGTAGAAAAACATCAAAAATTTCAGTCCTGCATGATTCTACCAAGACATGTGTGTTCATTCAAGCCGCTGGTTTTTGATAGTTTGGGCCCTATTGAATAATGAATGTTTTGAATTTTCTCCAAAAGTAAAGTAGTTGCAAACTCATCCTTTTAGAAACTTGTTTGGGCTGTTGAGAGGAGTAAAAAACCATCAAAAATTTCAATCCTGCATGATTTTACCAAGAAATGTGATTCTTCATTCAAAACCTGATTTTTGCTATTGGGCTCTATTGAATAGTGAATGTTTTGAATTTTCTCCAAAAGGAAAGTAGTTGCAAACTCATGCTTTTAGAGACTTGTTTGGGCTCATGAGAGGAGTAGAAAAACATCAAAAATTTCAGTCCTGCATGATTCTACCAAGAAATGTGTTCATTCAAACCGCTGGTTTTTGATAGTTTGGGCCCTATTGAATAATGAATGTTTTGAATTTTCTCCAAAAGTAAAGTAGTTGCAAACTCATGCTTTTAGAGACTTGTTTGGGCTCATGAGAGGAGTAGAAGAACATCAAAAATTTCAGTCCTGCATGATTCTACCAAGAAATGTGTGTTCATTGAAACCGCTGGTTTTTGATAGTTTGGGCTCTATTGAATAATGAATGTTTTGAATTTTCTCCAAAAGTAAAGTAGTTGCAAACTCATCCTTTTAGAAACTTGTTTGGGCTGTTGAGAGGAGTAAAAAACCATCAAAAATTTCAATCCTGCATGATTCTACCAAGAAATGTGATTCTTCATTCAAAACGCTGGTTTTTGCTATTGGGCTCTATTGAATAATGAATGTTTTGAATTTTCTCCAAAAGTAAAGTAGTTGCAAACTCATGCTTTTAGAGACTTGTTTGGGCTCATGAGAGGAGTAGAAAAACATCAAAAATTTCAGTCCTGCATGATTCTACCAAGAAATGTGTGTTCATTGAAACCACTGGTTTTTGATAGTTTGGGCCCTATTGAATAATGAATGTTTTGAATTTTCTCCAAAAGTAAAGTAGTTGCAAACTCATCCTTTTAGAAACTTGTTTGGGCTGTTGAGAGGAGTAAAAAACCATCAAAAATTTCAATCCTGCATGATTCTACCAAGAAATGTGATTCTTCATTCAAAACGCTGGTTTTTGCTATTGGGGTCTATTGAATAATGAATGTTTTGAATTTTCTCCAAAAGTAAAGTAGTTGCAAACTCATGCTTTTAGAGACTTGTTTGGGCTCATGAGATGAGTAGAAAAACATCAAAAATTTCAGTCCTGCATGATTCTACCAAGACATGTGTGTTCATTGGAACGGCTGGTTTTTGATAGTTTGGGCCCTATTGAGTAATGAATGTTTTGAATTTTCTCCAAAAGTAAAGTAGTTGCAAACTCATCCTTTTAGAAACTTGTTTGAGCTGTTGAGAGGAGTAAAAAACCATCAAAAATTTCAATCCTGCATGATTCTACCAAGAAATGTGATTCTTCATTCAAAACGCTGGTTTTTGCTATTGGGCTCTATTGAATAATGAATGTTTTGAATTTTCTCCAAAAGTAAAGTAGTTGCAAACTCATGCTTTTAGAGACTTGTTTGGGCTCATGAGAGGAGTAGAAAAACATCAAAAATTTCAGTCCTGCATGATTCTACCAAGAAATGTGTGTTCATTCAAACCGCTGGTTTTTGATAGTTTGGGCCCTATTGAATAATGAATGTTTTGAATTTTCTCCAAAAGTAAAGTAGTTGCAAACTCATGCTTTTAGAGACTTGTTTGGGCTCATGAGAGGAGTAGAAAAACATCAAAAATTTCAGTCCTGCATGATTCTACCAAGAAATGTGTGTTCATTGAAACCGCTGGTTTTTGATAGTTTGGGCCCTATTGAATAATGAATGTTTTGAATTTTCTCCAAAAGTAAAGTAGTTGCAAACTCATCCTTTTAGAAACTTGTTTGGGCTGTTGAGAGGAGTAAAAAAGCATCAAAAATTTCAATCCTGCATGATTCTACCAAGAAATGTGATTCTTCATTCAAAACGCTGGTTTTTGCTATTGGGCTCTATTGAATAATGAATGTTTTGAATTTTCTCCAAAAGTAAAGTAGTTGCAAACTCATGCTTTTAGAGACTTGTTTGGGCTCATGAGATGAGTAGAAAAACATCAAAAATTTCAGTCCTGCATGATTCTACCAAGACATGTGTGTTCATTGAAACGGCTGGTTTTTGATAGTTTGGGCCCTATTGAATAATGAATGTTTTGAATTTTCTCCAAAAGTAAAGTAGTTGCAAACTCATCCTTTTAGAAACTTGTTTGGGCTGTTGAGAGGAGTAAAAAACCATCAAAAATTTCAATCCTGCATGATTCTACCAGGAAATGTGATTCTTCATTCAAAACGCTGGTTTTTGCTATTGGGCTCTATTGAATAATGAATGTTTTGAATTTTCTCCAAAAGTAAAGTAGTTGCAAACTCATGCTTTTAGAGACTTGTTTGGGCTCATGAGAGGAGTAGAAAAACATCAAAAATTTCAGTCCTGCATGATTCTACCAAGAAATGTTTGTTCATTGAAACCGCTGGTTTTTGATAGTTTGGGCCCTATTGAATAATGAATGTTTTGAATTTTCTCCAAAAGTAAAGTAGTTGCAAACTCATGCTTTTAGAGACTTGTTTGGGCTCATGAGAGGAGTAGAAAAACATCAAAAATTTCAGTCCTGCATGATTCTACCAAGAAATGTGTGTTCATTGAAACCGCTGGTTTTTGATAGTTTGGGCCCTATTGAATAATGAATGTTTTGAATTTTCTCCAAAAGTAAAGTAGTTGCAAACTCATCCTTTTAGAAACTTGTTTGGGCTGTTGAGAGGAGTAAAAAACCATCAAAAATTTCAATCCTGCATGATTCTACCAAGAAATGTGATTCTTCATTCAAAACGCTGGTTTTTGCTATTGGGCTCTATTGAATAATGAATGTTTTGAATTTTCTCCAAAAGTAAAGTAGTTGCAAACTCATGCTTTTAGAGACTTGTTTGGGCTCATGAGAGGAGTAGAAAAACATCAAAAATTTCAGTCCTGCATGATTCTACCAAGAAATGTGTGTTCATTGAAACCGCTGGTTTTTGATAGTTTGGGCCCTATTGAATAATGAATGTTTTGAATTTTCTCCAAAAGTAAAGTAGTTGCAAACTCATCCTTTTAGAAACTTGTTTGGGCTGTTGAGAGGAGTAAAAAATCATCAAAAATTTCAATCCTGCATGATTCTACCAAGAAATGTGATTCTTCATTCAAAACGCTGGTTTTTGCTATTGGGCTCTATTGAATAATGAATGTTTTGAATTTTCTCCAAAAGTAAAGTAGTTGCAAACTCATGCTTTTAGAGACTTGTTTGGGCTCATGAGATGAGTAGAAAAACATCAAAAATTTCAGTCCTGCATGATTCTACCAAGACATGTGTGTTCATTGAAACGGCTGGTTTTTGATAGTTTGGGCCCTACTGAATAATGAATGTTTTGAATTTTCTCCAAAAGTAAAGTAGTTGCAAACTCATCCTTTTAGAAACTTGTTTGGGCTGTTGAGAGGAGTAAAAAACCATCAAAAATTTCAATCCTGCATGATTCTACCAAGAAATGTGATTCTTCATTCAAAACGCTGGTTTTTGCTATTGGGCTCTATTGAATAATGAATGTTTTGAATTTTCTCCAAAAGTAAAGTAGCTGCAAACTCATGCTTTTAGAGACTTGTTTGGGCTCATGAGAGGAGTAGAAAAACATCAAAAATTTCAGTCCTGCATGATTCTACCAAGAAATGTGTGTTCATTCAAACCGCTGGTTTTTGATAGTTTGGGCCCTATTGAATAATGAATGTTTTGAATTTTCTCCAAAAGTAAAGTAGTTGCAAACTCATGCTTTTAGAGACTTGTTTGGGCTCATGAGAGGAGTAGAAAAACATCAAAAATTTCAGTCCTGCATGATTCTACCAAGAAATGTGTGTTCATTGAAACCGCTGGTTTTTGATAGTTTGTGCCCTATTGAATAATGAATGTTTTGAATTTTCTCCAAAAGTAAAGTAGTTGCAAACTCATCCTTTTAGAAATTTGTTTGGGCTGTTGAGATTTGTAAAAAACCATCAAAAATTTCAATCCTGCATGATTCTACCAAGAAATGTGATTCTTCATTCAAAACGCTGGTTTTTGCTATTGGGCTCTATGGAATAATGAATGTTTTGAATTTTCTCCAAAAGTAAAGTAGTTGCAAACTCATGCTTTTAGAGACTTGTTTGGGCTCATGAGAGGAGTAGAAAAACATCAAAAATTTCAGTCCTGCATGATTCTACCAAGAAATGTGTGTTCATTCAAGCCGCTGGTTTTTGATAGTTTGGGCCCTATTGAATAATGAATGTTTTGAATTTTCTCCAAAAGTAAAGTAGTTGCAAACTCATCCTTTTAGAAACTTGTTTGGGCTGTTGAGAGGAGTAAAAAACCATCAAAAATTTCAATCCTGCATGATTTTACCAAGAAATGTGATTCTTCATTCAAAACCTGATTTTTGCTATTGGGCTCTATTGAATAGTGAATGTTTTGAATTTTCTCCAAAAGTAAAGTAGTTGCAAACTCATGCTTTTAGAGACTTGTTTGGGCTCATGAGAGGAGTAGAAAAACATCAAAAATTTCAGTCCTGCATGATTCTACCAAGAAATGTGTTCATTCAAACCGCTGGTTTTTGATAGTTTGGGCCCTATTGAATAATGAATGTTTTGAATTTTCTCCAAAAGTAAAGTAGTTGCAAACTCATCCTTTTAGAAACTTGTTTGGGCTGTTGAGAGGAGTAAAAAACCATCAAAAATTTCAATCCTGCATGATTCTACCAAGAAATGTGATTCTTCATTCAAAACGCTGGTTTTTGCTATTGGGCTCTATTGAATAATGAATGTTTTGAATTTTCTCCAAAAGTAAAGTAGTTGCAAACTCATGCTTTTAGAGACTTGTTTGGGCTCATGAGATGAGTAGAAAAACATCAAAAATTTCAGTCCTGCATGATTCTACCAAGACATGTGTGTTCATTGAAACCGCTGGTTTTTGATAGTTTGGGCCCTATTGAATAATGAATGTTTTGAATTTTCTCCAAAAGTAAAGTAGTTGCAAACTCATCCTTTTAGAAACTTGTTTGGTCTGTTGAGAGGAGTAAAAAACCATCAAAAATTTCAATCCTGCATGATTATACCAAGAAATGTGATTCTTCATTCAAAACGCTGGTTTTTGCTATTGGGCTCTATTGAATAATGAATGTTTTGAATTTTCTCCAAAAGTAAAGTAGTTGCAAACTCATGCTTTTAGAGATTTGTTTGGGCTCATGAGAGGAGTAGAAAAACATCAAAAATTTCAGTCCTGCATGATTCTACCAAGAAATGTGTGTTCATTCAAACCGCTGGTTTTTGATAGTTTGGGCCCTATTGAATAATGAATGTTTTGAATTTTCTCCAAAAGTAAAGTAGTTGCAAACTCATGCTTTTAGAGACTTGTTTGGGCTCATGAGAGGAGTAGAAAAACATCAAAAATTTCAGTCCTGCATGATTCTACCAAGAAATGTGTGTTCATTGAAACCGCTGGTTTTTGATAGTTTGGGCCCTATTGAATAATGAATGTTTTGAATTTTCTCCAAAAGTAAAGTAGTTGCAAACTCATCCTTTTAGAAACTTGTTTGGGCTGTTGAGAGGAGTAAAAAATCATCAAAAATTTCAATCCTGCATGATTCTACCAAGAAATGTGATTCTTCATTCAAAACGCTGGTTTTTGCTATTGGGCTCTATTGAATAATGAATGTTTTGAATTTTCTCCAAAAGTAAAGTAGTTGCAAACTCATGCTTTTAGAGACTTGTTTGGGCTCATGAGATGAGTAGAAAAACATCAAAAATTTCAGTCCTGCATGATTCTACCAAGACATGTGTGTTCATTGAAACGGCTGGTTTTTGATAGTTTGGGCCCTACTGAATAATGAATGTTTTGAATTTTCTCCAAAAGTAAAGTAGTTGCAAACTCATCCTTTTAGAAACTTGTTTGGGCTGTTGAGAGGAGTAAAAAACCATCAAAAATTTCAATCCTGCATGATTCTACCAAGAAATGTGATTCTTCATTCAAAACGCTGGTTTTTGCTATTGGGCTCTATTGAATAATGAATGTTTTGAATTTTCTCCAAAAGTAAAGTAGCTGCAAACTCATGCTTTTAGAGACTTGTTTGGGCTCATGAGAGGAGTAGAAAAACATCAAAAATTTCAGTCCTGCATGATTCTACCAAGAAATGTGTGTTCATTCAAACCGCTGGTTTTTGATAGTTTGGGCCCTATTGAATAATGAATGTTTTGAATTTTCTCCAAAAGTAAAGTAGTTGCAAACTCATGCTTTTAGAGACTTGTTTGGGCTCATGAGAGGAGTAGAAAAACATCAAAAATTTCAGTCCTGCATGATTCTACCAAGAAATGTGTGTTCATTGAAACCGCTGGTTTTTGATAGTTTGTGCCCTATTGAATAATGAATGTTTTGAATTTTCTCCAAAAGTAAAGTAGTTGCAAACTCATCCTTTTAGAAATTTGTTTGGGCTGTTGAGATTTGTAAAAAACCATCAAAAATTTCAATCCTGCATGATTCTACCAAGAAATGTGATTCTTCATTCAAAACGCTGGTTTTTGCTATTGGGCTCTATGGAATAATGAATGTTTTGAATTTTCTCCAAAAGTAAAGTAGTTGCAAACTCATGCTTTTAGAGACTTGTTTGGGCTCATGAGAGGAGTAGAAAAACATCAAAAATTTCAGTCCTGCATGATTCTACCAAGAAATGTGTGTTCATTCAAGCCGCTGGTTTTTGATAGTTTGGGCCCTATTGAATAATGAATGTTTTGAATTTTCTCCAAAAGTAAAGTAGTTGCAAACTCATCCTTTTAGAAACTTGTTTGGGCTGTTGAGAGGAGTAAAAAACCATCAAAAATTTCAATCCTGCATGATTTTACCAAGAAATGTGATTCTTCATTCAAAACCTGATTTTTGCTATTGGGCTCTATTGAATAGTGAATGTTTTGAATTTTCTCCAAAAGTAAAGTAGTTGCAAACTCATGCTTTTAGAGACTTGTTTGGGCTCATGAGAGGAGTAGAAAAACATCAAAAATTTCAGTCCTGCATGATTCTACCAAGAAATGTGTTCATTCAAACCGCTGGTTTTTGATAGTTTGGGCCCTATTGAATAATGAATGTTTTGAATTTTCTCCAAAAGTAAAGTAGTTGCAAACTCATCCTTTTAGAAACTTGTTTGGGCTGTTGAGAGGAGTAAAAAACCATCAAAAATTTCAATCCTGCATGATTCTACCAAGAAATGTGATTCTTCATTCAAAACGCTGGTTTTTGCTATTGGGCTCTATTGAATAATGAATGTTTTGAATTTTCTCCAAAAGTAAAGTAGTTGCAAACTCATGCTTTTAGAGACTTGTTTGGGCTCATGAGATGAGTAGAAAAACATCAAAAATTTCAGTCCTGCATGATTCTACCAAGACATGTGTGTTCATTGAAACCGCTGGTTTTTGATAGTTTGGGCCCTATTGAATAATGAATGTTTTGAATTTTCTCCAAAAGTAAAGTAGTTGCAAACTCATCCTTTTAGAAACTTGTTTGGTCTGTTGAGAGGAGTAAAAAACCATCAAAAATTTCAATCCTGCATGATTATACCAAGAAATGTGATTCTTCATTCAAAACGCTGGTTTTTGCTATTGGGCTCTATTGAATAATGAATGTTTTGAATTTTCTCCAAAAGTAAAGTAGTTGCAAACTCATGCTTTTAGAGATTTGTTTGGGCTCATGAGAGGAGTAGAAAAACATCAAAAATTTCAGTCCTGCATGATTCTACCAAGAAATGTGTGTTCATTCAAACCGCTGGTTTTTGATAGTTTGGGCCCTATTGAATAATGAATGTTTTGAATTTTCTCCAAAAGTAAAGTAGTTGCAAACTCATGCTTTTAGAGACTTGTTTGGGCTCATGAGAGGAGTAGAAAAACATCAAAAATTTCAGTCCTGCATGATTCTACCAAGAAATGTGTGTTCATTGAAACCGCTGGTTTTTGATAGTTTGGGCCCTATTGAATAATGAATGTTTTGAATTTTCTCCAAAAGTAAAGTAGTTGCAAACTCATCCTTTTAGAAACTTGTTTGGGCTGTTGAGAGGAGTAAAAAACCATCAAAAATTTCAATCCTGCATGATTCTACCAAGAAATGTGATTCTTCATTCAAAACGCTGGTTTTTGCTATTGGGCTCTATTGAATAATGAATGTTTTGAATTTTCTCCAAAAGTAAAGTAGTTGCAAACTCATGCTTTTAGAGACTTGTTTGGGCTCATGAGAGGAGTAGAAAAACTTCAAAAATTTCAGTCCTGCATGATTCTACCAAGAAATGTGTGTTCATTGAAACCGCTGGTTTTTGATAGTTTGGGCCCTATTGAATAATGAATGTTTTGAATTTTCTCCAAAAGTAAAGTAGTTGCAAACTCATCCTTTTAGAAACTTGTTTGGGCTGTTGAGAGGAGTAAAAAACCATCAAAAATTTCAATCCTGCATGATTCTACCAAGAAATGTGATTCTTCATTCAAAACGCTGGTTTTTGCTATTGGGGTCTATTGAATAATGAATGTTTTGAATTTTCTCCAAAAGTAAAGTAGTTGCAAACTCATGCTTTTAGAGACTTGTTTGGGCTCATGAGATGAGTAGAAAAACATCAAAAATTTCAGTCCTGCATGATTCTACCAAGACATGTGTGTTCATTGAAACGGCTGGTTTTTGATAGTTTGGGCCCTATTGAGTAATGAATGTTTTGAATTTTCTCCAAAAGTAAAGTAGTTGCAAACTCATCCTTTTAGAAACTTGTTTGGGCTGTTGAGAGGAGTAAAAAACCATCAAAAATTTCAATCCTGCATGATTCTACCAAGAAATGTGATTCTTCATTCAAAACGCTGGTTTTTGCTATTGGGCTCTATTGAATAATGAATGTTTTGAATTTTCTCCAAAAGTAAAGTAGTTGCAAACTCATGCTTTTAGAGACTTGTTTGGGCTCATGAGAGGAGTAGAAAAACATCAAAAATTTCAGTCCTGCATGATTCTACCAAGAAATGTGTGTTCATTCAAACCGCTGGTTTTTGATAGTTTGGGCCCTATTGAATAATGAATGTTTTGAATTTTCTCCAAAAGTAAAGTAGTTGCAAACTCATGCTTTTAGAGACTTGTTTGGGCTCATGAGAGGAGTAGAAAAACATCAAAAATTTCAGTCCTGCATGATTCTACCAAGAAATGTGTGTTCATTGAAACCGCTGGTTTTTGATAGTTTGGGCCCTATTGAATAATGAATGTTTTGAATTTTCTCCAAAAGTAAAGTAGTTGCAAACTCATCCTTTTAGAAACTTGTTTGGGCTGTTGAGAGGAGTAAAAAAGCATCAAAAATTTCAATCCTGCATGATTCTACCAAGAAATGTGATTCTTCATTCAAAACGCTGGTTTTTGCTATTGGGCTCTATTGAATAATGAATGTTTTGAATTTTCTCCAAAAGTAAAGTAGTTGCAAACTCATGCTTTTAGAGACTTGTTTGGGCTCATGAGATGAGTAGAAAAACATCAAAAATTTCAGTCCTGCATGATTCTACCAAGACATGTGTGTTCATTGAAACGGCTGGTTTTTGATAGTTTGGGCCCTATTGAATAATGAATGTTTTGAATTTTCTCCAAAAGTAAAGTAGTTGCAAACTCATCCTTTTAGAAACTTGTTTGGGCTGTTGAGAGGAGTAAAAAACCATCAAAAATTTCAATCCTGCATGATTCTACCAAGAAATGTGATTCTTCATTCAAAACGCTGGTTTTTGCTATTGGGCTCTATTGAATAATGAATGTTTTGAATTTTCTCCAAAAGTAAAGTAGTTGCAAACTCATGCTTTTAGAGACTTGTTTGGGCTCATGAGAGGAGTAGAAAAACATCAAAAATTTCAGTCCTGCATGATTCTACCAAGAAATGTTTGTTCATTGAAACCGCTGGTTTTTGATAGTTTGGGCCCTATTGAATAATGAATGTTTTGAATTTTCTCCAAAAGTAAAGTAGTTGCAAACTCATGCTTTTAGAGACTTGTTTGGGCTCATGAGATGAGTAGAAAAACATCAAAAATTTCAGTCCTGCATGATTCTACCAAGACATGTGTGTTCATTGAAACGGCTGGTTTTTGATAGTTTGGGCCCTACTGAATAATGAATGTTTTGAATTTTCTCCAAAAGTAAAGTAGTTGCAAACTCATCCTTTTAGAAACTTGTTTGGGCTGTTGAGAGGAGTAAAAAACCATCAAAAATTTCAATCCTGCATGATTCTACCAAGAAATGTGATTCTTCATTCAAAACGCTGGTTTTTGCTATTGGGCTCTATTGAATAATGAATGTTTTGAATTTTCTCCAAAAGTAAAGTAGTTGCAAACTCATGCTTTTAGAGACTTGTTTGGGCTCATGAGAGGAGTAGAAAAACATCAAAAATTTCAGTCCTGCATGATTCTACCAAGAAATGTGTGTTCATTCAAACCGCTGGTTTTTGATAGTTTGGGCCCTATTGAATAATGAATGTTTTGAATTTTCTCCAAAAGTAAAGTAGTTGCAAACTCATGCTTTTAGAGACTTGTTTGGGCTCATGAGAGGAGTAGAAAAACATCAAAAATTTCAGTCCTGCATGATTCTACCAAGAAATGTGTGTTCATTGAAACCGCTGGTTTTTGATAGTTTGGGCCCTATTGAATAATGAATGTTTTGAATTTTCTCCAAAAGTAAAGTAGTTGCAAACTCATCCTTTTAGAAATTTGTTTGGGCTGTTGAGAGGAGTAAAAAACCATCAAAAATTTCAATCCTGCATGATTCTACCAAGAAATGTGATTCTTCATTCAAAACGCTGGTTTTTGCTATTGGGCTCTATGGAATAATGAATGTTTTGAATTTTCTCCAAAAGTAAAGTAGTTGCAAACTCATGCTTTTAGAGACTTGTTTGGGCTCATGAGAGGAGTAGAAAAACATCAAAAATTTCAGTCCTGCATGATTCTACCAAGAAATGTGTGTTCATTCAAGCCGCTGGTTTTTGATAGTTTGGGCCCTATTGAATAATGAATGTTTTGAATTTTCTCCAAAAGTAAAGTAGTTGCAAACTCATCCTTTTAGAAACTTGTTTGGGCTGTTGAGAGGAGTAAAAAACCATCAAAAATTTCAATCCTGCATGATTTTACCAAGAAATGTGATTCTTCATTCAAAACCTGATTTTTGCTATTGGGCTCTATTGAATAGTGAATGTTTTGAATTTTCTCCAAAAGTAAAGTAGTTGCAAACTCATGCTTTTAGAGACTTGTTTGGGCTCATGAGAGGAGTAGAAAAACATCAAAAATTTCAGTCCTGCATGATTCTACCAAGAAATGTGTTCATTCAAACCGCTGGTTTTTGATAGTTTGGGCCCTATTGAATAATGAATGTTTTGAATTTTCTCCAAAAGTAAAGTAGTTGCAAACTCATCCTTTTAGAAACTTGTTTGGGCTGTTGAGAGGAGTAAAAAACCATCAAAAATTTCAATCCTGCATGATTCTACCAAGAAATGTGATTCTTCATTCAAAACGCTGGTTTTTGCTATTGGGCTCTATTGAATAATGAATGTTTTGAATTTTCTCCAAAAGTAAAGTAGTTGCAAACTCATGCTTTTAGAGACTTGTTTGGGCTCATGAGAGGAGTAGAAAAACATCAAAAATTTCAGTCCTGCATGATTCTACCAAGAAATGTGTGTTCATTCAAACCGCTGGTTTTTGATAGTTTGGGCCCTATTGAATAATGAATGTTTTGAATTTTCTCCAAAAGTAAAGTAGTTGCAAACTCATGCTTTTAGAGACTTGTTTGGGCTCATGAGAGGAGTAGAAAAACATCAAAAATTTCAGTCCTGCATGATTCTACCAAGAAATGTGTGTTCATTGAAACCGCTGGTTTTTGATAGTTTGGGCCCTATTGAATAATGAATGTTTTGAATTTTCTCCAAAAGTAAAGTAGTTGCAAACTCATCCTTTTAGAAATTTGTTTGGGCTGTTGAGAGGAGTAAAAAACCATCAAAAATTTCAATCCTGCATGATTCTACCAAGAAATGTGATTCTTCATTCAAAACGCTGGTATTTGCTATTGGGCTCTATGGAATAATGAATGTTTTGAATTTTCTCCAAAAGTAAAGTAGTTGCAAACTCATGCTTTTAGAGACTTGTTTGGGCTCATGAGAGGAGTAGAAAAACATCAAAAATTTCAGTCCTGCATGATTCTACCAAGAAATGTGTGTTCATTCAAGCCGCTGGTTTTTGATAGTTTGGGCCCTATTGAATAATGAATGTTTTGAATTTTCTCCAAAAGTAAAGTAGTTGCAAACTCATCCTTTTAGAAACTTGTTTGGGCTGTTGAGAGGAGTAAAAAACCATCAAAAATTTCAATCCTGCATGATTTTACCAAGAAATGTGATTCTTCATTCAAAACCTGATTTTTGCTATTGGGCTCTATTGAATAGTGAATGTTTTGAATTTTCTCCAAAAGTAAAGTAGTTGCAAACTCATGCTTTTAGAGACTTGTTTGGGCTCATGAGAGGAGTAGAAAAACATCAAAAATTTCAGTCCTGCATGATTCTACCAAGAAATGTGTTCATTCAAACCGCTGGTTTTTGATAGTTTGGGCCCTATTGAATAATGAATGTTTTGAATTTTCTCCAAAAGTAAAGTAGTTGCAAACTCATCCTTTTAGAAACTTGTTTGGGCTGTTGAGAGGAGTAAAAAACCATCAAAAATTTCAATCCTGCATGATTCTACCAAGAAATGTGATTCTTCATTCAAAACGCTGGTTTTTGCTATTGGGCTCTATTGAATAATGAATGTTTTGAATTTTCTCCAAAAGTAAAGTAGTTGCAAACTCATGCTTTTAGAGACTTGTTTGGGCTCATGAGATGAGTAGAAAAACATCAAAAATTTCAGTCCTGCATGATTCTACCAAGACATGTGTGTTCATTGAAACCGCTGGTTTTTGATAGTTTGGGCCCTATTGAATAATGAATGTTTTGAATTTTCTCCAAAAGTAAAGTAGTTGCAAACTCATCCTTTTAGAAACTTGTTTGGGCTGTTGAGAGGAGTAAAAAACCATCAAAAATTTCAAACCTGCATGATTATACCAAGAAATGTGATTCTTCATTCAAAACGCTGGTTTTTGCTATTGGGCTCTATTGAATAATGAATGTTTTGAATTTTCTCCAAAAGTAAAGTAGTTGCAAACTCATGCTTTTAGAGATTTGTTTGGGCTCATGAGAGGAGTAGAAAAACATCAAAAATTTCAGTCCTGCATGATTCTACCAAGAAATGTGTGTTCATTCAAACCGCTGGTTTTTGATAGTTTGGGCCCTATTGAATAATGAATGTTTTGAATTTTCTCCAAAAGTAAAGTAGTTGCAAACTCATGCTTTTAGAGACTTGTTTGGGCTCATGAGAGGAGTAGAAAAACATCAAAAATTTCAGTCCTGCATGATTCTACCAAGAAATGTGTGTTCATTGAAACCGCTGGTTTTTGATAGTTTGGGCCCTATTGAATAATGAATGTTTTGAATTTTCTCCAAAAGTAAAGTAGTTGCAAACTCATCCTTTTAGAAACTTGTTTGGGCTGTTGAGAGGAGTAAAAAACCATCAAAAATTTCAATCCTGCATGATTCTACCAAGAAATGTGATTCTTCATTCAAAACGCTGGTTTTTGCTATTGGGCTCTATTGAATAATGAATGTTTTGAATTTTCTCCAAAAGTAAAGTAGTTGCAAACTCATGCTTTTAGAGACTTGTTTGGGCTCATGAGATGAGTAGAAAAACATCAAAAATTTCAGTCCTGCATGATTCTACCAAGACATGTGTGTTCATTGAAACGGCTGGTTTTTGATAGTTTGGGCCCTATTGAATAATGAATGTTTTGAATTTTCTCCAAAAGTAAAGTAGTTGCAAACTCATCCTTTTAGAAACTTGTTTAGGCTGTTGAGAGGAGTAAAAAACCATCAAAAATTTCAATCCTGCATGATTCTACCAAGAAATGTGATTCTTCATTCAAAACGCTGGTTTTTGCTACTGGGCTCTATTGAATAATGAATGTTTTGAATTTTCTCCAAAAGTAAAGTAGTTGCAAACTCATGCTTTTAGAGACTTGTTTGGGCTCATGAGAGGAGTAGAAAAACATCAAAAATTTCAGTCCTGCATGATTCTACCAAGAAATGTGTGTTCATTCAAACCGCTGGTTTTTGATAGTTTGGGCCCTATTGAATAATGAATGTTTTGAATTTTCTCCAAAAGTAAAGTAGTTGCAAACTCATGCTTTTAGAGACTTGTTTGGGCTCATGAGAGGAGTAGAAAAACATCAAAAATTTCAGTCCTGCATGATTCTACCAGGAAATGTGTGTTCATTGAAACCGCTGGTTTTTGATAGTTTGGGCCCTATTGAATAATGAATGTTTTGAATTTTCTCCAAAAGTAAAGTAGTTGCAAACTCATCCTTTTAGAAACTTGTTTGGGCTGTTGAGAGGAGTAAAAAACCATCAAAAATTTCAATCCTGCATGATTCTACCAAGAAATGTGATTCTTCATTCAAAACGCTGGTGTTTGCTATTGGGCTCTATTGAATAATGAATGTTTTGAATTTTCTCCAAAAGTAAAGTAGTTGCAAACTCATGCTTTTAGAGACTTGTTTGGGCTCATGAGAGGAGTAGAAAAACATCAAAAATTTCAGTCCTGCATGATTCTACCAAGAAATGTGTGTTCATTGAAACCGCTGGTTTTTGATAGTTTGGGCCCTATTGAATAATGAATGTTTTGAATTTTCTCCAAAAGTAAAGTAGTTGCAAACTCATCCTTTTAGAAACTTGTTTGGGCTGTTGAGAGGAGTAAAAAATCATTAAAAATTTCAATCCTGCATGATTCTACCAAGAAATGTGATTCTTCATTCAAAACGCTGGTTTTTGCTATTGGGCTCTATTGAATAATGAATGTTTTGAATTTTCTCCAAAAGTAAAGTAGTTGCAAACTCATGCTTTTAGAGACTTGTTTGGGCTCATGAGATGAGTAGAAAAACATCAAAAATTTCAGTCCTGCATGATTCTACCAAGACATGTGTGTTCATTGAAACGGCTGGTTTTTGATAGTTTGGGCCCTATTGAATAATGAATGTTTTGAATTTTCTCCAAAAGTAAAGTAGTTGCAAACTCATCCTTTTAGAAACTTGTTTAGGCTGTTGAGAGGAGTAAAAAACCATCAAAAATTTCAATCCTGCATGATTCTACCAAGAAATGTGATTCTTCATTCAAAACGCTGGTTTTTGCTACTGGGCTCTATTGAATAATGAATGTTTTGAATTTTCTCCAAAAGTAAAGTAGTTGCAAACTCATGCTTTTAGAGACTTGTTTGGGCTCATGAGAGGAGTAGAAAAACATCAAAAATTTCAGTCCTGCATGATTCTACCAAGAAATGTGTGTTCATTCAAACCGCTGGTTTTTGATAGTTTGGGCCCTATTGAATAATGAATGTTTTGAATTTTCTCCAAAAGTAAAGTAGTTGCAAACTCATGCTTTTAGAGACTTGTTTGGGCTCATGAGAGGAGTAGAAAAACATCAAAAATTTCAGTCCTGCATGATTCTACCAGGAAATGTGTGTTCATTGAAACCGCTGGTTTTTGATAGTTTGGGCCCTATTGAATAATGAATGTTTTGAATTTTCTCCAAAAGTAAAGTAGTTGCAAACTCATCCTTTTAGAAACTTGTTTGGGCTGTTGAGAGGAGTAAAAAACCATCAAAAATTTCAATCCTGCATGATTCTACCAAGAAATGTGATTCTTCATTCAAAACGCTGGTGTTTGCTATTGGGCTCTATTGAATAATGAATGTTTTGAATTTTCTCCAAAAGTAAAGTAGTTGCAAACTCATGCTTTTAGAGACTTGTTTGGGCTCATGAGAGGAGTAGAAAAACATCAAAAATTTCAGTCCTGCATGATTCTACCAAGAAATGTGTGTTCATTGAAACCGCTGGTTTTTGATAGTTTGGGCCCTATTGAATAATGAATGTTTTGAATTTTCTCCAAAAGTAAAGTAGTTGCAAACTCATCCTTTTAGAAACTTGTTTGGGCTGTTGAGAGGAGTAAAAAATCATTAAAAATTTCAATCCTGCATGATTCTACCAAGAAATGTGATTCTTCATTCAAAACGCTGGTTTTTGCTATTGGGCTCTATTGAATAATGAATGTTTTGAATTTTCTCCAAAAGTAAAGTAGTTGCAAACTCATGCTTTTAGAGACTTGTTTGGGCTCATGAGATGAGTAGAAAAACATCAAAAATTTCAGTCCTGCATGATTCTACCAAGACATGTGTGTTCATTGAAACGGCTGGTTTTTGATAGTTTGGGCCCTATTGAATAATGAATGTTTTGAATTTTCTCCAAAAGTAAAGTAGTTGCAAACTCATCCTTTTAGAAACTTGTTTGGGCTGTTGAGAGGAGTAAAAAACCATCAAAAATTTCAATCCTGCATGATTCTACCAAGAAAAGTGATTCTTCATTCAAAACGCTGGTTTTGGTATTGGGCTCTATTGAATAATGAATGTTTTGAATTTTCTCCAAAAGTAAAGTATTTGCAAACTCATGCTTTTAGAGACTTGTTTGGGCTCATGAGAGGAGTAGAAAAGCATCAAAAATTTCAGTCCTGCATGATTCTACCAAGAAATGTGTGTTCATTCAAACCGCTGGTTTTTGATAGTTTGGGCCCTATTGAATAATGAATGTTTTGAATTTTCTCCAAAAGTAAAGTAGTTGCAAACTCATGCTTTTAGAGACTTGTTTGGGCTCATGAGAGGAGTAGAAAAACATCAAAAATTTCAGTCCTGCATGATTCTACCAAGAAATGTGTGTTCATTGAAACCGCTGGTTTTTGATAGTTTGGGCCCTATTGAATAATGAATGTTTTGAATTTTCTCCAAAAGTAAAGTAGTTGCAAACTCATCCTTTTAGAAACTTGTTTGGGCTGTTGAGAGGAGTAAAAAACCATCAAAAATTTCAATCCTGCATGATTCTACCAAGAAATGTGATTCTTCATTCAAAACGCTGGTTTTTGCTATTGGGCTCTATTGAATAATGAATGTTTTGAATTTTCTCCAAAAGTAAAGTAGTTGCAAACTCATGCTTTTAGAGACTTGTTTGGGCTCATGAGATGAGTAGAAAAACATCAAAAATTTCAGTCCTGCATGATTCTACCAAGACATGTGTGTTCATTGAAACGGCTGGTTTTTGATAGTTTGGGCCCTATTGAATAATGAATGTTTTGAATTTTCTCCAAAAGTAAAGTAGTTGCAAACTCATCCTTTCAGAAACTTGTTTGGGCTGTTGAGAGGAGTAAAAAATCATCAAAAATTTCAATCCTGCATGATTCTACCAAGAAATGTGATTCTTCATTCAAAACGCTGGTTTTTGCTATTGGGCTCTATTGAATAATGAATGTTTTGAATTTTCTCCAAAAGTAAAGTAGTTGCAAACTCATGCTTTTAGAGACTTGTTTGGGCTCATGAGATGAGTAGAAAAACATCAAAAATTTCAGTCCTGCATGATTCTACCAAGACATGTGTGTTCATTGAAACGGCTGGTTTTTGATAGTTTGGGCCCTATTGAATAATGAATGTTTTGAATTTTCTCCAAAAGTAAAGTAGTTGCAAACTCATCCTTTTAGAAACTTGTTTGGGCTGTTGAGAGGAGTAAAAAACCATCAAAAATTTCAATCCTGCATGATTCTACCAAGAAATGTGATTCTTCATTCAAAACGCTGGTTTTGGTATTGGGCTCTATTGAATAATGAATGTTTTGAATTTTCTCCAAAAGTAAAGTATTTGCAAACTCATGCTTTTAGAGACTTGTTTGGGCTCATGAGAGGAGTAGAAAAACATCAAAAATTTCAGTCCTGCATGATTCTACCAAGAAATGTGTGTTCATTCAAACCGCTGGTTTTTGATAGTTTGGGCCCTATTGAATAATGAATGTTTTGAATTTTCTCCAAAAGTAAAGTAGTTGCAAACTCATGCTTTTAGAGACTTGTTTGGGCTCATGAGAGGAGTAGAAAAACATCAAAAATTTCAGTCCTGCATGATTCTACCAAGAAATGTGTGTTCATTGAAACCGCTGGTTTTTGATAGTTTGGGCCCTATTGAATAATGAATGTTTTGAATTTTCTCCAAAAGTAAAGTAGTTGCAAACTCATCCTTTTAGAAACTTGTTTGGGCTGTTGAGAGGAGTAAAAAACCATCAAAAATTTCAATCCTGCATGATTCTACCAAGAAATGTGATTCTTCATTCAAAACGCTGGTTTTTGCTATTGGGCTCTATTGAATAATGAATGTTTTGAATTTTCTCCAAAAGTAAAGTAGTTGCAAACTCATGCTTTTAGAGACTTGTTTGGGCTCATGAGATGAGTAGAAAAACATCAAAAATTTCAGTCCTGCATGATTCTACCAAGACATGTGTGTTCATTGAAACGGCTGGTTTTTGATAGTTTGGGCCCTATTGAATAATGAATGTTTTGAATTTTCTCCAAAAGTAAAGTAGTTGCAAACTCATCCTTTTAGAAACTTGTTTGGGCTGTTGAGAGGAGTAAAAAACCATCAAAAATTTCAATCCTGCATGATTCTACCAAGAAATGTGATTCTTCATTCAAAACGCTGGTTTTTGCTATTGGGCTCTATTGAATAATGAATGTTTTGAATTTTCTCCAAAAGTAAAGTAGTTGCAAACTCATGCTTTTAGAGACTTGTTTGGGCTCATGAGAGGAGTAGAAAAACATCAAAAATTTCAGTCCTGCATGATTCTACCAAGAAATGTGTGTTCATTGAAACCGCTGGTTTTTGATAGTTTGGGCCCTATTGAATAATGAATGTTTTGAATTTTCTCCAAAAGTAAAGTAGTTGCAAACTCATGCTTTTAGAGACTTGTTTAGGCTCATGAGAGGAGTAGAAAAACATCAAAAATTTCAGTCCTGCATGATTCTACCAAGAAATGTGTGTTCATTGAAACCGCTGGTTTTTGATAGTTTGGGCCCTATTGAATAATGAATGTTTTGAATTTTCTCCAAAAGTAAAGTAGTTGCAAACTCATCCTTTTAGAAACTTGTTTGGGCTGTTGAGAGGAGTAAAAAACCATCAAAAATTTCAATCCTGCATGATTCTACCAAGAAATGTGATTCTTCATTCAAAACGCTGGTTTTTGCTATTGGGCTCTATTGAATAATGAATGTTTTGAATTTTCTCCAAAAGTAAAGTAGTTGCAAACTCATGCTTTTAGAGACTTGTTTGGGCTCATGAGATGAGTAGAAAAACATCAAAAATTTCAGTCCTGCATGATTCTACCAAGACATGTGTGTTCATTGAAACGGCTGGTTTTTGATAGTTTGGGCCCTATTGAATAATGAATGTTTTGAATTTTCTCCAAAAGTAAAGTAGTTGCAAACTCATCCTTTTAGAAACTTGTTTGGGCTGTTGAGAGGAGTAAAAAACCATCAAAAATTTCAATCCTGCATGATTCTACCAAGAAATGTGATTCTTCATTCAAAACGCTGGTTTTTGCTATTGGGCTCTATTGAATAATGAATGTTTTGAATTTTCTCCAAAAGTAAAGTAGTTGCAAACTCATGCTTTTAGAGACTTGTTTGGGCTCATGAGATGAGTAGAAAAACATCAAAAATTTCAGTCCTGCATGATTCTACCAAGACATGTGTGTTCATTGAAACGGCTGGTTTTTGATAGTTTGGGCCCTATTGAATAATGAATGTTTTGAATTTTCTCCAAAAGTAAAGTAGTTGCAAACTCATCCTTTTAGAAACTTGTTTGGGCTGTTGAGAGGAGTAAAAAACCATCAAAAATTTCAATCCTGCATGATTCTACCAAGAAATGTGATTCTTCATTCAAAACGCTGGTTTTTGCTATTGGGCTCTATTGAATAATGAATGTTTTGAATTTTCTCCAAAAGTAAAGTAGTTGCAAACTCATGCTTTTAGAGACTTGTTTGGGCTCATGAGAGGAGTAGAAAAACATCAAAAATTTCAGTCCTGCATGATTCTACCAAGAAATGTGTGTTCATTGAAACCGCTGGTTTTTGATAGTTTGGGCCCTATTGAATAATGAATGTTTTGAATTTTCTCCAAAAGTAAAGTAGTTGCAAACTCATGCTTTTAGAGACTTGTTTAGGCTCATGAGAGGAGTAGAAAAACATCAAAAATTTCAGTCCTGCATGATTCTACCAAGAAATGTGTGTTCATTGAAACCGCTGGTTTTTGATAGTTTGGGCCCTATTGAATAATGAATGTTTTGAATTTTCTCCAAAAGTAAAGTAGTTGCAAACTCATCCTTTTAGAAACTTGTTTGGGCTGTTGAGAGGAGTAAAAAACCATCAAAAATTTCAATCCTGCATGATTCTACCAAGAAATGTGATTCTTCATTCAAAACGCTGGTTTTTGCTATTGGGCTCTATTGAATAATGAATGTTTTGAATTTTCTCCAAAAGTAAAGTAGTTGCAAACTCATGCTTTTAGAGACTTGTTTGGGCTCATGAGAGGAGTAGAAAAACATCAAAAATTTCAGTCCTGCATGATTCTACCAAGAAATGTGTGTTCATTGAAACCGCTGGTTTTTGATAGTTTGGGCCCTATTGAATAATGAATGTTTTGAATTTTCTCCAAAAGTAAAGTAGTTGCAAACTCATCCTTTTAGAAACTTGTTTGGGCTGTTGAGAGGAGTAAAAAATCATCAAAAATTTCAATCCTGCATGATTCTACCAAGAAATGTGATTCTTCATTCAAAACGCTGGTTTTTGCTATTGGGCTCTATTGAATAATGAATGTTTTGAATTTTCTCCAAAAGTAAAGTAGTTGCAAACTCATGCTTTTAGAGACTTGTTTGGGCTCATGAGATGAGTAGAAAAACATCAAAAATTTCAGTCCTGCATGATTCTACCAAGACATGTGTGTTCATTGAAACGGCTGGTTTTTGATAGTTTGGGCCCTATTGAATAATGAATGTTTTGAATTTTCTCCAAAAGTAAAGTAGTTGCAAACTCATCCTTTTAGAAACTTGTTTGGGCTGTTGAGAGGAGTAAAAAAACATCAAAAATTTCAATCCTGCATGATTCTACCAAGAAATGTGATTCTTCATTCAAAACGCTGGTTTTTGCTATTGGGCTCTATTGAATAATGAATGTTTTGAATTTTCTCCAAAAGTAAAGTAGTTGCAAACTCATGCTTTTAGAGACTTGTTTGGGCTCATGAGAGGAGTAGAAAAACATCAAAAATTTCAGTCCTGCATGATTCTACCAAGAAATGTGTGTTCATTCAAACCGCTGGTTTTTGATAGTTTGGGCCCTATTGAATAATGAATGTTTTGAATTTTCTCCAAAAGTAAAGTAGTTGCAAACTCATGCTTTTAGAGACTTGTTTGGGCTCATGAGAGGAGTAGAAAAACATCAAAAATTTCAGTCCTGCATGATTCTACCAAGAAATGTGTGTTCATTGAAACGGCTTGTTTTTGATAGTTTGGGCCCTATTGAATAATGACTGTTTTGAATTTTCTCCAAAAGTAAAGTAGTTGCAAACTCATCCTTTTAGAAACTTGTTTGGGCTGTTGAGAGGAGTAAAAAAACATCAAAAATTTCAATCCTGCATGATTCTACCAAGAAATGTGATTCTTCATTCAAAACGCTGGTTTTTGCTATTGGGCTCTATTGAATAATGAATGTTTTGAATTTTCTCCAAAAGTAAAGTAGTTGCAAACTCATGCTTTTAGAGACTTGTTTGGGCTCATGAGAGGAGTAGAAAAACATCAAAAATTTCAGTCCTGCATGATTCTACCAAGAAATGTGTGTTCATTGAAACCGCTGGTTTTTGATAGTTTGGGCCCTATTGAATAATGAATGTTTTGAATTTTCTCCAAAAGTAAAGTAGTTGCAAACTCATCCTTTTAGAAACTTGTTTGGGCTGTTGAGAGGAGTAAAAAATCATCAAAAATTTCAATCCTGCATGATTCTACCAAGAAATGTGATTCTTCATTCAAAACGATGGTTTTTGCTATTGGGCTCTATTGAATAATGAATGTTTTGAATTTTCTCCAAAAGTAAAGTAGTTGCAAACTCATGCTTTTAGAGACTTGTTTGGGCTCATGAGATGAGTAGAAAAACATCAAAAATTTCAGTCCTGCATGATTCTACCAAGACATGTGTGTTCATTGAAACGGCTGGTTTTTGATAGTTTGGGCCCTATTGAATAATGAATGTTTTGAATTTTCTCCAAAAGTAAAGTAGTTGCAAACTCATCCTTTTAGAAACTTGTTTGGGCTGTTGAGAGGAGTAAAAAACCATCAAAAATTTCAATCCTGCATGATTCTACCAAGAAATGTGATTCTTCATTCAAAACGCTGGTTTTTGCTATTGGGCTCTATTGAATAATGAATGTTTTGAATTTTCTCCAAAAGTAAAGTAGTTGCAAACTCATGCTTTTAGAGACTTGTTTGGGCTCATGAGAGGAGTAGAAAAACATCAAAAATTTCAGTCCTGCATGATTCTACCAAGAAATGTGTGTTCATTGAAACGGCTTGTTTTTGATAGTTTGGGCCCTATTGAATAATGAATGTTTTGAATTTTCTCCAAAAGTAAAGTAGTTGCAAACTCATCCTTTTAGAAACTTGTTTGGGCTGTTGAGAGGAGTAAAAAACCATCAAAAATTTCAATCCTGCATGATTCTACCAAGAAATGTGATTCTTCATTCAAAACGCTGGTTTTTGCTATTGGGCTCTATTGAATAATGAATGTTTTGAATTTTCTCCAAAAGTAAAGTAGTTGCAAACTCATGCTTTTAGAGACTTGTTTGGGCTCATGAGAGGAGTAGAAAAACATCAAAAATTTCAGTCCTGCATGATTCTACCAAGAAATGTGTGTTCATTCAAACCGCTGGTTTTTGATAGTTTGGGCCCTATTGAATAATGAATGTTTTGAATTTTCTCCAAAAGTAAAGTAGTTGCAAACTCATGCTTTTAGAGACTTGTTTGGGCTCATGAGAGGAGTAGAAAAACATCAAAAATTTCAGTCCTGCATGATTCTACCAAAAAATGTGTGTTCATTGAAACCGCTGGTTTTTGATAGTTTGGGCCCTATTGAATAATGAATGTTTTGAATTTTCTCCAAAAGTAAAGTAGTTGCAAACTCATCCTTTTAGAAACTTGTTTGGGCTGTTGAGAGGAGTAAAAAACCATCAAAAATTTCAATCCTGCATGATTCTACCAAGAAATGTGATTCTTCATTCAAAACGCTGGTTTTTGCTATTGGGCTCTATTGAATAATGAATGTTTTGAATTTTCTCCAAAAGTAAAGTAGTTGCAAACTCATGCTTTTAGAGACTTGTTTGGGCTCATGAGATGAGTAGAAAAACATCAAAAATTTCAGTCCTGCATGATTCTACCAAGACATGTGTGTTCATTGAAACGGCTGGTTTTTGATAGTTTGGGCCCTATTGAATAATGAATGTTTTGAATTTTCTCCAAAAGTAAAGTAGTTGCAAACTCATCCTTTTAGAAACTTGTTTGGGCTGTTGAGAGGAGTAAAAAACCATCAAAAATTTCAATCCTGCATGATTCTACCAAGAAATGTGATTCTTCATTCAAAACGCTGGTTTTTGCTATTGGGCTCTATTGAATAATGAATGTTTTGAATTTTCTCCAAAAGTAAAGTAGTTGCAAACTCATGCTTTTAGAGACTTGTTTGGGCTCATGAGAGGAGTAGAAAAACATCAAAAATTTCAGTCCTGCATGATTCTACCAAGAAATGTGTGTTCATTGAAACCGCTGGTTTTTGATAGTTTGGGCCCTATTGAATAATGAATGTTTTGAATTTTCTCCAAAAGTAAAGTAGTTGCAAACTCATGCTTTTAGAGACTTGTTTGGGCTCATGAGAGGAGTAGAAAAACATCAAAAATTTCAGTCCTGCATGATTCTACCAAGAAATGTGTGTTCATTGAAACCGCTGGTTTTTGATAGTTTGGGCCCTATTGAATAATGAATGTTTTGAATTTTCTCCAAAAGTAAAGTAGTTGCAAACTCATCCTTTTAGAAACTTGTTTGGGCTGTTGAGAGGAGTAAAAAACCATCAAAAATTTCAATCCTGCATGATTCTACCAAGAAATGTGATTCTTCATTCAAAACGCTGGTTTTTGCTATTGGGCTCTATTGAATAATGAATGTTTTGAATTTTCTCCAAAAGTAAAGTAGTTGCAAACTCATGCTTTTAGAGACTTGTTTGGGCTCATGAGAGGAGTAGAAAAACATCAAAAATTTCAGTCCTGCATGATTCTACCAAGAAATGTGTGTTCATTGAAACCGCTGGTTTTTGATAGTTTGGGCCCTATTGAATAATGAATGTTTTGAATTTTCTCCAAAAGTAAAGTAGTTGCAAACTCATCCTTTTAGAAACTTGTTTGGGCTGTTGAGAGGAGTAAAAAATCATCAAAAATTTCAATCCTGCTTGATTCTACCAAGAAATGTGATTCTTCATTCAAAACGCTGGTTTTTGCTATTGGGCTCTATTGAATAATGAATGTTTTGAATTTTCTCCAAAAGTAAAGTAGTTGCAAACTCATGCTTTTAGAGACTTGTTTGGGCTCATGAGATGAGTAGAAAAACATCAAAAATTTCAGTCCTGCAAGATTCTACCAAGACATGTGTGTTCATTGAAACGGCTGGTTTTTGATAGTTTGGGCCCTATTGAATAATGAATGTTTTGAATTTTCTCCAAAAGTAAAGTAGTTGCAAACTCATCCTTTTAGAAACTTGTTTGGGCTGTTGAGAGGAGTAAAAAAACATCAAAAATTTCAATCCGGCATGATTCTACCAAGAAATGTGATTCTTCATTCAAAACGCTGGTTTTTGCTATTGGGCTCTATTGAATAATGAATGTTTTGAATTTTCTCCAAAAGTAAAGTAGTTGCAAACTCATGCTTTTAGAGACTTGTTTGGGCTCATGAGAGGAGTAGAAAAACATCAAAAATTTCAGTCCTGCATGATTCTACCAAGAAATGTGTGTTCATTCAAACCGCTGGTTTTTGATAGTTTGGGCCCTATTGAATAATGAATGTTTTGAATTTTCTCCAAAAGTAAAGTAGTTGCAAACTCATGCTTTTAGAGACTTGTTTGGGCTCATGAGAGGAGTAGAAAAACATCTAAAATTTCAGTCCTGCATGATTCTACCAAGAAATGTGTGTTCATTGAAACGGCTTGTTTTTGATAGTTTGGGCCCTATTGAATAATGAATGTTTTGAATTTTCTCCAAAAGTAAAGTAGTTGCAAACTCATCCTTTTAGAAACTTGTTTGGGCTGTTGAGAGGAGTAAAAAACCATCAAAAATTTCAATCCTGCATGATTCTACCAAGAAATGTGATTCTTCATTCAAAACGCTGGTTTTTGCTATTGGGCTCTATTGAATAATGAATGTTTTGAATTTTCTCCAAAAGTAAAGTAGTTGCAAACTCATGCTTTTAGAGACTTGTTTGGGCTCATGAGAGGAGTAGAAAAACATCAAAAATTTCAGTCCTGCATGATTCTACCAAGAAATGTGTGTTCATTCAAACCGCTGGTTTTTGATAGTTTGGGCCCTATTGAATAATGAATGTTTTGAATTTTCTCCAAAAGTAAAGTAGTTGCAAACTCATCCTTTTAGAAACTTGTTTGGGCTGTTGAGAGGAGTAAAAAACAATCAAAAATTTCAATCCTGCATGATTTTACCAAGAAATGTGATTCTTCATTCAAAACCTGATTTTTGCTATTGGGCTCTATTGAATAGTGAATGTTTTGAATTTTCTCCAAAAGTAAAGTAGTTGCAAACTCATGCTTTTAGAGACTTGTTTGGGCTCATGAGAGGAGTAGAAAAACATCAAAAATTTCAGTCCTGCATGATTCTACCAAGAAATGTGTTCATTCAAACCGCTGGTTTTTGATAGTTTGGGCCCTATTGAATAATGAATGTTTTGAATTTTCTCCAAAAGTAAAGTAGTTGCAAACTCATCCTTTTAGAAACTTGTTTGGGCTGTTGAGAGGAGTAAAAAACCATCAAAAATTTCAATCCTCCATGATTCTACCAAGAAATGTGATTCTTCATTCAAAACGCTGGTTTTTGCTATTGGGCTCTATTGAATAATGAATGTTTTGATTTTTCTCCAAAAGTAAAGTAGTTGCAAACTCATGCTTTTAGAGACTTGTTTGGGCTCATGAGATGAGTAGAAAAACATCAAAAATTTCAGTCCTGCATGATTCTACCAAGACATGTGTGTTCATTGAAACGGCTGGTTTTTGATAGTTTGGGCCCTATTGAATAATGAATGTTTTGAATTTTCTCCAAAAGTAAAGTAGTTGCAAACTCATCCTTTTAGAAACTTGTTTGGGCTGTTGAGAGGAGTAAAAAACCATCAAAAATTTCAATCCTGCATGATTCTACCAAGAAATGTGATTCTTCATTCAAAACGCTGGTTTTTGCTATTGGGCTCTATTGAATAATGAATGTTTTGAATTTTCTCCAAAAGTAAAGTAGTTGCAAACTCATGCTTTTAGAGATTTGTTTGGGCTCATGAGAGGAGTAGAAAAACATCAAAAATTTCAGTCCTGCATGATTCTACCAAGAAATGTGTGTTCATTCAAACCGCTGGTTTTTGATAGTTTGGGACCTATTGAATAATGAATGTTTTGAATTTTCTCCAAAAGTAAAGTAGTTGCAAACTCATGCTTTTAGAGACTTGTTTGGGCTCATGAGAGGAGTAGAAAAACATCAAAAATTTCAGTCCTGCATGATTCTACCAAGAAATGTGTGTTCATTGAAACCGCTGGTTTTTGATAGTTTGGGCCCTATTGAATAATGAATGTTTTGAATTTTCTCCAAAAGTAAAGTAGTTGCAAACTCATCCTTTTAGAAACTTGTTTGGGCTGTTGAGAGGAGTAAAAAACCATCAAAAATTTCAATCCTGCATGATTCTACCAAGAAATGTGATTCTTCATTCAAAACGCTGGTTTTTGCTATTGGGCTCTATTGAATAATGAATGTTTTGAATTTTCTCCAAAAGTAAAGTAGTTGCAAACTCATGCTTTTAGAGACTTGTTTGGGCTCATGAGATGAGTAGAAAAACATCAAAAATTTCAGTCCTGCATGATTCTACCAAGACATGTGTGTTCATTGAAACGGCTGGTTTTTGATAGTTTGGGCCCTATTGAATAATGAATGTTTTGAATTTTCTCCAAAAGTAAAGTAGTTGCAAACTCATCCTTTTAGAAACTTGTTTGGGCTGTTGAGAGGAGTAAAAAACCATCAAAAATTTCAATCCTGCATGATTCTACCAAGAAATGTGATTCTTCATTCAAAACGCTGGTTTTTGCTATTGGGCTCTATTGAATAATGAATGTTTTGAATTTTCTCCAAAAGTAAAGTAGTTGCAAACTCATGCTTTTAGAGACTTGTTTGGGCTCATGAGAGGAGTAGAAAAACATCAAAAATTTCAGTCCTGCATGATTCTACCAAGAAATGTGTGTTCATTCAAACCGCTGGTTTTTGATAGTTTGGGCCCTATTGAATAATGAATGTTTTGAATTTTCTCCAAAAGTAAAGTAGTTGCAAACTCATGCTTTTAGAGACTTGTTTGGGCTCATGAGAGGAGTAGAAAAACATCAAAAATTTCAGTCCTGCATGATTCTACCAAGAAATGTGTGTTCATTGAAACCGCTGGTTTTTGATAGTTTGGGCCCTATTGAATAATGAATGTTTTGAATTTTCTCCAAAAGTAAAGTAGTTGCAAACTCATCCTTTTAGAAACTTGTTTGGGCTGTTGAGAGGAGTAAAAAACCATCAAAAATTTCAATCCTGCATGATTCTACCAAGAAATGTGATTCTTCATTCAAAACGCTGGTTTTTGCTATTGGGCTCTATTGAATAATGAATGTTTTGAATTTTCTCCAAAAGTAAAGTAGTTGCAAACTCATGCTTTTAGAGACTTGTTTGGGCTCATGAGAGGAGTAGAAAAACATCAAAAATTTCAGTCCTGCATGATTCTACCAAGAAATGTGTGTTCATTGAAACCGCTGGTTTTTGATAGTTTGGGCCCTATTGAATAATGAATGTTTTGAATTTTCTCCAAAAGTAAAGTAGTTGCAAACTCATCCTTTTAGAAACTTGTTTGGGCTGTTGAGAGGAGTAAAAAATCATCAAAAATTTCAATCCTGCATGATTCTACCAAGAAATGTGATTCTTCATTCAAAACGCTGGTTTTTGCTATTGGGCTCTATTGAATAATGAATGTTTTGAATTTTTCCAAAAGTAAAGTAGTTGCAAACTCATGCTTTTAGAGACTTGTTTGGGCTCATGAGATGAGTAGAAAAACATCAAAAATTTCAGTCCTGCATGATTCTACCAAGACATGTGTGTTCATTGAAACGGCTGGTTTTTGATAGTTTGGGCCCTATTGAATAATGAATGTTTTGAATTTTCTCCAAAAGTAAAGTAGTTGCAAACTCATCCTTTTAGAAACTTGTTTGGGCTGTTGAGAGGAGTAAAAAACCATCAAAAATTTCAATCCTGCATGATTCTACCAAGAAATGTGATTCTTCATTCAAAACGCTGGTTTTTGCTATTGGGCTCTATTGAATAATGAATGTTTTGAATTTTCTCCAAAAGTAAAGTAGTTGCAAACTCATGCTTTTAGAGACTTGTTTGGGCTCATGAGAGGAGTAGAAAAACATCAAAAATTTCATTCCTGCATGATTCTACCAAGAAATGTGTGTTCATTCAAACCGCTGGTTTTTGATAGTTTGGGCCCTATTGAATAATGAATGTTTTGAATTTTCTCCAAAAGTAAAGTAGTTGCAAACTCATGCTTTTAGAGACTTGTTTGGGCTCATGAGAGGAGTAGAAAAACATCAAAAATTTCAGTCCTGCATGATTCTACCAAGAAATGTGTGTTCATTGAAACGGCTGTTTTTTGATAGTTTGGGCCCTATTGAATAATGAATGTTTTGAATTTTCTCCAAAAGTAAAGTAGTTGCAAACTCATCCTTTTAGAAACTTGTTTGGGCTGTTGAGAGGAGTAAAAAACCATCAAAAATTTCAATCCTGCATGATTCTACCAAGAAATGTGATTCTTCATTCAAAACCTGATTTTTGCTATTGGGCTCTATTGAATAGTGAATGTTTTGAATTTTCTCCAAAAGTAAAGTAGTTGCAAACTCATGCTTTTAGAGACTTGTTTGGGCTCATGAGAGGAGTAGAAAAACATCAAAAATTTCAGTCCTGCATGATTCTACCAAGAAATGTGTTCATTGAAACCGCTGGTTTTTGATAGTTTGGGCCCTATTGAATAATGAATGTTTTGAATTTTCTCCAAAAGTAAAGTAGTTGCAAACTCATCCTTTTAGAAACTTGTTTGGGCTGTTGAGAGGAGTAAAAAACCATCAAAAATTTCAATCCTGCATGATTCTACCAAGAAATGTGATTCTTCATTCAAAACGCTGGTTTTTGCTATTGGGCTCTATTGAATAATGAATGTTTTGAATTTTCTCCAAAAGTAAAGTAGTTGCAAACTCATGCTTTTAGAGACTTGTTTGGGCTCATGAGAGGAGTAGAAAAACATCAAAAATTTCAGTCCTGCATGATTCTACCAAGAAATGTGTGTTCATTGAAACCGCTGGTTTTTGATAGTTTGGGCCCTATTGAATAATGAATGTTTTGAATTTTCTCCAAAAGTAAAGTAGTTGCAAACTCATCCTTTTAGAAACTTGTTTGGGCTGTTGAGAGGAGTAAAAAAACCATCAAAAATTTCAATCCTGCATGATTCTACCAAGAAATGTGATTCTTCATTCAAAACGCTGGTTTTTGCTATTGGGCTCTATTGAATAATGAATGTTTTGAATTTTCTCCAAAAGTAAAGTAGTTGCAAACTCATGCTTTTAGAGACTTGTTTGGGCTCATGAGAGGAGTAGAAAAACATCAAAAATTTCAGTCCTGCATGATTCTACCAAGAAATGTGTGTTCATTGAAACCGCTGGTTTTTGATAGTTTGGGCCCTATTGAATAATGAATGTTTTGAATTTTCTCCAAAAGTAAAGTAGTTGCAAACTCATCCTTTTAGAAACTTGTTTGGGCTGTTGAGAGGAGTAAAAAACCATCAAAAATTTCAATCCTGCATGATTCTACCAAGAAATGTGATTCTTCATTCAAAACGCTGGTTTTTGCTATTGGGCTCTATTGAATAATGAATGTTTTGAATTTTCTCCAAAAGTAAAGTAGTTGCAAACTCATGCTTTTAGAGACTTGTTTGGGCTCATGAGAGGAGTAGAAAAACATCAAAAATTTCAGTCCTGCATGATTCTACCAAGAAATGTGTGTTCATTGAAACCGCTGGTTTTTGATAGTTTGGGCCCTATTGAATAATGAATGTTTTGAATTTTCTCCAAAAGTAAAGTAGTTGCAAACTCATCCTTTTAGAAACTTGTTTGGGCTGTTGAGAGGAGTAAAAAACCATCAAAAATTTCAATCCTGCATGATTCTACCAAGAAATGTGATTCTTCATTCAAAACGCTGGTTTTTGCTATTGGGCTCTATTGAATAATGAATGTTTTGAATTTTCTCCAAAAGTAAAGTAGTTGCAAACTCATGCTTTTAGAGACTTGTTTGGGCTCATGAGAGGAGTAGAAAAACATCAAAAATTTCAGTCCTGCATGATTCTACCAAGAAATGTGTGTTCATTGAAACCGCTGGTTTTTGATAGTTTGGGCCCTATTGAATAATGAATGTTTTGAATTTTCTCCAAAAGTAAAGTAGTTGCAAACTCATCCTTTTAGAAACTTGTTTGGGCTGTTGAGAGGAGTAAAAAACCATCAAAAATTTCAATCCTGCATGATTCTACCAAGAAATGTGATTCTTCATTCAAAACGCTGGTTTTTGCTATTGGGCTCTATTGAATAATGAATGTTTTGAATTTTCTCCAAAAGTAAAGTAGTTGCAAACTCATGCTTTTAGAGACTTGTTTGGGCTCATGAGAGGAGTAGAAAAACATCAAAAATTTCAGTCCTGCATGATTCTACCAAGAAATGTGTGTTCATTGAAACCGCTGGTTTTTGATAGTTTGGGCCCTATTGAATAATGAATGTTTTGAATTTTCTCCAAAAGTAAAGTAGTTGCAAACTCATCCTTTTAGAAACTTGTTTGGGCTGTTGAGAGGAGTAAAAAAACCATCAAAAATTTCAATCCTGCATGATTCTACCAAGAAATGTGATTCTTCATTCAAAACGCTGGTTTTTGCTATTGGGCTCTATTGAATAATGAATGTTTTGAATTTTCTCCAAAAGTAAAGTAGTTGCAAACTCATGCTTTTAGAGACTTGTTTGGGCTCATGAGAGGAGTAGAAAAACATCAAAAATTTCAGTCCTGCATGATTCTACCAAGAAATGTGTGTTCATTGAAACTGCTGGTTTTTGATAGTTTGGGCCCTATTGAATAATGAATGTTTTGAATTTTCTCCAAAAGTAAAGTAGTTGCAAACTCATCCTTTTAGAAACTTGTTTGGGCTGTTGAGAGGAGTAAAAAACCATCAAAAATTTCAATCCTGCATGATTCTACCAAGAAATGTGATTCTTCATTCAAAACGCTGGTTTTTGCTATTGGGCTCTATTGAATAATGAATGTTTTGAATTTTCTCCAAAAGTAAAGTAGTTGCAAACTCATGCTTTTAGAGACTTGTTTGGGCTCATGAGAGGAGTAGAAAAACATCAAAAATTTCAGTCCTGCATGATTCTACCAAGAAATGTGTGTTCATTGAAACCGCTGGTTTTTGATAGTTTGGGCCCTATTGAATAATGAATGTTTTGAATTTTCTCCAAAAGTAAAGTAGTTGCAAACTCATCCTTTTAGAAACTTGTTTGGGCTGTTGAGAGGAGTAAAAAACCATCAAAAATTTCAATCCTGCATGATTCTACCAAGAAATGTGATTCTTCATTCAAAACGCTGGTTTTTGCTATTGGGCTCTATTGAATAATGAATGTTTTGAATTTTCTCCAAAAGTAAAGTAGTTGCAAACTCATGCTTTTAGAGACTTGTTTGGGCTCATGAGAGGAGTAGAAAAACATCAAAAATTTCAGTCCTGCATGATTCTACCAAGAAATGTGTGTTCATTGAAACCGCTGGTTTTTGATAGTTTGGGCCCTATTGAATAATGAATGTTTTGAATTTTCTCCAAAAGTAAAGTAGTTGCAAACTCATCCTTTTAGAAACTTGTTTGGGCTGTTGAGAGGAGTAAAAAACCATCAAAAATTTCAATCCTGCATGATTCTACCAAGAAATGTGATTCTTCATTCAAAACGCTGGTTTTTGCTATTGGGCTCTATTGAATAATGAATGTTTTGAATTTTCTCCAAAAGTAAAGTAGTTGCAAACTCATGCTTTTAGAGACTTGTTTGGGCTCATGAGAGGAGTAGAAAAACATCAAAAATTTCAGTCCTGCATGATTCTACCAAGAAATGTGTGTTCATTGAAACCGCTGGTTTTTGATAGTTTGGGCCCTATTGAATAATGAATGTTTTGAATTTTCTCCAAAAGTAAAGTAGTTGCAAACTCATCCTTTTAGAAACTTGTTTGGGCTGTTGAGAGGAGTAAAAAACCATCAAAAATTTCAATCCTGCATGATTCTACCAAGAAATGTGATTCTTCATTCAAAACGCTGGTTTTTGCTATTGGGCTCTATTGAATAATGAATGTTTTGAATTTTCTCCAAAAGTAAAGTAGTTGCAAACTCATGCTTTTAGAGACTTGTTTGGGCTCATGAGAGGAGTAGAAAAACATCAAAAATTTCAGTCCTGCATGATTCTACCAAGAAATGTGTGTTCATTGAAACCGCTGGTTTTTGATAGTTTGGGCCCTATTGAATAATGAATGTTTTGAATTTTCTCCAAAAGTAAAGTAGTTGCAAACTCATCCTTTTAGAAACTTGTTTGGGCTGTTGAGAGGAGTAAAAAACCATCAAAAATTTCAATCCTGCATGATTCTACCAAGAAATGTGATTCTTCATTCAAAACGCTGGTTTTTGCTATTGGGCTCTATTGAATAATGAATGTTTTGAATTTTCTCCAAAAGTAAAGTAGTTGCAAACTCATGCTTTTAGAGACTTGTTTGGGCTCATGAGAGGAGTAGAAAAACATCAAAAATTTCAGTCCTGCATGATTCTACCAAGAAATGTGTGTTCATTGAAACCGCTGGTTTTTGATAGTTTGGGCCCTATTGAATAATGAATGTTTTGAATTTTCTCCAAAAGTAAAGTAGTTGCAAACTCATCCTTTTAGAAACTTGTTTGGGCTGTTGAGAGGAGTAAAAAACCATCAAAAATTTCAATCCTGCATGATTCTACCAAGAAATGTGATTCTTCATTCAAAACGCTGGTTTTTGCTATTGGGCTCTATTGAATAATGAATGTTTTGAATTTTCTCCAAAAGTAAAGTAGTTGCAAACTCATGCTTTAAGAGACTTGTTTGGGCTCATGAGAGGAGTAGAAAAACATCAAAAATTTCAGTCCTGCATGATTCTACCAAGAAATGTGTGTTCATTGAAACCGCTGGTTTTTGATAGTTTGGGCCCTATTGAATAATGAATGTTTTGAATTTTCTCCAAAAGTAAAGTAGTTGCAAACTCATCCTTTTAGAAACTTGTTTGGGCTGTTGAGAGGAGTAAAAAATCATCAAAAATTTCAATCCTGCATGATTCTACCAAGAAATGTGATTCTTCATTCAAAACGCTGGTTTTTGCTATTGGGCTCTATTGAATAATGAATGTTTTGAATTTTCTCCAAAAGTAAAGTAGTTGCAAACTCATGCTTTTAGAGACTTGTTTGGGCTCATGAGATGAGTAGAAAAACATCAAAAATTTCAGTCCTGCATGATTCTACCAAGACATGTGTGTTCATTGAAACGGCTGGTTTTTGATAGTTTGGGCCCTATTGAATAATGAATGTTTTGAATTTTCTCCAAAAGTAAAGTAGTTGCAAACTCATCCTTTTAGAAACTTGTTTGGGCTGTTGAGAGGAGTAAAAAACCATCAAAAATTTCAATCCTGCATGATTCTACCAAGAAATGTGATTCTTCATTCAAAACGCTGGTTTTTGCTATTGGGCTCTATTGAATAATGAATGTTTTGAATTTTCTCCAAAAGTAAAGTAGTTGCAAACTCATGCTTTTAGAGACTTGTTTGGGCTCATGAGAGGAGTAGAAAAACATCAAAAATTTCAGTCCTGCATGATTCTACCAAGAAATGTGTGTTCATTCAAACCGCTGGTTTTTGATAGTTTGGGCCCTATTGAATAATGAATGTTTTGAATTTTCTCCAAAAGTAAAGTAGTTGCAAACTCATGCTTTTAGAGACTTGTTTGGGCTCATGAGAGGAGTAGAAAAACATCAAAAATTTCAGTCCTGCATGATTCTACCAAGAAATGTGTGTTCATTGAAACGGCTGGTTTTTGATAGTTTGGGCCCTATTGAATAATGAATGTTTTGAATTTTCTCCAAAAGTAAAGTAGTTGCAAACTCATCCTTTTAGAAACTTGTTTGGGCTGTTGAGAGGAGTAAAAAACCATCAAAAATTTCAATCCTGCATGATTCTACCAAGAAATGTGATTCTTCATTCAAAACGCTGGTTTTTGCTATTGGGCTCTATTGAATAATGAATGTTTTGAATTTTCTCCAAAAGTAAAGTAGTTGCAAACTCATGCTTTTAGAGACTTGTTTGGGCTCATGAGAGGAGTAGAAAAACATCAAAAATTTCAGTCCTGCATGATTCTACCAAGAAATGTGTGTTCATTGAAACCGCTGGTTTTTGATAGTTTGGGCCCTATTGAATAATGAATGTTTTGAATTTTCTCCAAAAGTAAAGTAGTTGCAAACTCATCCTTTTAGAAACTTGTTTGGGCTGTTGAGAGGAGTAAAAAACCATCAAAAATTTCAATCCTGCATGATTCTACCAAGAAATGTGATTCTTCATTCAAAACGCTGGTTTTTGCTATTGGGCTCTATTGAATAATGAATGTTTTGAATTTTCTCCAAAAGTAAAGTAGTTGCAAACTCATGCTTTTAGAGACTTGTTTGGGCTCATGAGAGGAGTAGAAAAACATCAAAAATTTCAGTCCTGCATGATTCTACCAAGAAATGTGTGTTCATTGAAACCGCTGGTTTTTGATAGTTTGGGCCCTATTGAATAATGAATGTTTTGAATTTTCTCCAAAAGTAAAGTAGTTGCAAACTCATCCTTTTAGAAACTTGTTTGGGCTGTTGAGAGGAGTAAAAAACCATCAAAAATTTCAATCCTGCATGATTCTACCAAGAAATGTGATTCTTCATTCAAAACGCTGGTTTTTGCTATTGGGCTCTATTGAATAATGAATGTTTTGAATTTTCTCCAAAAGTAAAGTAGTTGCAAACTCATGCTTTTAGAGACTTGTTTGGGCTCATGAGAGGAGTAGAAAAACATCAAAAATTTCAGTCCTGCATGATTCTACCAAGAAATGTGTGTTCATTGAAACCGCTGGTTTTTGATAGTTTGGGCCCTATTGAATAATGAATGTTTTGAATTTTCTCCAAAAGTAAAGTAGTTGCAAACTCATCCTTTTAGAAACTTGTTTGGGCTGTTGAGAGGAGTAAAAAACCATCAAAAATTTCAATCCTGCATGATTCTACCAAGAAATGTGATTCTTCATTCAAAACGCTGGTTTTTGCTATTGGGCTCTATTGAATAATGAATGTTTTGAATTTTCTCCAAAAGTAAAGTAGTTGCAAACTCATGCTTTTAGAGACTTGTTTGGGCTCATGAGAGGAGTAGAAAAACATCAAAAATTTCAGTCCTGCATGATTCTACCAAGAAATGTGTGTTCATTGAAACCGCTGGTTTTTGATAGTTTGGGCCCTATTGAATAATGAATGTTTTGAATTTTCTCCAAAAGTAAAGTAGTTGCAAACTCATCCTTTTAGAAACTTGTTTGGGCTGTTGAGAGGAGTAAAAAATCATCAAAAATTTCAATCCTGCATGATTCTACCAAGAAATGTGATTCTTCATTCAAAACGCTGGTTTTTGCTATTGGGCTCTATTGAATAATGAATGTTTTGAATTTTCTCCAAAAGTAAAGTAGTTGCAAACTCATGCTTTTAGAGACTTGTTTGGGCTCATGAGATGAGTAGAAAAACATCAAAAATTTCAGTCCTGCATGATTCTACCAAGACATGTGTGTTCATTGAAACGGCTGGTTTTTGATAGTTTGGGCCCTATTGAATAATGAATGTTTTGAATTTTCTCCAAAAGTAAAGTAGTTGCAAACTCATCCTTTTAGAAACTTGTTTGGGCTGTTGAGAGGAGTAAAAAACCATCAAAAATTTCAATCCTGCATGATTCTACCAAGAAATGTGATTCTTCATTCAAAACGCTGGTTTTTGCTATTGGGCTCTATTGAATAATGAATGTTTTGAATTTTCTCCAAAAGTAAAGTAGTTGCAAACTCATGCTTTTAGAGACTTGTTTGGGCTCATGAGAGGAGTAGAAAAACATCAAAAATTTCAGTCCTGCATGATTCTACCAAGAAATGTGTGTTCATTCAAACCGCTGGTTTTTGATAGTTTGGGCCCTATTGAATAATGAATGTTTTGAATTTTCTCCAAAAGTAAAGTAGTTGCAAACTCATGCTTTTAGAGACTTGTTTGGGCTCATGAGAGGAGTAGAAAAACATCAAAAATTTCAGTCCTGCATGATTCTACCAAGAAATGTGTGTTCATTGAAACGGCTGGTTTTTGATAGTTTGGGCCCTATTGAATAATGAATGTTTTGAATTTTCTCCAAAAGTAAAGTAGTTGCAAACTCATCCTTTTAGAAACTTGTTTGGGCTGTTGAGAGGAGTAAAAAACCATCAAAAATTTCAATCCTGCATGATTCTACCAAGAAATGTGATTCTTCATTCAAAACGCTGGTTTTTGCTATTGGGCTCTATTGAATAATGAATGTTTTGAATTTTCTCCAAAAGTAAAGTAGTTGCAAACTCATGCTTTTAGAGACTTGTTTGGGCTCATGAGAGGAGTAGAAAAACATCAAAAATTTCAGTCCTGCATGATTCTACCAAGAAATGTGTGTTCATTCAAACCGCTGGTTTTTGATAGTTTGGGCCCTATTGAATAATGAATGTTTTGAATTTTCTCCAAAAGTAAAGTAGTTGCAAACTCATGCTTTTAGAGACTTGTTTGGGCTCATGAGAGGAGTAGAAAAACATCAAAAATTTCAGTCCTGCATGATTCTACCAAGAAATGTGTGTTCATTGAAACCGCTGGTTTTTGATAGTTTGGGCTCTATTGAATAATGAATGTTTTGAATTTTCTCCAAAAGTAAAGTAGTTGCAAACTCATCCTTTTAGAAACTTGTTTGGGCTGTTGAGAGGAGTAAAAAACCATCAAAAATTTCAATCCTGCATGATTCTACCAAGAAATGTGATTCTTCATTCAAAACGCTGGTTTTTGCTATTGGGCTCTATTGAATAATGAATGTTTTGAATTTTCTCCAAAAGTAAAGTAGTTGCAAACTCATGCTTTTAGAGACTTGTTTGGGCTCATGAGAGGAGTAGAAAAACATCAAAAATTTCAGTCCTGCATGATTCTACCAAGAAATGTGTGTTCATTGAAACCACTGGTTTTTGATAGTTTGGGCCCTATTGAATAATGAATGTTTTGAATTTTCTCCAAAAGTAAAGTAGTTGCAAACTCATCCTTTTAGAAACTTGTTTGGGCTGTTGAGAGGAGTAAAAAACCATCAAAAATTTCAATCCTGCATGATTCTACCAAGAAATGTGATTCTTCATTCAAAACGCTGGTTTTTGCTATTGGGCTCTATTGAATAATGAATGTTTTGAATTTTCTCCAAAAGTAAAGTAGTTGCAAACTCATGCTTTTAGAGACTTGTTTGGGCTCATGAGAGGAGTAGAAAAACTTCAAAAATTTCAGTCCTGCATGATTCTACCAAGAAATGTGTGTTCATTGAAACCGCTGGTTTTTGATAGTTTGGGCCCTATTGAATAATGAATGTTTTGAATTTTCTCCAAAAGTAAAGTAGTTGCAAACTCATCCTTTTAGAAACTTGTTTGGGCTGTTGAGAGGAGTAAAAAACCATCAAAAATTTCAATCCTGCATGATTCTACCAAGAAATGTGATTCTTCATTCAAAACGCTGGTTTTTGCTATTGGGGTCTATTGAATAATGAATGTTTTGAATTTTCTCCAAAAGTAAAGTAGTTGCAAACTCATGCTTTTAGAGACTTGTTTGGGCTCATGAGATGAGTAGAAAAACATCAAAAATTTCAGTCCTGCATGATTCTACCAAGACATGTGTGTTCATTGAAACGGCTGGTTTTTGATAGTTTGGGCCCTATTGAGTAATGAATGTTTTGAATTTTCTCCAAAAGTAAAGTAGTTGCAAACTCATCCTTTTAGAAACTTGTTTGGGCTGTTGAGAGGAGTAAAAAACCATCAAAAATTTCAATCCTGCATGATTCTACCAAGAAATGTGATTCTTCATTCAAAACGCTGGTTTTTGCTATTGGGCTCTATTGAATAATGAATGTTTTGAATTTTCTCCAAAAGTAAAGTAGTTGCAAACTCATGCTTTTAGAGACTTGTTTGGGCTCATGAGAGGAGTAGAAAAACATCAAAAATTTCAGTCCTGCATGATTCTACCAAGAAATGTGTGTTCATTCAAACCGCTGGTTTTTGATAGTTTGGGCCCTATTGAATAATGAATGTTTTGAATTTTCTCCAAAAGTAAAGTAGTTGCAAACTCATGCTTTTAGAGACTTGTTTGGGCTCATGAGAGGAGTAGAAAAACATCAAAAATTTCAGTCCTGCATGATTCTACCAAGAAATGTGTGTTCATTGAAACCGCTGGTTTTTGATAGTTTGGGCCCTATTGAATAATGAATGTTTTGAATTTTCTCCAAAAGTAAAGTAGTTGCAAACTCATCCTTTTAGAAACTTGTTTGGGCTGTTGAGAGGAGTAAAAAAGCATCAAAAATTTCAATCCTGCATGATTCTACCAAGAAATGTGATTCTTCATTCAAAACGCTGGTTTTTGCTATTGGGCTCTATTGAATAATGAATGTTTTGAATTTTCTCCAAAAGTAAAGTAGTTGCAAACTCATGCTTTTAGAGACTTGTTTGGGCTCATGAGATGAGTAGAAAAACATCAAAAATTTCAGTCCTGCATGATTCTACCAAGACATGTGTGTTCATTGAAACGGCTGGTTTTTGATAGTTTGGGCCCTATTGAATAATGAATGTTTTGAATTTTCTCCAAAAGTAAAGTAGTTGCAAACTCATCCTTTTAGAAACTTGTTTGGGCTGTTGAGAGGAGTAAAAAACCATCAAAAATTTCAATCCTGCATGATTCTACCAAGAAATGTGATTCTTCATTCAAAACGCTGGTTTTTGCTATTGGGCTCTATTGAATAATGAATGTTTTGAATTTTCTCCAAAAGTAAAGTAGTTGCAAACTCATGCTTTTAGAGACTTGTTTGGGCTCATGAGAGGAGTAGAAAAACATCAAAAATTTCAGTCCTGCATGATTCTACCAAGAAATGTTTGTTCATTGAAACCGCTGGTTTTTGATAGTTTGGGCCCTATTGAATAATGAATGTTTTGAATTTTCTCCAAAAGTAAAGTAGTTGCAAACTCATGCTTTTAGAGACTTGTTTGGGCTCATGAGAGGAGTAGAAAAACATCAAAAATTTCAGTCCTGCATGATTCTACCAAGAAATGTGTGTTCATTGAAACCGCTGGTTTTTGATAGTTTGGGCCCTATTGAATAATGAATGTTTTGAATTTTCTCCAAAAGTAAAGTAGTTGCAAACTCATCCTTTTAGAAACTTGTTTGGGCTGTTGAGAGGAGTAAAAAACCATCAAAAATTTCAATCCTGCATGATTCTACCAAGAAATGTGATTCTTCATTCAAAACGCTGGTTTTTGCTATTGGGCTCTATTGAATAATGAATGTTTTGAATTTTCTCCAAAAGTAAAGTAGTTGCAAACTCATGCTTTTAGAGACTTGTTTGGGCTCATGAGAGGAGTAGAAAAACATCAAAAATTTCAGTCCTGCATGATTCTACCAAGAAATGTGTGTTCATTGAAACCGCTGGTTTTTGATAGTTTGGGCCCTATTGAATAATGAATGTTTTGAATTTTCTCCAAAAGTAAAGTAGTTGCAAACTCATCCTTTTAGAAACTTGTTTGGGCTGTTGAGAGGAGTAAAAAATCATCAAAAATTTCAATCCTGCATGATTCTACCAAGAAATGTGATTCTTCATTCAAAACGCTGGTTTTTGCTATTGGGCTCTATTGAATAATGAATGTTTTGAATTTTCTCCAAAAGTAAAGTAGTTGCAAACTCATGCTTTTAGAGACTTGTTTGGGCTCATGAGATGAGTAGAAAAACATCAAAAATTTCAGTCCTGCATGATTCTACCAAGACATGTGTGTTCATTCAAGCCGCTGGTTTTTGATAGTTTGGGCCCTATTGAATAATGAATGTTTTGAATTTTCTCCAAAAGTAAAGTAGTTGCAAACTCATCCTTTTAGAAACTTGTTTGGGCTGTTGAGAGGAGTAAAAAACCATCAAAAATTTCAATCCTGCATGATTTTACCAAGAAATGTGATTCTTCATTCAAAACCTGATTTTTGCTATTGGGCTCTATTGAATAGTGAATGTTTTGAATTTTCTCCAAAAGTAAAGTAGTTGCAAACTCATGCTTTTAGAGACTTGTTTGGGCTCATGAGAGGAGTAGAAAAACATCAAAAATTTCAGTCCTGCATGATTCTACCAAGAAATGTGTTCATTCAAACCGCTGGTTTTTGATAGTTTGGGCCCTATTGAATAATGAATGTTTTGAATTTTCTCCAAAAGTAAAGTAGTTGCAAACTCATGCTTTAAGAGACTTGTTTGGGCTCATGAGAGGAGTAGAAGAACATCAAAAATTTCAGTCCTGCATGATTCTACCAAGAAATGTGTGTTCATTGAAACCGCTGGTTTTTGATAGTTTGGGCTCTATTGAATAATGAATGTTTTGAATTTTCTCCAAAAGTAAAGTAGTTGCAAACTCATCCTTTTAGAAACTTGTTTGGGCTGTTGAGAGGAGTAAAAAACCATCAAAAATTTCAATCCTGCATGATTCTACCAAGAAATGTGATTCTTCATTCAAAACGCTGGTTTTTGCTATTGGGATCTATTGAATAATGAATGTTTTGAATTTTCTCCAAAAGTAAAGTAGTTGCAAACTCATGCTTTTAGAGACTTGTTTGGGCTCATGAGAGGAGTAGAAAAACATCAAAAATTTCAGTCCTGCATGATTCTACCAAGAAATGTGTGTTCATTGAAACCACTGGTTTTTGATAGTTTGGGCCCTATTGAATAATGAATGTTTTGAATTTTCTCCAAAAGTAAAGTAGTTGCAAACTCATCCTTTTAGAAACTTGTTTGGGCTGTTGAGAGGAGTAAAAAACCATCAAAAATTTCAATCCTGCATGATTTTACCAAGAAATGTGATTCTTCATTCAAAACCTGATTTTTGCTATTGGGCTCTATTGAATAGTGAATGTTTTGAATTTTCTCCAAAAGTAAAGTAGTTGCAAACTCATGCTTTTAGAGACTTGTTTGGGCTCATGAGAGGAGTAGAAAAACATCAAAAATTTCAGTCCTGCATGATTCTACCAAGAAATGTGTTCATTCAAACCGCTGGTTTTTGATAGTTTGGGCCCTATTGAATAATGAATGTTTTGAATTTTCTCCAAAAGTAAAGTAGTTGCAAACTCATGCTTTTAGAGACTTGTTTGGGCTCATGAGAGGAGTAGAAGAACATCAAAAATTTCAGTCCTGCATGATTCTACCAAGAAATGTGTGTTCATTGAAACCGCTGGTTTTTGATAGTTTGGGCTCTATTGAATAATGAATGTTTTGAATTTTCTCCAAAAGTAAAGTAGTTGCAAACTCATCCTTTTAGAAACTTGTTTGGGCTGTTGAGAGGAGTAAAAAACCATCAAAAATTTCAATCCTGCATGATTCTACCAAGAAATGTGATTCTTCATTCAAAACGCTGGTTTTTGCTATTGGGCTCTATTGAATAATGAATGTTTTGAATTTTCTCCAAAAGTAAAGTAGTTGCAAACTCATGCTTTTAGAGACTTGTTTGGGCTCATGAGAGGAGTAGAAAAACATCAAAAATTTCAGTCCTGCATGATTCTACCAAGAAATGTGTGTTCATTGAAACCACTGGTTTTTGATAGTTTGGGCCCTATTGAATAATGAATGTTTTGAATTTTCTCCAAAAGTAAAGTAGTTGCAAACTCATCCTTTTAGAAACTTGTTTGGGCTGTTGAGAGGAGTAAAAAACCATCAAAAATTTCAATCCTGCATGATTCTACCAAGAAATGTGATTCTTCATTCAAAACGCTGGTTTTTGCTATTGGGCTCTATTGAATAATGAATGTTTTGAATTTTCTCCAAAAGTAAAGTAGTTGCAAACTCATGCTTTTAGAGACTTGTTTGGGCTCATGAGAGGAGTAGAAAAACTTCAAAAATTTCAGTCCTGCATGATTCTACCAAGAAATGTGTGTTCATTGAAACCGCTGGTTTTTGATAGTTTGGGCCCTATTGAATAATGAATGTTTTGAATTTTCTCCAAAAGTAAAGTAGTTGCAAACTCATCCTTTTAGAAACTTGTTTGGGCTGTTGAGAGGAGTAAAAAACCATCAAAAATTTCAATCCTGCATGATTCTACCAAGAAATGTGATTCTTCATTCAAAACGCTGGTTTTTGCTATTGGGGTCTATTGAATAATGAATGTTTTGAATTTTCTCCAAAAGTAAAGTAGTTGCAAACTCATGCTTTTAGAGACTTGTTTGGGCTCATGAGATGAGTAGAAAAACATCAAAAATTTCAGTCCTGCATGATTCTACCAAGACATGTGTGTTCATTGAAACGGCTGGTTTTTGATAGTTTGGGCCCTATTGAGTAATGAATGTTTTGAATTTTCTCCAAAAGTAAAGTAGTTGCAAACTCATCCTTTTAGAAACTTGTTTGGGCTGTTGAGAGGAGTAAAAAACCATCAAAAATTTCAATCCTGCATGATTCTACCAAGAAATGTGATTCTTCATTCAAAACGCTGGTTTTTGCTATTGGGCTCTATTGAATAATGAATGTTTTGAATTTTCTCCAAAAGTAAAGTAGTTGCAAACTCATGCTTTTAGAGACTTGTTTGGGCTCATGAGAGGAGTAGAAAAACATCAAAAATTTCAGTCCTGCATGATTCTACCAAGAAATGTGTGTTCATTCAAACCGCTGGTTTTTGATAGTTTGGGCCCTATTGAATAATGAATGTTTTGAATTTTCTCCAAAAGTAAAGTAGTTGCAAACTCATGCTTTTAGAGACTTGTTTGGGCTCATGAGAGGAGTAGAAAAACATCAAAAATTTCAGTCCTGCATGATTCTACCAAGAAATGTGTGTTCATTGAAACCGCTGGTTTTTGATAGTTTGGGCCCTATTGAATAATGAATGTTTTGAATTTTCTCCAAAAGTAAAGTAGTTGCAAACTCATCCTTTTAGAAACTTGTTTGGGCTGTTGAGAGGAGTAAAAAAGCATCAAAAATTTCAATCCTGCATGATTCTACCAAGAAATGTGATTCTTCATTCAAAACGCTGGTTTTTGCTATTGGGCTCTATTGAATAATGAATGTTTTGAATTTTCTCCAAAAGTAAAGTAGTTGCAAACTCATGCTTTTAGAGACTTGTTTGGGCTCATGAGATGAGTAGAAAAACATCAAAAATTTCAGTCCTGCATGATTCTACCAAGACATGTGTGTTCATTGAAACGGCTGGTTTTTGATAGTTTGGGCCCTATTGAATAATGAATGTTTTGAATTTTCTCCAAAAGTAAAGTAGTTGCAAACTCATCCTTTTAGAAACTTGTTTGGGCTGTTGAGAGGAGTAAAAAACCATCAAAAATTTCAATCCTGCATGATTCTACCAAGAAATGTGATTCTTCATTCAAAACGCTGGTTTTTGCTATTGGGCTCTATTGAATAATGAATGTTTTGAATTTTCTCCAAAAGTAAAGTAGTTGCAAACTCATGCTTTTAGAGACTTGTTTGGGCTCATGAGAGGAGTAGAAAAACATCAAAAATTTCAGTCCTGCATGATTCTACCAAGAAATGTGTGTTCATTCAAACCGCTGGTTTTTGATAGTTTGGGCCCTATTGAATAATGAATGTTTTGAATTTTCTCCAAAAGTAAAGTAGTTGCAAACTCATGCTTTTAGAGACTTGTTTGGGCTCATGAGAGGAGTAGAAAAACATCAAAAATTTCAGTCCTGCATGATTCTACCAAGAAATGTGTGTTCATTGAAACCGCTGGTTTTTGATAGTTTGGGCCCTATTGAATAATGAATGTTTTGAATTTTCTCCAAAAGTAAAGTAGTTGCAAACTCATCCTTTTAGAAACTTGTTTGGGCTGTTGAGAGGAGTAAAAAAGCATCAAAAATTTCAATCCTGCATGATTCTACCAAGAAATGTGATTCTTCATTCAAAACGCTGGTTTTTGCTATTGGGCTCTATTGAATAATGAATGTTTTGAATTTTCTCCAAAAGTAAAGTAGTTGCAAACTCATGCTTTTAGAGACTTGTTTGGGCTCATGAGATGAGTAGAAAAACATCAAAAATTTCAGTCCTGCATGATTCTACCAAGACATGTGTGTTCATTGAAACGGCTGGTTTTTGATAGTTTGGGCCCTATTGAATAATGAATGTTTTGAATTTTCTCCAAAAGTAAAGTAGTTGCAAACTCATCCTTTTAGAAACTTGTTTGGGCTGTTGAGAGGAGTAAAAAACCATCAAAAATTTCAATCCTGCATGATTCTACCAAGAAATGTGATTCTTCATTCAAAACGCTGGTTTTTGCTATTGGGCTCTATTGAATAATGAATGTTTTGAATTTTCTCCAAAAGTAAAGTAGTTGCAAACTCATGCTTTTAGAGACTTGTTTGGGCTCATGAGAGGAGTAGAAAAACATCAAAAATTTCAGTCCTGCATGATTCTACCAAGAAATGTTTGTTCATTGAAACCGCTGGTTTTTGATAGTTTGGGCCCTATTGAATAATGAATGTTTTGAATTTTCTCCAAAAGTAAAGTAGTTGCAAACTCATGCTTTTAGAGACTTGTTTGGGCTCATGAGAGGAGTAGAAAAACATCAAAAATTTCAGTCCTGCATGATTCTACCAAGAAATGTGTGTTCATTGAAACCGCTGGTTTTTGATAGTTTGGGCCCTATTGAATAATGAATGTTTTGAATTTTCTCCAAAAGTAAAGTAGTTGCAAACTCATCCTTTTAGAAACTTGTTTGGGCTGTTGAGAGGAGTAAAAAACCATCAAAAATTTCAATCCTGCATGATTCTACCAAGAAATGTGATTCTTCATTCAAAACGCTGGTTTTTGCTATTGGGCTCTATTGAATAATGAATGTTTTGAATTTTCTCCAAAAGTAAAGTAGTTGCAAACTCATGCTTTTAGAGACTTGTTTGGGCTCATGAGAGGAGTAGAAAAACATCAAAAATTTCAGTCCTGCATGATTCTACCAAGAAATGTGTGTTCATTGAAACCGCTGGTTTTTGATAGTTTGGGCCCTATTGAATAATGAATGTTTTGAATTTTCTCCAAAAGTAAAGTAGTTGCAAACTCATCCTTTTAGAAACTTGTTTGGGCTGTTGAGAGGAGTAAAAAACCATCAAAAATTTCAATCCTGCATGATTTTACCAAGAAATGTGATTCTTCATTCAAAACGCTGGTTTTTGCTATTGGGCTCTATTGAATAATGAATGTTTTGAATTTTCTCCAAAAGTAAAGTAGTTGCAAACTCATGCTTTTAGAGACTTGTTTGGGCTCATGAGATGAGTAGAAAAACATCAAAAATTTCAGTCCTGCATGATTCTACCAAGACATGTGTGTTCATTGAAACGGCTGGTTTTTGATAGTTTGGGCCCTACTGAATAATGAATGTTTTGAATTTTCTCCAAAAGTAAAGTAGTTGCAAACTCATCCTTTTAGAAACTTGTTTTGGCTGTTGAGAGGAGTAAAAAACCATCAAAAATTTCAATCCTGCATGATTCTACCAAGAAATGTGATTCTTCATTCAAAACGCTGGTTTTTGCTATTGGGCTCTATTGAATAATGAATGTTTTGAATTTTCTCCAAAAGTAAAGTAGTTGCAAACTCATGCTTTTAGAGACTTGTTTGGGCTCATGAGAGGAGTAGAAAAACATCAAAAATTTCAGTCCTGCATGATTCTACCAAGAAATGTGTGTTCATTCAAACCGCTGGTTTTTGATAGTTTGGGCCCTATTGAATAATGAATGTTTTGAATTTTCTCCAAAAGTAAAGTAGTTGCAAACTCATGCTTTTAGAGACTTGTTTGGGCTCATGAGAGGAGTAGAAAAACATCAAAAATTTCAGTCCTGCATGATTCTACCAAGAAATGTGTGTTCATTGAAACCGCTGGTTTTTGATAGTTTGGGCCCTATTGAATAATGAATGTTTTGAATTTTCTCCAAAAGTAAAGTAGTTGCAAACTCATCCTTTTAGAAATTTGTTTGGGCTGTTGAGAGGAGTAAAAAACCATCAAAAATTTCAATCCTGCATGATTCTACCAAGAAATGTGATTCTTCATTCAAAACGCTGGTTTTTGCTATTGGGCTCTATGGAATAATGAATGTTTTGAATTTTCTCCAAAAGTAAAGTAGTTGCAAACTCATGCTTTTAGAGACTTGTTTGGGCTCATGAGAGGAGTAGAAAAACATCAAAAATTTCAGTCCTGCATGATTCTACCAAGAAATGTGTGTTCATTCAAGCCGCTGGTTTTTGATAGTTTGGGCCCTATTGAATAATGAATGTTTTGAATTTTCTCCAAAAGTAAAGTAGTTGCAAACTCATCCTTTTAGAAACTTGTTTGGGCTGTTGAGAGGAGTAAAAAACCATCAAAAATTTCAATCCTGCATGATTTTACCAAGAAATGTGATTCTTCATTCAAAACCTGATTTTTGCTATTGGGCTCTATTGAATAGTGAATGTTTTGAATTTTCTCCAAAAGTAAAGTAGTTGCAAACTCATGCTTTTAGAGACTTGTTTGGGCTCATGAGAGGAGTAGAAAAACATCAAAAATTTCAGTCCTGCATGATTCTACCAAGAAATGTGTTCATTCAAACCGCTGGTTTTTGATAGTTTGGGCCCTATTGAATAATGAATGTTTTGAATTTTCTCCAAAAGTAAAGTAGTTGCAAACTCATCCTTTTAGAAACTTGTTTGGGCTGTTGAGAGGAGTAAAAAACCATCAAAAATTTCAATCCTGCATGATTCTACCAAGAAATGTGATTCTTCATTCAAAACGCTGGTTTTTGCTATTGGGCTCTATTGAATAATGAATGTTTTGAATTTTCTCCAAAAGTAAAGTAGTTGCAAACTCATGCTTTTAGAGACTTGTTTGGGCTCATGAGATGAGTAGAAAAACATCAAAAATTTCAGTCCTGCATGATTCTACCAAGACATGTGTGTTCATTGAAACCGCTGGTTTTTGATAGTTTGGGCCCTATTGAATAATGAATGTTTTGAATTTTCTCCAAAAGTAAAGTAGTTGCAAACTCATCCTTTTAGAAACTTGTTTGGTCTGTTGAGAGGAGTAAAAAACCATCAAAAATTTCAATCCTGCATGATTATACCAAGAAATGTGATTCTTCATTCAAAACGCTGGTTTTTGCTATTGGGCTCTATTGAATAATGAATGTTTTGAATTTTCTCCAAAAGTAAAGTAGTTGCAAACTCATGCTTTTAGAGATTTGTTTGGGCTCATGAGAGGAGTAGAAAAACATCAAAAATTTCAGTCCTGCATGATTCTACCAAGAAATGTGTGTTCATTCAAACCGCTGGTTTTTGATAGTTTGGGCCCTATTGAATAATGAATGTTTTGAATTTTCTCCAAAAGTAAAGTAGTTGCAAACTCATGCTTTTAGAGACTTGTTTGGGCTCATGAGAGGAGTAGAAAAACATCAAAAATTTCAGTCCTGCATGATTCTACCAAGAAATGTGTGTTCATTGAAACCGCTGGTTTTTGATAGTTTGGGCCCTATTGAATAATGAATGTTTTGAATTTTCTCCAAAAGTAAAGTAGTTGCAAACTCATCCTTTTAGAAACTTGTTTGGGCTGTTGAGAGGAGTAAAAAACCATCAAAAATTTCAATCCTGCATGATTCTACCAAGAAATGTGATTCTTCATTCAAAACGCTGGTTTTTGCTATTGGGCTCTATTGAATAATGAATGTTTTGAATTTTCTCCAAAAGTAAAGTAGTTGCAAACTCATGCTTTTAGAGACTTGTTTGGGCTCATGAGAGGAGTAGAAAAACTTCAAAAATTTCAGTCCTGCATGATTCTACCAAGAAATGTGTGTTCATTGAAACCGCTGGTTTTTGATAGTTTGGGCCCTATTGAATAATGAATGTTTTGAATTTTCTCCAAAAGTAAAGTAGTTGCAAACTCATCCTTTTAGAAACTTGTTTGGGCTGTTGAGAGGAGTAAAAAACCATCAAAAATTTCAATCCTGCATGATTCTACCAAGAAATGTGATTCTTCATTCAAAACGCTGGTTTTTGCTATTGGGGTCTATTGAATAATGAATGTTTTGAATTTTCTCCAAAAGTAAAGTAGTTGCAAACTCATGCTTTTAGAGACTTGTTTGGGCTCATGAGATGAGTAGAAAAACATCAAAAATTTCAGTCCTGCATGATTCTACCAAGACATGTGTGTTCATTGAAACGGCTGGTTTTTGATAGTTTGGGCCCTATTGAGTAATGAATGTTTTGAATTTTCTCCAAAAGTAAAGTAGTTGCAAACTCATCCTTTTAGAAACTTGTTTGGGCTGTTGAGAGGAGTAAAAAACCATCAAAAATTTCAATCCTGCATGATTCTACCAAGAAATGTGATTCTTCATTCAAAACGCTGGTTTTTGCTATTGGGCTCTATTGAATAATGAATGTTTTGAATTTTCTCCAAAAGTAAAGTAGTTGCAAACTCATGCTTTTAGAGACTTGTTTGGGCTCATGAGAGGAGTAGAAAAACATCAAAAATTTCAGTCCTGCATGATTCTACCAAGAAATGTGTGTTCATTCAAACCGCTGGTTTTTGATAGTTTGGGCCCTATTGAATAATGAATGTTTTGAATTTTCTCCAAAAGTAAAGTAGTTGCAAACTCATGCTTTTAGAGACTTGTTTGGGCTCATGAGAGGAGTAGAAAAACATCAAAAATTTCAGTCCTGCATGATTCTACCAAGAAATGTGTGTTCATTGAAACCGCTGGTTTTTGATAGTTTGGGCCCTATTGAATAATGAATGTTTTGAATTTTCTCCAAAAGTAAAGTAGTTGCAAACTCATCCTTTTAGAAACTTGTTTGGGCTGTTGAGAGGAGTAAAAAAGCATCAAAAATTTCAATCCTGCATGATTCTACCAAGAAATGTGATTCTTCATTCAAAACGCTGGTTTTTGCTATTGGGCTCTATTGAATAATGAATGTTTTGAATTTTCTCCAAAAGTAAAGTAGTTGCAAACTCATGCTTTTAGAGACTTGTTTGGGCTCATGAGATGAGTAGAAAAACATCAAAAATTTCAGTCCTGCATGATTCTACCAAGACATGTGTGTTCATTGAAACGGCTGGTTTTTGATAGTTTGGGCCCTATTGAATAATGAATGTTTTGAATTTTCTCCAAAAGTAAAGTAGTTGCAAACTCATCCTTTTAGAAACTTGTTTGGGCTGTTGAGAGGAGTAAAAAACCATCAAAAATTTCAATCCTGCATGATTCTACCAAGAAATGTGATTCTTCATTCAAAACGCTGGTTTTTGCTATTGGGCTCTATTGAATAATGAATGTTTTGAATTTTCTCCAAAAGTAAAGTAGTTGCAAACTCATGCTTTTAGAGACTTGTTTGGGCTCATGAGAGGAGTAGAAAAACATCAAAAATTTCAGTCCTGCATGATTCTACCAAGAAATGTTTGTTCATTGAAACCGCTGGTTTTTGATAGTTTGGGCCCTATTGAATAATGAATGTTTTGAATTTTCTCCAAAAGTAAAGTAGTTGCAAACTCATGCTTTTAGAGACTTGTTTGGGCTCATGAGAGGAGTAGAAAAACATCAAAAATTTCAGTCCTGCATGATTCTACCAAGAAATGTGTGTTCATTGAAACCGCTGGTTTTTGATAGTTTGGGCCCTATTGAATAATGAATGTTTTGAATTTTCTCCAAAAGTAAAGTAGTTGCAAACTCATCCTTTTAGAAACTTGTTTGGGCTGTTGAGAGGAGTAAAAAACCATCAAAAATTTCAATCCTGCATGATTCTACCAAGAAATGTGATTCTTCATTCAAAACGCTGGTTTTTGCTATTGGGCTCTATTGAATAATGAATGTTTTGAATTTTCTCCAAAAGTAAAGTAGTTGCAAACTCATGCTTTTAGAGACTTGTTTGGGCTCATGAGAGGAGTAGAAAAACATCAAAAATTTCAGTCCTGCATGATTCTACCAAGAAATGTGTGTTCATTGAAACCGCTGGTTTTTGATAGTTTGGGCCCTATTGAATAATGAATGTTTTGAATTTTCTCCAAAAGTAAAGTAGTTGCAAACTCATCCTTTTAGAAACTTGTTTGGGCTGTTGAGAGGAGTAAAAAATCATCAAAAATTTCAATCCTGCATGATTCTACCAAGAAATGTGATTCTTCATTCAAAACGCTGGTTTTTGCTATTGGGCTCTATTGAATAATGAATGTTTTGAATTTTCTCCAAAAGTAAAGTAGTTGCAAACTCATGCTTTTAGAGACTTGTTTGGGCTCATGAGATGAGTAGAAAAACATCAAAAATTTCAGTCCTGCATGATTCTACCAAGACATGTGTGTTCATTGAAACGGCTGGTTTTTGATAGTTTGGGCCCTACTGAATAATGAATGTTTTGAATTTTCTCCAAAAGTAAAGTAGTTGCAAACTCATCCTTTTAGAAACTTGTTTGGGCTGTTGAGAGGAGTAAAAAACCATCAAAAATTTCAATCCTGCATGATTCTACCAAGAAATGTGATTCTTCATTCAAAACGCTGGTTTTTGCTATTGGGCTCTATTGAATAATGAATGTTTTGAATTTTCTCCAAAAGTAAAGTAGTTGCAAACTCATGCTTTTAGAGACTTGTTTGGGCTCATGAGAGGAGTAGAAAAACATCAAAAATTTCAGTCCTGCATGATTCTACCAAGAAATGTGTGTTCATTCAAACCGCTGGTTTTTGATAGTTTGGGCCCTATTGAATAATGAATGTTTTGAATTTTCTCCAAAAGTAAAGTAGTTGCAAACTCATGCTTTTAGAGACTTGTTTGGGCTCATGAGAGGAGTAGAAAAACATCAAAAATTTCAGTCCTGCATGATTCTACCAAGAAATGTGTGTTCATTGAAACCGCTGGTTTTTGATAGTTTGGGCCCTATTGAATAATGAATGTTTTGAATTTTCTCCAAAAGTAAAGTAGTTGCAAACTCATCCTTTTAGAAATTTGTTTGGGCTGTTGAGAGGAGTAAAAAACCATCAAAAATTTCAATCCTGCATGATTCTACCAAGAAATGTGATTCTTCATTCAAAACGCTGGTTTTTGCTATTGGGCTCTATGGAATAATGAATGTTTTGAATTTTCTCCAAAAGTAAAGTAGTTGCAAACTCATGCTTTTAGAGACTTGTTTGGGCTCATGAGAGGAGTAGAAAAACATCAAAAATTTCAGTCCTGCATGATTCTACCAAGAAATGTGTGTTCATTCAAGCCGCTGGTTTTTGATAGTTTGGGCCCTATTGAATAATGAATGTTTTGAATTTTCTCCAAAAGTAAAGTAGTTGCAAACTCATCCTTTTAGAAACTTGTTTGGGCTGTTGAGAGGAGTAAAAAACCATCAAAAATTTCAATCCTGCATGATTTTACCAAGAAATGTGATTCTTCATTCAAAACCTGATTTTTGCTATTGGGCTCTATTGAATAGTGAATGTTTTGAATTTTCTCCAAAAGTAAAGTAGTTGCAAACTCATGCTTTTAGAGACTTGTTTGGGCTCATGAGAGGAGTAGAAAAACATCAAAAATTTCAGTCCTGCATGATTCTACCAAGAAATGTGTTCATTCAAACCGCTGGTTTTTGATAGTTTGGGCCCTATTGAATAATGAATGTTTTGAATTTTCTCCAAAAGTAAAGTAGTTGCAAACTCATCCTTTTAGAAACTTGTTTGGGCTGTTGAGAGGAGTAAAAAACCATCAAAAATTTCAATCCTGCATGATTCTACCAAGAAATGTGATTCTTCATTCAAAACGCTGGTTTTTGCTATTGGGCTCTATTGAATAATGAATGTTTTGAATTTTCTCCAAAAGTAAAGTAGTTGCAAACTCATGCTTTTAGAGACTTGTTTGGGCTCATGAGAGGAGTAGAAAAACATCAAAAATTTCAGTCCTGCATGATTCTACCAAGAAATGTGTGTTCATTCAAACCGCTGGTTTTTGATAGTTTGGGCCCTATTGAATAATGAATGTTTTGAATTTTCTCCAAAAGTAAAGTAGTTGCAAACTCATGCTTTTAGAGACTTGTTTGGGCTCATGAGAGGAGTAGAAAAACATCAAAAATTTCAGTCCTGCATGATTCTACCAAGAAATGTGTGTTCATTGAAACCGCTGGTTTTTGATAGTTTGGGCCCTATTGAATAATGAATGTTTTGAATTTTCTCCAAAAGTAAAGTAGTTGCAAACTCATCCTTTTAGAAATTTGTTTGGGCTGTTGAGAGGAGTAAAAAACCATCAAAAATTTCAATCCTGCATGATTCTACCAAGAAATGTGATTCTTCATTCAAAACGCTGGTTTTTGCTATTGGGCTCTATGGAATAATGAATGTTTTGAATTTTCTCCAAAAGTAAAGTAGTTGCAAACTCATGCTTTTAGAGACTTGTTTGGGCTCATGAGAGGAGTAGAAAAACATCAAAAATTTCAGTCCTGCATGATTCTACCAAGAAATGTGTGTTCATTCAAGCCGCTGGTTTTTGATAGTTTGGGCCCTATTGAATAATGAATGTTTTGAATTTTCTCCAAAAGTAAAGTAGTTGCAAACTCATCCTTTTAGAAACTTGTTTGGGCTGTTGAGAGGAGTAAAAAACCATCAAAAATTTCAATCCTGCATGATTTTACCAAGAAATGTGATTCTTCATTCAAAACCTGATTTTTGCTATTGGGCTCTATTGAATAGTGAATGTTTTGAATTTTCTCCAAAAGTAAAGTAGTTGCAAACTCATGCTTTTAGAGACTTGTTTGGGCTCATGAGAGGAGTAGAAAAACATCAAAAATTTCAGTCCTGCATGATTCTACCAAGAAATGTGTTCATTCAAACCGCTGGTTTTTGATAGTTTGGGCCCTATTGAATAATGAATGTTTTGAATTTTCTCCAAAAGTAAAGTAGTTGCAAACTCATCCTTTTAGAAACTTGTTTGGGCTGTTGAGAGGAGTAAAAAACCATCAAAAATTTCAATCCTGCATGATTCTACCAAGAAATGTGATTCTTCATTCAAAACGCTGGTTTTTGCTATTGGGCTCTATTGAATAATGAATGTTTTGAATTTTCTCCAAAAGTAAAGTAGTTGCAAACTCATGCTTTTAGAGACTTGTTTGGGCTCATGAGATGAGTAGAAAAACATCAAAAATTTCAGTCCTGCATGATTCTACCAAGACATGTGTGTTCATTGAAACCGCTGGTTTTTGATAGTTTGGGCCCTATTGAATAATGAATGTTTTGAATTTTCTCCAAAAGTAAAGTAGTTGCAAACTCATCCTTTTAGAAACTTGTTTGGGCTGTTGAGAGGAGTAAAAAACCATCAAAAATTTCAAACCTGCATGATTATACCAAGAAATGTGATTCTTCATTCAAAACGCTGGTTTTTGCTATTGGGCTCTATTGAATAATGAATGTTTTGAATTTTCTCCAAAAGTAAAGTAGTTGCAAACTCATGCTTTTAGAGATTTGTTTGGGCTCATGAGAGGAGTAGAAAAACATCAAAAATTTCAGTCCTGCATGATTCTACCAAGAAATGTGTGTTCATTCAAACCGCTGGTTTTTGATAGTTTGGGCCCTATTGAATAATGAATGTTTTGAATTTTCTCCAAAAGTAAAGTAGTTGCAAACTCATGCTTTTAGAGACTTGTTTGGGCTCATGAGAGGAGTAGAAAAACATCAAAAATTTCAGTCCTGCATGATTCTACCAAGAAATGTGTGTTCATTGAAACCGCTGGTTTTTGATAGTTTGGGCCCTATTGAATAATGAATGTTTTGAATTTTCTCCAAAAGTAAAGTAGTTGCAAACTCATCCTTTTAGAAACTTGTTTGGGCTGTTGAGAGGAGTAAAAAACCATCAAAAATTTCAATCCTGCATGATTCTACCAAGAAATGTGATTCTTCATTCAAAACGCTGGTTTTTGCTATTGGGCTCTATTGAATAATGAATGTTTTGAATTTTCTCCAAAAGTAAAGTAGTTGCAAACTCATGCTTTTAGAGACTTGTTTGGGCTCATGAGATGAGTAGAAAAACATCAAAAATTTCAGTCCTGCATGATTCTACCAAGACATGTGTGTTCATTGAAACGGCTGGTTTTTGATAGTTTGGGCCCTATTGAATAATGAATGTTTTGAATTTTCTCCAAAAGTAAAGTAGTTGCAAACTCATCCTTTTAGAAACTTGTTTAGGCTGTTGAGAGGAGTAAAAAACCATCAAAAATTTCAATCCTGCATGATTCTACCAAGAAATGTGATTCTTCATTCAAAACGCTGGTTTTTGCTACTGGGCTCTATTGAATAATGAATGTTTTGAATTTTCTCCAAAAGTAAAGTAGTTGCAAACTCATGCTTTTAGAGACTTGTTTGGGCTCATGAGAGGAGTAGAAAAACATCAAAAATTTCAGTCCTGCATGATTCTACCAAGAAATGTGTGTTCATTCAAACCGCTGGTTTTTGATAGTTTGGGCCCTATTGAATAATGAATGTTTTGAATTTTCTCCAAAAGTAAAGTAGTTGCAAACTCATGCTTTTAGAGACTTGTTTGGGCTCATGAGAGGAGTAGAAAAACATCAAAAATTTCAGTCCTGCATGATTCTACCAGGAAATGTGTGTTCATTGAAACCGCTGGTTTTTGATAGTTTGGGCCCTATTGAATAATGAATGTTTTGAATTTTCTCCAAAAGTAAAGTAGTTGCAAACTCATCCTTTTAGAAACTTGTTTGGGCTGTTGAGAGGAGTAAAAAACCATCAAAAATTTCAATCCTGCATGATTCTACCAAGAAATGTGATTCTTCATTCAAAACGCTGGTTTTTGCTATTGGGCTCTATTGAATAATGAATGTTTTGAATTTTCTCCAAAAGTAAAGTAGTTGCAAACTCATGCTTTTAGAGACTTGTTTGGGCTCATGAGAGGAGTAGAAAAACATCAAAAATTTCAGTCCTGCATGATTCTACCAAGAAATGTGTGTTCATTGAAACCGCTGGTTTTTGATAGTTTGGGCCCTATTGAATAATGAATGTTTTGAATTTTCTCCAAAAGTAAAGTAGTTGCAAACTCATCCTTTTAGAAACTTGTTTGGGCTGTTGAGAGGAGTAAAAAATCATTAAAAATTTCAATCCTGCATGATTCTACCAAGAAATGTGATTCTTCATTCAAAACGCTGGTTTTTGCTATTGGGCTCTATTGAATAATGAATGTTTTGAATTTTCTCCAAAAGTAAAGTAGTTGCAAACTCATGCTTTTAGAGACTTGTTTGGGCTCATGAGATGAGTAGAAAAACATCAAAAATTTCAGTCCTGCATGATTCTACCAAGACATGTGTGTTCATTGAAACGGCTGGTTTTTGATAGTTTGGGCCCTATTGAATAATGAATGTTTTGAATTTTCTCCAAAAGTAAAGTAGTTGCAAACTCATCCTTTTAGAAACTTGTTTGGGCTGTTGAGAGGAGTAAAAAACCATCAAAAATTTCAATCCTGCATGATTCTACCAAGAAAAGTGATTCTTCATTCAAAACGCTGGTTTTGGTATTGGGCTCTATTGAATAATGAATGTTTTGAATTTTCTCCAAAAGTAAAGTATTTGCAAACTCATGCTTTTAGAGACTTGTTTGGGCTCATGAGAGGAGTAGAAAAGCATCAAAAATTTCAGTCCTGCATGATTCTACCAAGAAATGTGTGTTCATTCAAACCGCTGGTTTTTGATAGTTTGGGCCCTATTGAATAATGAATGTTTTGAATTTTCTCCAAAAGTAAAGTAGTTGCAAACTCATGCTTTTAGAGACTTGTTTGGGCTCATGAGAGGAGTAGAAAAACATCAAAAATTTCAGTCCTGCATGATTCTACCAAGAAATGTGTGTTCATTGAAACCGCTGGTTTTTGATAGTTTGGGCCCTATTGAATAATGAATGTTTTGAATTTTCTCCAAAAGTAAAGTAGTTGCAAACTCATCCTTTTAGAAACTTGTTTGGGCTGTTGAGAGGAGTAAAAAACCATCAAAAATTTCAATCCTGCATGATTCTACCAAGAAATGTGATTCTTCATTCAAAACGCTGGTTTTTGCTATTGGGCTCTATTGAATAATGAATGTTTTGAATTTTCTCCAAAAGTAAAGTAGTTGCAAACTCATGCTTTTAGAGACTTGTTTGGGCTCATGAGATGAGTAGAAAAACATCAAAAATTTCAGTCCTGCATGATTCTACCAAGACATGTGTGTTCATTGAAACGGCTGGTTTTTGATAGTTTGGGCCCTATTGAATAATGAATGTTTTGAATTTTCTCCAAAAGTAAAGTAGTTGCAAACTCATCCTTTTAGAAACTTGTTTGGGCTGTTGAGAGGAGTAAAAAATCATCAAAAATTTCAATCCTGCATGATTCTACCAAGAAATGTGATTCTTCATTCAAAACGCTGGTTTTTGCTATTGGGCTCTATTGAATAATGAATGTTTTGAATTTTCTCCAAAAGTAAAGTAGTTGCAAACTCATGCTTTTAGAGACTTGTTTGGGCTCATGAGATGAGTAGAAAAACATCAAAAATTTCAGTCCTGCATGATTCTACCAAGACATGTGTGTTCATTGAAACGGCTGGTTTTTGATAGTTTGGGCCCTATTGAATAATGAATGTTTTGAATTTTCTCCAAAAGTAAAGTAGTTGCAAACTCATCCTTTTAGAAACTTGTTTGGGCTGTTGAGAGGAGTAAAAAACCATCAAAAATTTCAATCCTGCATGATTCTACCAAGAAATGTGATTCTTCATTCAAAACGCTGGTTTTGGTATTGGGCTCTATTGAATAATGAATGTTTTGAATTTTCTCCAAAAGTAAAGTATTTGCAAACTCATGCTTTTAGAGACTTGTTTGGGCTCATGAGAGGAGTAGAAAAACATCAAAAATTTCAGTCCTGCATGATTCTACCAAGAAATGTGTGTTCATTCAAACCGCTGGTTTTTGATAGTTTGGGCCCTATTGAATAATGAATGTTTTGAATTTTCTCCAAAAGTAAAGTAGTTGCAAACTCATGCTTTTAGAGACTTGTTTGGGCTCATGAGAGGAGTAGAAAAACATCAAAAATTTCAGTCCTGCATGATTCTACCAAGAAATGTGTGTTCATTGAAACCGCTGGTTTTTGATAGTTTGGGCCCTATTGAATAATGAATGTTTTGAATTTTCTCCAAAAGTAAAGTAGTTGCAAACTCATCCTTTTAGAAACTTGTTTGGGCTGTTGAGAGGAGTAAAAAACCATCAAAAATTTCAATCCTGCATGATTCTACCAAGAAATGTGATTCTTCATTCAAAACGCTGGTTTTTGCTATTGGGCTCTATTGAATAATGAATGTTTTGAATTTTCTCCAAAAGTAAAGTAGTTGCAAACTCATGCTTTTAGAGACTTGTTTGGGCTCATGAGATGAGTAGAAAAACATCAAAAATTTCAGTCCTGCATGATTCTACCAAGACATGTGTGTTCATTGAAACGGCTGGTTTTTGATAGTTTGGGCCCTATTGAATAATGAATGTTTTGAATTTTCTCCAAAAGTAAAGTAGTTGCAAACTCATCCTTTTAGAAACTTGTTTGGGCTGTTGAGAGGAGTAAAAAACCATCAAAAATTTCAATCCTGCATGATTCTACCAAGAAATGTGATTCTTCATTCAAAACGCTGGTTTTTGCTATTGGGCTCTATTGAATAATGAATGTTTTGAATTTTCTCCAAAAGTAAAGTAGTTGCAAACTCATGCTTTTAGAGACTTGTTTGGGCTCATGAGAGGAGTAGAAAAACATCAAAAATTTCAGTCCTGCATGATTCTACCAAGAAATGTGTGTTCATTGAAACCGCTGG